>NC_052315.1:33449778-33777278 GCF_016432855.1 Salvelinus namaycush
GGGATAGATAGGAGAGAGGGTGAGCAGGAGGAGAAAGAAAGAGCATAGAGATAGAGAAAGGGGAGGAGAGTGAAAGATGGTGTAGCAGGTGACCTTTGGGCTGTAAGTTCAGGTCATGATTAGTCTCTCGGTCACACGCTAACAGGCTACATCAGGATAGAGATCTGCTACTCTCCATCTTTACCCTTCATTCATTTTCCTTTTGTCTCTTCCCTCTTTTTCTCCTGGTCCAATTAAGACTAACTTCTTGCCTGGGTGCCATCATCCCTTCCCTCCCTTCACTTCCATCCCTCCCTTCCAGCAGATTAGCATTTATTGGGAGGATTCATGTACTGAGCGCAGCTCTGCAGAGTGGTCACTAGCTGGCACAGCCACAAAGTCATTAAACCTAACCCTAACCATAGCTTTAACCACACTTCTGACCCGTCATGTCTAACCCGATCCTTAAATTAAGACCAAAAAGCTCAATTTTGTTTTCAGGATTTTTGGGGGGCGGAAATCACTCAGGTCTGCCTACAGGACAAGACTCATCCCAATAAACATCAACCTGCTCCCTTCCATCCATCCCTTTTCCCTTTCTTTAGCTCATCCTTTTATCTCACTCTTCTCTTCTCTCTTCCCTACCTCTTCTTTTTTATAGCTTTTTCTTTAAAACCTCTTCTCTGTAGTGCTATCACTTGTTCTTCTCTTTCTATCTCTTCTTTGTGTCTATTATTTGGTTCCTCCCTTCTCTTGTCATCCCCTCCTGTCTCCTCTCTTATCTTGTCTATCACTCCTCACCTCTCTTCTCCCCTCCTGTCTCCTCTCTTATCTTGTCTATCACTCCTCACCTCTCTTCTCCGCTGCTATTCCCTCTTTTGTCTCCTCTATCACTCCTCTCCTCTCTTCTCCGCTGCTATTCCCTCTTTTGTCTCCTCTATCACTCCTCTCCTCTCTTCTCCCCTGCTATTCCCTCTTTTGTCTCCTCTATCACTCCTCACCTCTCTTCTCCCCTGCTATTCCCTCTTTTGTCTCCTCTATCACTCCTCTCCTCTCTTCTCCCCTGCTATTCCCTCTTTTGTCTCCTCTATCACTCCTCTCCTCTCTTCTCCCCTGCTATTCCCTCTTTTGTCTCCTCTATCACTCCTCACCTCTCTTCTCCCCTGCTATTCCCTCTTTTGTCTCCTCTATCACTCCTCTCCTCTCTTCTCCCCTGCTATTCCCTCTTTTGTCTCCTCTATCACTCCTCACCTCTCTTCTCCCCTGCTATTCCCTCTTTTGTCTCCTCTATCACTCCTCTCCTCTCTTCTCCCCTGCTATTCCCTCTTTTGTCTCCTCTATCACTCCTCTCCTCTCTTCTCCCCTGCTATTCCCTCTTTTGTCTCCTCTATCACTCCTCACCTCTCTTCTCCCCTGCTATTCCCTCTTTTGTCTCCTCTATCACTCCTCTCCTCTCTTCTCCCCTGCTATTCCCTCTTTTGTCTCCTCTATCACTCCTCTCCTCTCTTCTCCCCTGCTATTCCCTCTTTTGTCTCCTCTATCACTCCTCACCTCTCTTCTCCCCTGCTATTCCCTCTTTTGTCTCCTCTATCACTCCTCTCCTCTCTTCTCCCCTGCTATTCCCTCTTTTGTCTCCTCTATCACTCTGCTCCTTTCTTCTCCCCTGCTATTCCCTCTTTTGTCTCCTCTATCACTCCTCTCCTCTCTTCTCCCCTGCTATTCCCTCTTTTGTCTCCTCTATCATTCCTCTCCTATCTTCTTTCCTTTCTCTCTCTTCTCTCTCTTCTTTTCCGTCTGCTGTCCAGTCTGACTCTCAGTCTCTGGAGAGAAAGACCACAGAGAGAACAGATATAGCCCATTGTGATGTTTTTCATGTGTCTCTCTCTCTCTGGGACACACTTGTAAGAGGTCATCACTCCAAACACGCCTGATTGGACTGAACATTCCCCACGCCTAACGAACATCAAACACTCACACACATGCACACACACATACACATGCCTTGCCAAATGCACATTACACACATCACTTTACATTGCAGCTCTAAAGATGTTAGGGAGGGTGGGAGAGAAAGAGGATGTAAAAGTGGGAGGAACAGAAATAGAGAGCATGAGGGGAAGGATGAAGAGACTGCCTCTGGGATCTCACAATATTTTACTCACCACCGCATTTACTGCAAGGAGAGGAGAGCAGAGGAGAAGAGAGCACAGGAAAGGAGAGCAGAGGAGAGGAGAGTGCAGGAGAGGAGAGCACAAGAGAGGAGAGCACAAGAGAGGAGAGCACAGGAGAGGAGAACACAAGAGAGGAGAGCACAGGAGAGGAGAGCAGAGGAGAGGAGAGTGCAGGAGAGGAGAGCACAAGAGAGGAGAGCACAGGAGAGGAGAGCACAGGAGAGGAGAGCACATGAGAGGAGAGCACAGGAGAGGAGAGCACAGGAGAGGAGAGCACAGGAGAGGAGAGCAGAGGAGAGGAGAGTGCAGGAGAGGAGAGCAGAGGAGAGGAGTGCAGGAGAGGAGAGCAGAGGAGAGGATTGCAGAGGAGAGGAGAGCAGAGGAGAGGAGAACACAGGAGAGGAGAGCACAGGAGAGGAGAGCAGAGGAGAGGAGAGTGCAGGAGAGGAGAGCAGAGGAGAGGAGAGGAGAGCAGAGGAGAGGAGAGTGCAGGAGAGGAGAGCACAGGAGAGGAGAGCAGAGGAGAGGAGAGTGCAGGAGAGGAGAGCAGAGGAGAGGAGAGGAGACCAGAGGAGAGGAGAGCAGAGGAGAGGAGAGTGCAGGAGAGGAGAGCAGAGGAGATGAAAGGAAAGGAGATAAGAGGCTGAGAGAGCACAGGAGAGGAGAGCACAGTAGAGAATAGGAGATGAGAGGCTGAGATTTTCCTAGCATATGTTGCACAAAGCTTATACAGTCTAAATGTTACCTGTCCCCTAGAGTGTGGTGACATCAGCTAATCAACAGCCAGACAGGTGGACTCTCTCTCTCTTTATCTCTTTCTCTCTCTCTCTCACCCCCCTCCCTCTCTCTTTCTGCAGTATCACATTATGTATTCCCTCTCTTCCCCCCATCATTGGATTAAAGGGGATTGGTTCACCCCCTCCCAGTAATACCCAGCATCCCCTGCGGCCAGCGTGTTAGCCCTACATGGTTGAGAGTGTAATTCATTTCTGAACTACTGAATGAAAGCCCTGCTTCCCCTTACTTTTAATTCATCCAGAATAATAAAGACTCTCTCATTTACAAGTCAAGTTATGAATGTTTTTAAACTATGAATTTGGCCTCAGAATTATTTTACTCGATCTGTATTTTTATCTTCTAACTGTCCTATGTATTGCTGCTCTATAGTCTTAGTAGCTGTAGTTTAGTTCCAGCTTTTTGAGTGCATGCTGCATGAGAGAGAGAGAGAGAGAGAGAGAGAGGGAGAGATAGAGAGAGAGAGAGAGAGAGAGAGACAGAGAGAGAGAGAGAGAGAGAGAGAGAGAGAGAGAGAGAGAGAGAGAGAGAGAGAGAGAGAGGAGAGAGAGAGAGAGAGAGAGAGAGACGGAGAGAGAGAGAGAGGGGGAGAGAGAGTGAGAGAGAGAGAGAGAGAGGGGGGGAGAGAGAGTAAACAATAGACGGATGTTGTAGACAGATTTGCTCTGCATATGCATGCAGTGTAGTGCAGTGCTTTACTGTCTATCGTAAAGCTGCAGACTTCAGCCTTTTTCCAACATCAGTGAGGACTACGACGGGAGTTCTTCATTCCGCTAGAGCTCTCAGCAAAGCAGATACTGCTGGGGAGACCTAGGCAGAGTCACGCTAACCTCGGAGCCTGAACTGGTCTCCCAGAGCTCTTAATCTTAACCTAGAACAAGCTGAGGGGAGAGATATGCCTTTCCTCTGGGCTACCTATGTTCTCTAGACGGATATGGTCAGATACTGGGTCACATAGAACGTTATAGGAAGTTGCAGGACGAACAGTATACAGGTTTGTTAGGAGTGTGTGTGCCTTGGTGTGTTATGTGTGCGTGCATACGTGTGTATGTTCAGCAGTTGGCATTGACATGTGAGTGTGAGTGTACGTTGGACACAGGCACCAAACCTGAATGAACCAGATCCCACAGCCATAGAAACCAAATACCTGTACTGGTGGGGGTGGGGATCTGATAGCAACCAAATCCATTCTCTTCATGGTTGTTGTTTTTCTACCACCTTGTCTTTGTCAGATCTACACAGTCATCAAAATCTCCTCCAGTAGCCTTGGAGTGGCTATAACTTGCAGTGTTAAGTCAGTACTGACTGCCAGCAAGGTCTCAGGTCTCTGTCGGAAATAGAAGAGGTACTGGTGTTGGATCAGAGACATGTGAGTGCCCTCTGGGGACAGACAGCAGACTAATCCTGAATTCTCAAACACCTCCTTAACCAGGCACAAATCACTAATGTAGATCTGAGTGAGGGACTATAGGAGTCGGGTGTAGGGACAAGGGCTTGATTTGGAATTCAGCACACCAGTTCTAACACATAATCATAATGTGGCCAATTAACCTTTAACACAAAGCTGATATGCTAATAGGGTGCAGTTATGATAATGAGGGACGTGTGTGTGTGTCTCTGTGTGTCTAACCTTATTGCTTTATTATATAGAGAGAGATTAGCTGCATTTTGCAGTATTAAGAATGTTCAGCTATTCTCAGTCTTAAGATCTTATCAGCTTTTCCTTATTGAAATGATTTAACTTTTATTTCGGAAAGAAGCCTAAGCACTGCCAATATCCTCTGTGAGTGACAGAAAGAGAGGGAGGGATGTATTGAGGGTGGAGAGAGAGAGAAAGAGGGGGATAGAGAAGAGGGGGAGAGAGAGACTCAGGTTGTCTTTGTGATTTATGGATTTCATAAGCCCTAAACCCTCTCTGGTCTGACACTCCATACTTCTCTCATCTCATTGAGTCTTCACAGCTATCACAGCTTTAGTCCTAGTCAGCAGACACACACGCACGCATGCACGCACGCACGCACGCACGCACGCACGCACGCACGCACGCACGCACGCACGCACGCACGCACGCACGCACGCACGCACGCACACACACACACACACACACACACACACACACACACACACACTAACAAAAACAGGTATGCTCACACACATACACAGGCTAACAAATGCAGGTACGTTCGCACACACACAAACACACACACACACACACACACAACGATGTCAGCTTTAGTCCCAATCTGCCACCGTGCTCAGAACCATGTGCTATAAACCAGTTAGAAGGGGACCCAACAGAGCACGCACACACACACACACACACACACATACACACACACACACACTCCCATGAGTTTCCTCTAGAATACCAAGTGTTCCGTAGATGGTTGTCCTTATATGACCTGATCCTGAGGTGCATATAAAGCACAGGGTCTATGTCAAGCACATAACAGTGTCATGGGGAAACAGGCCTCAATAAGACACACTGAGCATTTACAGCCCCTCAGTAAACACACTCTGACTCTATCTTGGTCATTGTCACAGCTCTGTATAGGCCTACCTCATAGGGGTAAACATCAGTCAGTCACCCTCATGCGTTTCCTCTTGAAGTGGAGTTTCGGTAAACCACACTCACACAATTACTAATTTTGTCCAGGCTTTAGCTCGACTTTTTGTGGTACAGAGGCAACAGGTTCAATCCCAGTCAGTAACATTAGTGTTGTGACACTCTCATAAAGCGGTGTATGTTCTGAGCTTCTTCTCTCTGCAGTTGTGTTGTTGAGTACAGGATATTGTCCTCAGTGAGATGCTGTAACAAAGGTCTTAAAGCTCCAGAAACACTTGCTACGTTCTTAGTTTGTCACACCGACTGGCTCTGTACGTGGTGTATGTCTTGGAATCCAATACACCTCTCTGTGTGACACTGCTTTGTTCATATTGACTTTGAAATTGAAATCCTGACACTAGTTCCATTCTGTTTCTTATCTTCTCTCCTCATCTCTCTTCTCTAATGCCCTACCATTCTCTTTCACTCCCCTGCTCCTCTCCTCTCTCCTCATCCTTCTCTCTCTCTTTCTCATTCTGTCTCCCCCCTCCTTCTCTCTCTTAGCTCCCTTCTCTCCTCCCGGTAGTGAAACCGTGGTGAAGTTTGATGCCTATGGCGACGGAATGGGACGCTACAACATCTTCAGTTACCAGCACAACGCTGATCGCTACGGATACGTGCCCATCGGTGAGTGGGCGGAGACTCTGAGCCTGAGCAGTGACCTGATTCGCTGGCCAAGGGAGGTGGTGCCCCCATCCCAGTGCAGCGACCCGTGTGCCCGCAACGAGATGAAGAAGATGCAGGCTGGTGAGGAACACACACACACACACATAGGGCTTAAAACTTCTTGCGACTACAGGGGGTGCTGTTCCGAATTAGCATTTTGTCGTCTCCAAATTAAACTGCCTAGTACTCAATTCTTGCTCGTACAATATGCATATTATTAATTCTATTGGATAGAAAACACTTTCAAGTTTCATACAAAGTTGGAATGATGTCTGTGGGTGACCCAGAACTCTTTCTACAGCGAAATCCATGACAGACAGTGAAAGGTCTGAGAGCGAAGCTCTGATTTCAGATCAGTTTTAAAAGTCTCTGTCTATCCTATGGAACGACACGAACTGCACCCGCCTTCCCCTGGATGTCAGTAACCAATGAGAAGTGGAATGGGCCTTCTGCGTAGCTCTCAGAGGTTATAAAGGACCAAGGAGTGAGGGTAGCCCCCCTTTCGACGCTCGCCTTTACGCAGGAAGACACCTCCGGATGCCATTTTCAAAGGCTCGGTTATCAACGTAAAATGTATCCGTCTGTAATTTAATTCGATATAGGACTTAGAAACATCATAAGGTAGTTAATTTAAACCGTTTTATAGCAATTTATATCCGTTTAGTGCGATTTTGATGCATTTCTATGTGAAGCACCGGGCACATTTCGGGGTCCCGGTCGAACGTTAGCGGGCATTTAGACGGACAAAGGACATCTTTCGACCAAAAGAAGATTAAACCCAAGAAAGAATACATTGCCCAAGAATCTGATGGAAGAACAGCTCAAAGTAAGCAATATTTAATATGATAAATCGTTGTTCTGTCGAAATATTTTAAACGCATATTTCGCCATTTTGTTTGTTATCGCGTCACTTGGCGAACCCTGTATTGAAAAGTAAGGATAATTTTAAAAATGTAAGTCAGCGGTTGCATTAAGAACTAATTTGTCTTTCGATTCCTGTCAACCCTGTATTTTTTAGTCAAGTATATGATTAGCTTTCAATTAAACTAGATCACTCTGATAGATGACGTCAGACATATTGAGGCTTGATTTCCTAGTATTTTTATTGTGTAACCACGGTTTTGTATGGCTAAATATGCACCTTTTCGAACAAACTGTATATGTATGTTGTAAAATGATGTTACAGGAGTGTCATCGGAAGAATTCTGAGAAGGTTAGTGAAAAAATTAATATATTTTGGCGGTGGTTACGTTATAGCGCTCTTTGGCTGGAATCGATGCTCTGGTAACGTTTGCACATGTAGTATGCTAACTTATCGATTTATTGTGTTTTCGCTGAAAAACGCTTAGAAAATCTGAAATATGGTCTGAAATCACAAGAACTGGGTCTTTCCATTGCTATGCTTTGTCTATTTTTATGAAATGTTTTATGATGAGTAAATTGGTCATACACGTTGCTCTATCTAGTAATTCTAGTCGATTTGTGATGGTCGGTGCAATTGTAAACTGTGATTTCTACCTGAAATATGCACTTTTTTCTAACAAAAACTATCCTATACCATGAATATGTTATCAGACTGTCATCTGATGGTTTTTTTTATAGGTTATTGGCTATCAATATCTTAGTTGAGCCGAATTGGTGATAGCACCTGAAGGAGTAAGAAACTGATGGAGTTAGAATAGTGGTGTATTTTGCTAACGTGTTTAGCTAATAGATTTACATATTTTGTCTTCCCTGTAAAACATTTTAAAAATCTGAAATGGTGGCTTTATTCACAAGATCTGTATCTTTCATCTGGTGTCTTGGACTTGTGATTTAATGATATTTAGATGCTACTATCTACTTCTGAAGCTATGCTAATCAGTGTGTGGGGGGTGGGGGGTGCTCCCGGATCCGGGATTGATACTCGTGAAAGGTTAAGCAAATCTAGTGACATCACTAGCAGAAGTTTCAGTGTAATTTGTTTTGGAAGAATGAAATGATTGGAGCAGCTGGCTCTCATGTAAACATCCTAGTTTCCTTTTCTTACATAAAAGCTGCCTAAGGTAATGTATTTGTTTTATACCTGTATCTTGTAGGAGAGTACTGTTGTTGGATCTGTACGGCGTGTGAGGCTCATGAGTACCTAGCTGATGAGTTCACCTGTTCGCCCTGCGCCCCTGGCCAGTGGCCCAGCGAAGACCTCACTTCCTGTTACGACCTGCCTGAGGACTACATCATGTGGGAGGATGCCTGGGCTATCGGACCAATCAGCATCGCCGTTGTTGGGTGAGAAGTTAGAGGAGAGGAAAAGGGATCAGTCTCATCAGTTGGGATAGGCCTAAAGTGTAGGCTTTTGTTCAGGCCCAGCATTAACACTAGACACTTTTCCCAAAGGGGATTCAACAAAGTAAACTGAAACTGATCTACTCACCATCTGCAGGTTCCTGTGTACATCGCTGGTGTTCTGGGTGTTTGTGAGACACAACAGCACGCCCCTGGTGAAGGCATCAGGCAGAGAGTTATGTTACATTCTACTGCTGGGTGTCTTCATGTCCTACTCCCTCACCTTCCTCTTCCTGGCCAAGCCCTCGCCTGCTATCTGCGCCATGCGACGCCTCGGCCTCAGCACCTCATTCGCTGTCTGCTACTCTGCCCTGCTCACCAAGACCAATCGGATCGCCCGGATCTTCAGTGGGGTGAAGGACGGGGGCGGGACCACGAAGCCGCGCTTCATAAGCCCCACGTCCCAGGTCAGAGGTCATCCTAGCTGTCAGAAGATGGGGGAGGGAAGAGGGAGGGAAAAAAGAGATGGAGGGAGAGATAGAGGAACAGAGGTAGGGAGAGATGGAAGGAGGAGGGAGATGGAGGCAGATTACAGATAGATCATTTAGATGATGGTGTTGCTCTTCCCTCCCCTCCCCAGGTGTTTATCTGTCTCAGTCTGATATCGGTCCAGTTAGTGTTGGTGTCAGTGTGGTTGCTGCTGGAAGTTCCTGGTACCAGGAGGTTTACGTTACCGGAGCGACGGCAGACAGTGATCCTGAAGTGTAACGTCCGTGACTCCAGCATGCTGCTGTCGCTAGGATACGACGTGCTCCTGGTCATCCTGTGTACTGTGTAGGTGGTGCAGAGGTGCTGCGTGTGATTGTGTGTGTGTGGACTTCTGAAGGTTTATCATTCTGTTTATTGCGTAAGCCTTCAAGGTTTGTTTATTCTTTCATTCTATTTGTCTCCTTTATCTGATCCTAGGTACGCCTTCAAGACCAGGAAGTGTCCAGAGAACTTCAACGAGGCTAAGTTCATAGGTTTCACCATGTACACAACCTGCATCATCTGGCTAGCCTTCCTGCCCATATTCTACGTCACATCCAGTGACTACAGGGTGAGAGCAAGGTTCACACACACACACACACACACACACACACACACACACACACACACACACACACACACACACACACACACACACACAAACACACACACTTGCATAAACACACTTACTGTATGTACACAACCTTTATATTCATCATGAACAAACATAAGGGCAAACGTTTTAATAAGACACACTGCTGTCTTCCACTGTCGCTGGCTGCAGGATATCTGTCCTGACATGTCATGCTAACTGTTTTATGTGCACCCTTATAATGTTAATCCAAGAGGCTGCCAGGTACTGACAAACTGTCGACAAGCAGAGCAAAAGGAGGGTATGTGTTTACCTGATCCTTACAAATCACACACACACTCACACACACAGCCTTAGGCTGTGGAAAGAATTGCTTGGCCTTGGTAATCTGACTTGTGAGGTAGAGAGAGACACACTAACACCACGGCCTTGCCTGTGAGATGGTGTGTGAGTGCATGTGTGCACTTGTACAGGAAGTGGGTACACACACATTTGTTCTTGCTTTTCTGTCTGTTCATACATACGTCCATAAAAAGCATGCACTCTTCCTTCCTCTGGTCCTCTGTTCCAGTGTAGTTACCATGTTCTCTTCCTTCCTCTGGTCCAGTGTAGTTACCATGTTCTCTTCCTTCCTCTGGTCCTCTGTTCCAGTGTAGTTACCATGTTCTCTTCCTTCCTCTGGTCCTCTGTTCCAGTGTAGTTACCATGCACTCTCCCTTCCTCTGGTCCTCTGTTCCAGTGTAGTTACCATGTTCTCTTCCTTCCTCTGGTCCTCTGTTCCAGTGTAGTTACCATGTTCTCTTCCTTCCTCTGGTCCTCTGTTCCAGTGTAGTTACCATGTTCTCTTCCTTCCTCTGGTCCTCTGTTCCAGTGTAGTTACCATGTTCTCTTCCTTCCTCTGGTCCTCTGGTCCAGTGTAGTTACCATGCACTCTTCCTTCCTCTGGTCCTCTGTTCCAGTGTAGTTACCATGTTCTCTTCCTTCCTCTGGTCCTCTGTTCCAGTGTAGTTACCATGTTCTCTGTCTCCCTCTGGTCCTCTGTTCCAGTGTAGTTACCATGTTCTCTTCCTTCCTCTGATCCTCTGTTCCAGTGTAGTTACCATGTTCTCTTCCTTCCTCTGGTCCTCTGTTCCAGTGTAGTTACCATGCACTCTTCCTTCCTCTGGTCCTCTGTTCCAGTGTAGTTACCATGTTCTCTGTCTCCCTCTGGTCCTCTGTTCCAGTGTAGTTACCATGTTCTCTGTATCCCTCTGGTCCTCTGTTCCAGTGTAGTTACCATGTTCTCTGTCTCCCTCTGGTCCTCTGTTCCAGTGTAGTTACCATGTTCTCTTCCTTCCTCTGGTCCTCTGTTCCAGTGTAGTTACCATGTTCTCTGTCTCCCTCTGGTCCTCTGTTCCAGTGTAGTTACCATGTTCTCTGTATCCCTCTGGTCGTCTGTTCCAGTGTAGTTACAATGTTATCTCCCTTCCTCTGGTCCTCTATTCCAGTGTAGTTACCATGTTCTCTTCCTTCCTCTGGTCCTCTGTTCCAGTGTAGTTACCATGCACTCTTCCTTCCTCTGGTCCTCTGTTCCAGTGTAGTTACCATGTTCTCTGTCTCCCTCTGGTCCTCTGTTCCAGTGTAGTTACCATGTTCTCTGTATCCCTCTGGTCCTCTGTTCCAGTGTAGTTACCATGTTCTCTTCCTTCCTCTGGTCCTCTGTTCCAGTGTATTTACCATGTTCTCTGTATCCCTCTGGTCCTCTGTTCCAGTGTAGTTACCATGTTCTCTTCCTTCCTCTGGTCCTCTATTCCAGTGTAGTTACCATGTTCTCTTCCTTCCTCTGGTCCAGTGTAGTTACCATGTTCTCTTCCTTCCTCTGGTCCTCTGTTCCAGTGTAGTTACCATGTTCTCTTCCTTCCTCTGGTCCTCTGTTCCAGTGTAGTTACCATGCACTCTCCCTTCCTCTGGTCCTCTGTTCCAGTGTAGTTACCATGTTCTCTTCCTTCCTCTGGTCCTCTGTTCCAGTGTAGTTACCATGTTCTCTTCCTTCCTCTGGTCCTCTGTTCCAGTGTAGTTACCATGTTCTCTTCCTTCCTCTGGTCCTCTGTTCCAGTGTAGTTACCATGTTCTCTTCCTTCCTCTGGTCCTCTGGTCCAGTGTAGTTACCATGCACTCTTCCTTCCTCTGGTCCTCTGTTCCAGTGTAGTTACCATGTTCTCTTCCTTCCTCTGGTCCTCTGTTCCAGTGTAGTTACCATGTTCTCTGTCTCCCTCTGGTCCTCTGTTCCAGTGTAGTTACCATGTTCTCTTCCTTCCTCTGATCCTCTGTTCCAGTGTAGTTACCATGTTCTCTTCCTTCCTCTGGTCCTCTGTTCCAGTGTAGTTACCATGCACTCTTCCTTCCTCTGGTCCTCTGTTCCAGTGTAGTTACCATGTTCTCTGTCTCCCTCTGGTCCTCTGTTCCAGTGTAGTTACCATGTTCTCTGTATCCCTCTGGTCCTCTGTTCCAGTGTAGTTACCATGTTCTCTGTCTCCCTCTGGTCCTCTGTTCCAGTGTAGTTACCATGTTCTCTTCCTTCCTCTGGTCCTCTGTTCCAGTGTAGTTACCATGTTCTCTGTCTCCCTCTGGTCCTCTGTTCCAGTGTAGTTACCATGTTCTCTGTATCCCTCTGGTCGTCTGTTCCAGTGTAGTTACAATGTTATCTCCCTTCCTCTGGTCCTCTATTCCAGTGTAGTTACCATGTTCTCTTCCTTCCTCTGGTCCTCTGTTCCAGTGTAGTTACCATGCACTCTTCCTTCCTCTGGTCCTCTGTTCCAGTGTAGTTACCATGTTCTCTGTCTCCCTCTGGTCCTCTGTTCCAGTGTAGTTACCATGTTCTCTGTATCCCTCTGGTCCTCTGTTCCAGTGTAGTTACCATGTTCTCTTCCTTCCTCTGGTCCTCTGTTCCAGTGTATTTACCATGTTCTCTGTATCCCTCTGGTCCTCTGTTCCAGTGTAGTTACCATGTTCTCTTCCTTCCTCTGGTCCTCTGTTCCAGTGTAGTTACCATGTTCTCTTCCTTCCTCTGGTCCTCTGTTCCAATGTAGTTACCATGTTCTCTGTCTCCCTCTGGTCCTCTGTTCCAGTGTAGTTACAATGTTATCTTCCTTCCTCTGGTCCTCTATTCCAGTGTAGTTACCATGTTCTCTTCCTTCCTCTGGTCCTCTGTTCCAGTGTAGTTACCATGTTCTCTGTCTCCCTCTGGTCCTCTGTTCCAGTGTAGTTACAATGTTATCTTCCTTCCTCTGGTCCTCTATTCCAGTGTAGTTACCATGTTCTCTTCCGTCCTCTGGTCCTCTGTTCCAGTGTAGTTACCATGTTCTCTTCCTTCCTCTGGTCCTCTATTCCAGTGTAGTTACCATGTTCTCTTCATTCCTCTGGTCCTCTGTTCCAGTGTAGTTACAATGTTATCTTCCTTCCTCTGGTCCTCTATTCCAGTGTAGTTACCATGTTCTCTTCCGTCCTCTGGTCCTCTGTTCCAGTGTAGTTACCATGTTCTCTGTCTCCCTCTGGTCCTCTGTTCCAGTGTAGTTACCATGTTCTCTGTCTCCCTCTACAGGTCCAGACCACCACCATGTGTATCTCTGTCAGTCTCAGTGGCTTTGTGGTGCTGGGCTGTATGTTTGCTCCCAAGGTCCACATCATCATGTTCCAACCACAGAAGAACGTCACCAGTCTCCGCCTCAATATCAACCGCTTCAGTGTCAGTGGTCCTGCCACCACATACGCTTCACACGGTATGGTTAAGTTACAGTCAGAGACACTGACCACTGAGCATGGTTCGTTATGTAGCCAAGTTGGAATTTAACTAAATGTCCCATTTTTATTAATCTCTCTCTCTCTCTCTCTCCCTCTCCCTCTCTCTCTCTCTCCCTCTCTCTCTCCCTCTCCCTCTCCCTTTCCAGCATCAGTGAGTGCCCAGTACGTACCGACAGTGTGTAATGGGAGAGAGATCGTCGACTCCACCACTTCCTCTCTGTGACCACACCCACTCACTCTCCAACCCTGCCCCCCAGAGACTGTTAGCCAATAGGCACACATTGTGCCCCCTGTCCCCTCCTCCCACGACGTGGACTAGCACAGTTCTGTTTCACGGCTGTAGAAAGGGTTTAATACTACATTGTTTTCTAGTGCTGTACATATAATGGAATCAAAATTGTTGTAGAGAAACAAAAGTACCAAAACAACTTTGTAGGAGGATTTTTTGAGCCTTTGTTTTGAATAGCTTTGTTAAGACGATGTGTACATATATAACTGTGCACTGGGTTGTGATAGGAGTGTGTATGTGTTAAGGTTGTGATAGGAGTGTATGTTTGTGTTAGGGTTGTGATAGGAGTCTGTGTGTTAGGGTTGTGATAGGAGTCTGTGTGTTAGGGTTGTGATAGGAGTGTGTGTGTTAGGGTTGTGATAGGAGTGTGTGTGTTAGGGTTGTGATAGGAGTGTGTGTGTTAGGGTTGTGATAGGAGTCTGTGTGTTAGGGTTGTGATAGGAGTGTGTGTGTTAAGGTTGTGATAGGAGTCTGTGTGTTAGGGTTGTGATAGGAGTCTGTGTGTTAGGGTTGTGATAGGAGTCTGTGTGTTAGGGTTGTGATAGGAGTCTGTGTGTTAGGGTTGTGATAGGAGTCTGTGTGTTAGGGTTGTGATAGGAGTGTGTGTGTTAGGGTTGTGATAGGAGTCTGTGTGTTAGGGTTGTGATAGGAGTCTGTGTGTTAGGGTTGTGATAGGAGTCTGTGTGTTAGGGTTGTGATAGGAGTCTGTGTGTTAGGGTTGTGATAGGAGTCTGTGTGTTAGGGTTGTGATAGGAGTCTGTGTGTTAGGGTTGTGATAGGAGTCTATGTGTTAGGGTTGTGATAGGAGTCTGTGTGTTAGGGTTGTGATAGGAGTGTGTGTATGTGTGTGTGTTAGGGTTGTGATAGGAGTGTGTGTGTGTGTGTGTGTGTGTGTGTGTGTGTGTGTGCGTGTGTTAGGATTGTGATAGGAGTATGTGTGTCTATTAGGGGTGGCTGAGACAGATGTTCTGTAGGGGTAGTGGCTGAGACAGATGTTCTGTAGGGGTAGTGGCTGAGACAGATGTTCTGTAGGGGTAGTGGCTGAGACAGCCCCACCTGCAATAGCCCGCAGACTGTGTACTATTTTTTGTAGGTCTCATTGTAATAACCCAGTCAGTATGCATTTTTATTCATTTGTATGTTGTATGTTGTATCTGTATATTTGTATATTACTGATGGTTGGAACAGCACAATGTTGACAGTATTATGTAACTCCAGTAGGATTCCCACAACTGTGGACTGACAGTGGATGAATCTCCCTGAGTTGGGCTGACGAGCCCATAGGAATAGAATGGCTGGAACGGACATAGTATCCACATTTCATACAGTATGTTGAATCACACATTTGCTCTCATTGTAGCATATAGGGGGAAGGTAGCCTAGTGGTTAGAGGGTTGGGCCAGTGACTGAAAGGTTGCTGGTTCAACATCTTCAGTTACCAGCACAACGCTGATCGCTACTGTTACGTGCCCATTTGTGAGTGGCCGGAGACTCTGAGCCTGAGCAGTGACCTGATTTGCTGGCCAAGGGAGGTGGTGCCCCCATCCCAGTGCAGCGACCCATGTGCCCGCAACGAGATGAAGAAGATAAAGGCTGGTGAGGAACACACACACAGAGCTTTAAGCAGATCTAGTGACATCACTAGTAGAAGTTCTGATCGAGTCCCCGAGCCGAAAAGGCGAAAAATCTGTCTGTGCCCTTGAGCAAGGCTCTTAACCCTAATGGCTCCTGTAAGTCGCTCTGGATAAGAGTGTCTACTAAAATGTAAATGTTCAAAATATAGCAGTATAGAATATTTATTGAACTTTCCAAATGATGCACCCAATATGGCAGCCAGTCCAGTCATTGTTTTCAACGAGAATGTCCTTTATACTCGTTCTAATTCTATGGAACAGCCACTGTGTAGGAGGGTCCAATTACCTTGGTGGCCATAGTAACAGACGTGTGTACAACAACATTTCTCCTTAACCAGCATTTTTTGCCACAAACGTTAGCAACGGTGTGACAACACAAGGTAGTTAATTACAAGTTCAAAGTCTTAACTGCCATTATTGTCAGTATTAAAGAAACATTGCAGATGCTATGCCACAACCCTAAACTCACTCACTGATGTTTCGTTTAGCATTCAGAAACATTCATTGAAATCGTTCCACAAGCAGTGTTTGTCAAACAAGTGTAGTTGAACACGTCTTCCCTGCATCCTTTAAACCAATGGGTAGTGAGCCCTCCCTTGTCGAAGTGTTCTATAGTCATGTGATGATGTTCTATTAATGGCTATGTGCCTTAGAGGGAAATTCCACCCCAAAACGATATTTTGGTATTTGTTTCATTAGTCCATATAACACCCAAATGTACATACAGTACCAGTCAAAAGTTTGGAGACACCTACAGTACTCATTCCAGGGTTTTTCTTTAGTTGTACTATTTTCTACATTGTAGAGCAATAGTGAAGACATCAAAACTATGAAATAACACATATGGAATCATGTAGTAACCAAAAAGGTGTTAAACAAATCAAAATACCCTTTGCTTTGATGACAGCTTTGCAGACTCTTGGCATTATCTCAACCAGCTTCACCTGGAATACTTTTCCAACAGTCTTGGAGGAGTTCCCACATATGCACTTGTTGGCTGCTTTTCCTTCACTCCACTGTCCAACTCATCCCAAACCATCTCAATTGGGTTGAGGTCGGGTGATTGTGGAGGCCAGGTCATCTGATGCAGCACTCCATCACTCTCCTTCTTGGTCAAATAGCCCTTGCACAGCCTGGAGGTGTGTTGGGTCATTGTCCTGTTGAAAAACAAATGATAGTCCCACAAAGTGCAAACCAGATGGGATGGCGTATCGCTGCAGAATGCTATGGTAGCCATGCTGGTTCAGTGTGCCTTGAATTCTAAATAAATCACTGACAGTGTCACCAGCAAAGCACCTCCACACCATCACACCACCTCCTCCATGCTTCACAGTGGGAACCACACATGCGGAGATCATCCGTTCACCTACTCTGCGTCTCACAAAGACAGGGCGGTTGGAACCAAAAATCTCACATTTGGAATCCAGACCAAAGGACAGATTTCCACCGGTCCAATGTCCATTGCTCATGTTTCTTGGCCCAAGCAAGTCTCTTCTTATTATTGGTGTTCATCTTCTTATTGGTGTTTCTTTGCAGCAATTCGACCATGAATGCCTGATTCATGCAGTCTCCTCTGAACAGTTGATGTTGAGATGTGTTTGTTACTCTGTGACGCATTTATTTGGGCTGCAATTTCTGGATTGAATTGGACAATTTCTGGATTGTCTTTTCTCATTGCTTATTTGAGCTGTTCTTGCCATAATATGGACTTGTTTTTTTTACCAAATTGGGCTTTCTTCTGTACACCACAACACAACACTGATTTGCTAAAACACATTAAGGAAAGAAATTCCACAAATTATCTTTTAACAAGGCACACCTGTTAATTGAATTACAGGTGACTACCTCATGAAACTTGTTGAGAGAATGCCAAGAGTGTGCAAAGCTGTCATCAAGGCAAAGGGTGACTACTTTGAAGAATCTCAAACCTCAAATATATTTGATTTGTTTAACACTATTTTGGTTACTACATGATTACAAATGTGTTATTTCATAGTTTTGATGTCTTCACTATTATTCTACAATGTAGAAAATAGTAAAAATAAAGACAAACCCTTGAATGAGTAGGTGTGTCCAAACAGACTGGTACTGTATATCTTGAAAACATGATATCTGACATGCGAAACATTTTGGGACTACATCAACTATGGACTAATGAAACAAATTTGAAAACATAGTTTTTGCATAGAGATTTCCTTTAATGTCTGTCTGCTAGTTTATCCATGCTGTGCTTATAGGCAAAGATCTAGGATCAGCTTACAGTCCACCATCCCAACCTTAATCGTTAGGGCTAAAAACTTCAAACTGACTTAGATCAGTGTTCATGGTTAAAGTCATCCTGCCCCCAGTGTTATTCTATCCTCCCAAGTTCTCATTGTTGATGGAAGGTGGGAGCGAAAGCAGATATTCTGGATGCTCTCAAACTTCTTAAATAGAATCATCTCCTTGTCTCCTTTCCTTCATCCCACTTTTCTGTTGTGCGAAACACAGGAAGTGTCCAGGAGAATGAGGCCACACCCATCTCTGCTAACAGGTTTGACTGGGGTGTGAAAACCGCTGTTAAACCCCTAATGCAGGTCACCAGTCAATCATTTCCCAAAGGCTTAGGAATGGTGAAAAACAAAAATAAGAGACAGTTTCTGTGATTGAGCGTTTGTCTGTGTGTGTTTTGCAGCAGGCAGAGGAGCAGGATTATGTAAAAGCGTCCCACGGCCTAGAAGGCACAGCATCATGTTCAGCCCAGACACACACTAACACAGCCCAGAGATTGGAAGGCTGTTGTCCTGAGGCTTATGCATTCACTCCCCAGCCCTGCTCCAACCAGACACTATAACCTCCCATCCACTCCTCTCCCTGCATGGCACGTTGCTATGGACAACCACTGCCACATCCACAATTCCTTTTGTTCTGATGTAGTGGGATGGGGGATTCGAGTATGAAGAAGAATTAAGGAGTGGGATGTTGATTCAAACTCAAGTTGTCTTTAAATGGGACTTGGCAGAAAACTCAACCAACCTACTTTCCCCCTCTCCATCTCTCTCCCACCCTTTCTCTTTGTCTCCCTATCTTTCTCCGTCACCCATGGCAGTCCCCCTTCACTCTCTCATCTTGTGAAACTTTGCTGGTGTATTTGTCAGAGCCAAGATTGCTTAAGACAGGCTCTGTACGGGTCCTGAGCCCACTGCAACACAATGCCAAGAAGGGTTCTGCGACCGCGCTCCATCATGTCAAGCACACACATACAGAGCCTGACTCAAATACACACCAAGAACATGGGGCTGTCACAGCAGCAACCTTGAAGAGGGTGGAGATGGATGGAGAAGAGTTGGTGTTGCAGTCTGATTGTGTGAGCTGTGTTCAACTCAAAGCAGTGGCATACTGTAGAAATCCAGATGAGGTATACATCTAGTCCCTTTTAAAATGTATACTGTACTAGTTAGCTTGACCAACAGATGACAGGGATTGTAATGTGTACATATGGGAATAGGCTAGGAGTGACTGGTCATTCACTAGCAATGTAGAACAATACAACAAAACAGTGAAGTTAACAGTCAGGCTGGTCTTTTACCATTATAAGTGTCAATGCTAATGGTACTAACTCTGTCCAAAGGTGTCATTAATAATGTTATCAAAGTAGTTGTGTTCACTTTCACAGCATATTCTCACGTGGAATGGGTCAGTGATCTCCAGATTCCCAAGAGAACAACCCAGAACATTCTGGAGTCAAGGTAGAAGTTGCTCCTATAACCACAGATCTAGGATCAGATTACACTATCCTCAATCCTAACCATTATAGGATGACAACGTATCTGACCCTGGATCAGTGGTTAGATCTGGGGTCAACGTGAACCCTGACCTCTTTGGACTGGCCGATCAGAAAGCAATAGAGCTCATCATACGTGCAATAACGAGGACATGATAATAAACAATAACAAATGACACGTCTGTCGTCTGCTCACTTCTTGTGTGTAGGTTTTTCATTGGAAGCAAGGGACAGATTGAAAGTGTACACAAATACAATATAGTTTATTTCACTTTAAATAACAGAAAGGCAGTCAGCATCATATCGTATCATCATATGGATAATGTAACATCGCCACCCCTGATTGGACTAAGAGAGTGAAGGACATTCCACCATCACCATGGTAACCCAAAGCCTACAGACAGAACAAATGGGTAAAGGGTGGTGCAGGTCAGACTAAGATGAGACTGTAATAGGGTGTGTGTGTGCCGGGTATTTAGGGCTATGTGTGGACTTCTGTAGATCTCAAAGGATTGGACAGGTGCCAACATCCAAAAATCCCACCCAGCCTTTCAGAGGGCACTATGGAACACCGTTTCTTTCCTCTTATTGAGAAGGAGCCTAAGGGTTGATGTGAGGTTGGTCTCAGAGGACAAAACACCTGAGGGAAAACAACATGGCCGCCAAAGCAACCTGACAACAGGGTGATGGAAAACAGCACTAAAAACATCCCACATATAGGTCCTCTTCTTTACCTAAGCAGACCCGACACACCACCCGTATACCCAACCATACACGCACTTTTAATATTCCAGCAATCCACCCATACACACACACCATTCCAGGGATAAGGCCAGATGGGTGTAATGTCCTCTCACATGTGTTTGTGTCGGTGAGCATGCATTCTGGGTGTGTGTACTCTGCATGTGTCTATATGTTCTGAGTGTGTGTGTTAAGGGTTCAAACCCTCAACATGGAGATATGTTGAAGAAGTCTCTCTGGGGGGGGGGGGGGGGGGGGGGGGGGGTTGGTCTCTCTCCTCTTTCTTCACCCCCACACCAACCCGTTTGACTGTGAGGAGTTCAACTGGACATTTTCATAGCTTCTCCCGTTTCCCTGTGGATGAAATATACAGAGACACGTTAGGTTGGTCTCTCTCCTCTTTCTTCACCCCCACACCAACCCGTTTGACTGTGAGGAGTTCAACTGGACATTTTCATAGCTTCTCCCGTTTCCCTGTGGATGAAATATACAGAGACACGTTAGTCCACGAACTAGAATTACCAGGGGAGAAACAGATTCTGCACTCGCAAGTGTACACACACACACGCACGTACTGTAGGTAATGTAGTTTGATTTCAGCATAACTGCATAGTGGTTCTGACTCTTACCCTAGATGCGATGGCTTTGAGTTTGCGTATCAGGGATGTTTTTTTGGAGTAGATCACCTCATCCTCCATCTCTCCCTCGTTCTCCTCTCCCTCCATCACGGCACAGCTGTCTGCCCCCGGCAGTTCACACTCCTTATTGGACGACATTACCAGCTTCGAGTACTTAAACTCCAGCCTACCAGAGTCAGGGGTAGGCGGGACTTAGTAAAATCACCAATCTTCAGTACTACTCTAGTTCTTCTTCCAGACATATGTATGAATGAATGGATGAGTTCCTACCTCTTGTTCTTCTTCCAGAAATAGCAGGTGATGGAGAAGAGCAGTGCGGCGGTGAAGGCGCCTATCGTCGCCCCCATCTTTACCAAGAAGTCCATGCTCTCACACGGCCAGGTCTTCTTCTCCGGGAGGGACACCCCTCCTACACACCGCTTTGGCTCAGTCCACACATACAGAGTGTCCTAGGGAGAGGGAGACAGTGAACATGTGTCAGTGTGTAATGCTATGAAATACATTTTATCTAAAGGATTCAGAGTGAGAGGAGATAGCAGCTCCTTGCAGGGAATCGATTAGTTACACACACACACCTGTAGTCCTCCCTTGCAGGCTCCCTCTATCTGGTGGTAGTTTGTGGATGTGCACTGAGGACACGCCCCCGAGCTCTCCCACAGGAAGTGGAAGGTACAGCCATCACACGTCCCCGCCGGACACTGACTACAACAGAGAAACATACTGTTACTACAATGTACTAATCTAACTTTTACGTTATAAGGACAGTTTCAATGAGATGTCATCTGATCAAATCCGATCAAATCTGAGTGATAAATCCATGTGTTTGTTCTCAGCTTCTCGTGTTCCCCCAGCACGGAGCATGAATATCCATCACACAGAGTTAGATAACTAGCTGCCTGGGAGTAAAAGCAAACGTCTTACTAATTTAACAGTCACAAGAGGATGCAGAGATTCTGGGAATTGAGCTTGCAGTTCATTTCGAGCTTGGACTTCTTTTAAGTCTCTCCTTTTACTAGTAATCTCCTTTGAGGCTGCAGTTTCAGAGAAAGACAGAGAGATAGAAAGAGAGGGGTAAGAAGAGAGGAAAGGAGACAGACAGTACCTGGGTACTGTGAGTTCTCCTTGTGTGCTTCTATCCGGGTTACAGCGAAGCGTCACCACCACGTTACGACCTTTATCACATGACGAGGTCACCTCCAGAGAACTATCCAATAGAAGCACAACATTTGGTTAAAAAACAGCAGGGTACTCCTGATTAAGAGCAACTAAAAACTACCCCAAACATTTACTTGGGCCCCAAAAACACTATTCACAGAAGTAGTTATGTTTTAGAATTTGTGTTTTAGGATGTAGAAAAGATAAATTACCGGTAGAAGAAGTTCACGTCAGGGACTTTGTTGGTGGTCTGTGGGAACAGGTCTGGTCTTGCCTTGACTCCATCCAGAGTCAAGGCCACTGTCGCTCCTAGACACATTCATCAAGAAATTAACGCCTACTACACACCAGCGACAAATATCGGAATCAGGTTACAAGGAACATGTGTGTGTGTGTGATGTGTACTCACCCAGGAAGGTGTCTGCTAGGCTGATGGACTGAGAGGATAGTGCTGTGTGGAAGCCCCGCCCACTGGAGGGGATAATGGTTGATTGACAGATTAAAGTCTCCACCGCATTGGCTGGTTCCCCTGCCTCTTTCTGAGAATCGGCGCTGGAAAGGTCAGTCACGTTGTCTGTACACACAGCCCTTCTACCCTGAGAATTTAAAGCTAAATTCAGGATCACAAAGTAATTGTAGGTTGCAAATAGTGTTAAATCAGTGTGTGTGTGTGTGTGTGTGTGTGTGTGTGTGTGTGTGTGTACCTCTTCTCCACAGAGGCTGATGTTGAAAAGGTGGTAGTATTTGGTTCCTTTGGTGGTAAAACTGGGTCCGTTCATCAGTGTTCCAACAGAGCCCAGGGAACTGTAGTCATAACTCAGAGACACGTTGTTCTCAGAGTAGGAGAACACACAGTCACTGTAGCACCTGCTGTGCTCCTGAAAAAACAAACATTCAGTTGTGCACTGGGGGAATCAACAATGGACACACACTTTTATTCACCAACCTCGACACACAAACACACGCTTGGTATCACTGATATCAACAAAACACACACCTTGTTGCTCTTGCTGGATGGTCCACAGGGTTTGCAGGCCTCTGGGCCCAGGGTGCTGTGTGAGGTGAGGTGTGTGTTGGGGGGGCACTCGGTGCACTGGCTGGTGTGTATGTAATGTCCTGGAGGGCAGGGCACACACAGCGAGCCGGAGGGCTGGGAGAGGAGGGCACAGGTCTGACACTCCGACGACACACCGTCTACAGCGTTACTCACCGAGATGGAGTAGATACGCACCACGTTGTTCACATTCTGACGCACCTGGAGAGAGAGAGAATGCACTACTAGTATATGATTGTGTCTGTATACATTAGTGCGTATCCAAGTTTGTATACAGTGTGTGTGTGTGTGTGTGTGTGTGTGTGTGTGTGTGTGTGTGTGTGTGTGTGAGCCTGTGTGTGTGTGGGGGCGTGTACTTACGTCAGAGGCCTGGTTGGTCCTCTGGAAGGCCCAGGTATATGACACAGAGGCGTTCTTGGTCATAATGTGTGTGTAGGACTGTCTGACCTTACTGCCCTCCCATGACGCCACCACCCTCGTACTCTTCCTGTTTACATCCTACACACAGTGATGTAATTAACTTTACACAGTTCAAAAGTAGTGCACATTTTAAAAGGAATAGAAATATCCAAACACTTTTCTAGATGCTTGTATACTTTTTGCATTGAGTGTGGGTTTTTCTTTATTTGGTGTTGTTCTCACCATCATAAAGTACAGCTCACAGTCAGCTGAACACACCATCTCAAACTCAAAGCTGATACGGCCAAACTCTGTCCCCGCACCACCTGTTGCTGATGTAGGAGGCCTGAAAACACACACACACACACACACACACACTCATTAAGAGAGAGATAGAAGGAGAGGGGAAGGGAGAGAGCAGTGTTGCACGGTATACCGGTGCCACGGTATTATCACTATACCAAAACAAAACTTACGATAGCAACATTTTAGAATACCGTAGTACCGTTTCATATGATACTACCAAAATTTGCAGTCCCTGATGAGTCAACTGTTGTTACATTTGATACATTGCAGCCGTGCACAGAGCAAGCAAAGTTGACACATTGTATCATTTCATCACCTGCTATAACCAAGAGCACAGGTCAGTCTCAGTAGACTTTGGAAGTTCGCTGTCCTGCAGCCTCCGAGTGTCATAGAGGAACAATGGACAGGCATGCTTGCAGCTTTACAGAGAAGACAACAGCTGGTCTTAAGGCCAAACCATTAAAATAATATGATCCATATAACCAGAGCTACCTTATTTCCTTCTAGCACATTTGATATAATTTCACAAACTTTGTCACGGTCCATTTTAAACTAGGTCAGGTTACTAATTATTGGTTTGTGTTAATTATTGGTTTGTGTTAACTGAAGAGTAAAGGTGGTTTCATGCAGTGTTTTCCCTTTACTTCCACAATGACCTGCAGATCATTATGCATTTATATTCCTTCATTCCATTCTTCCAGCCAAATCACAGGTAGACCTTAGCAAATCAGCCATTCTATGCAGTATTATATTATACACTGAATGGTGTGAAGTTAAATTCAACGTGACAGGTTTTGCATTGCACATGCACAGAACGTTTAGAAAACGGGAGGAAGTGTCCGGGGGAAGGGGCGAACAGGACGCTATGCCACTCCGAATTATTTTTCCAGCGGTTTCGCGATACTACTTGGTATCGTGATACTTGGCCTGGTATCGTTAGTAAAATGTTGGTATCGTGACAATAAGACTGAGACAGATTGAGATGATGGGACTCACTTAAAGCCAGGTACATGGAGGTTGAGGATGAGGTAGTCGTTATCAGAGCCCCCTGCTCCACTACGGATATGATCCCCCGCCACCTCCCAACCTGACGGAGAGACACATCAGAACACACACAACACGCAGACATACCAGGGTCTTCCATGACTATTTCACTCCAATGTGGCCTGTGGCCCCTCTATGCATTATGCTAAAGGGCCTAAGACAGGGGTACACAACCCTCCTCCTGGAGAACTACCCTCTCTTAATTCTTATCCTGGCCTAAGGGGAACATGTCAACAACAGTAAAGAGCAACAGCGCCATCTAGGCCTCAGAGAGAGCAGCTGCACCCACCATTCATGCCGTCACACTTGGAGTTTCCCACATTGAAGCAGGATGTCTTCATGCTGGCTGGAAGGACGTTCCACCACTTATACTGATAACCTACAGCAGGCTCAGTACCCGCAGGACACGACTCACACGCTGGGAGAGAGGTAGAGAATAGGAAGAGAAGAGGGAGAGAAATAGAGATCATAAATTAGGAAAGCAAACGCAAAAAAAAAAAAGATTATCCCATTGGATAATGCAAAAATGAAATAAAAAATCTAATCAAATTCTATTTGTCACATGCGCCGAATAAAACCTTAGTGAAATGCTTACTTACGAGCCCTTAGTAAACAATAAATAAATACAAAATGAAAAAAATAAGGAAATTGAAAAATACGAAATAATTAAACAGCAACAATAAAATAATAGTAACGAGGCTATATACGGGCGTACCGGTACAGAGTCAATGTCCGGAGGCACAGGTTAGTTGAGGTAATTGAGGTAATATGTATATGTAGGTAAAGGTAAAGTGACTATGCATAGATAATAAACAGCCAGTAGCAGCAGCGTAAAAATGGCAAGGGGGGGTGTCATTGCAAATAGTCCGGGTAGCGATTTGGTTAGCCGTTCAGGATCTCATGGCTTGGTGGTATAAGCTGTTAAGAAGCCATTTGGACCTAGACTTGGCACTCCGGTACCGCTTGCCCTTTGGTAGCAGAGAGAACAGTCTATGACTAGGGTGGCTGGAGTCTTTGGCAACGTTAAGGACATTCCTCTGACACCGCCTTGTATAGAGGTTCAGTGATGTACTGGGCTGTACGCACTACCCTCTGTAGTGCCTTGCAGTCAGATGCCGAGCAGTTGCCATACCAGACGGTGATGCAACCAGTCAGGATGCTCTCGATGGTGCAGCTGTAGAACTTTTTGAGGATCATGAGTCATGAGAAATCTTTTCAGTCTCCTGAGGGGGAAATGGGTGTTGTTGTGCCCTCTTCACGACTATCTTGATGTGTTTGGACCATTACAGTTCGTTCTCGATGAGAATGGGGACATGCTCGGCCCTCCCTTTCCTGTAGTCCATGATCATCTCCTTTGTCTTGATCACATCGAGGGAGTGGTTGGCACCACACGGCCAGGTCTCTGACCTCCTCCCTATAGGCTGTCTCTGTCACGGCTGTTGAAAGGAGAGGACCAAGGTGCAGCGTGGTAAGCGTACATTTTCTCTTTATTTGATAAAAATTACGCCGAACAAAACAACAAACACTACAAAAACAAACCGTGAAGCTACAGGCTATGTGCCCTAAACAAAAGTCAACTTCCCACAAAGACAGGTGGAAAAAGGGCTACCTAAGTATGGTTCTCAATCAGAGACAACGATAGACAGCTGCCTCTGATTGAGAACCACACCCGGCCAAACACAAATAAAAAAAATAGAAATAAAGAAACTAGAATGCCCACCCTAGTCGTGACAGTCTCATCGTTGTGGGTGAACAACTGTTGTGTTGTCGGAAAACTTAATGATGGTGTTGGAATCGTGCTTGGCCATGCAATCACGAGTGAATAGGGAGTACAGTCGTGGCTAAAAGTTTTGAGAATGACAAAAAATATTAATTTTCACAAAGTCTGCTACCTCAGTTTATATGATGGCAATTTGCATATACTCCAGAATGTTATGACGAGTGATCAGATGAATTGCAATTAATTGCAAAGTCACGCTTTGCCATGCAAATGAACTGAATCCCCAAAAAACATTTCCACTGCATTTCAGCCCTGCCACAAAAAGGACCAGCTGACATCATGTCAGTGATTCTCTCGTTAACACAGGTGTGAGTGTTGACGAGGACAAGGCCAAGGGAGTGGGCTCACTCACAATTTTGCCTAAGAACACAGCCATGAATAAAGAATGGTACCAACACATCCTCTGAGAGCAACTTCTCCCAACCATCCAGGATCAGTTTGGTGACGAACAATGCCTTTTCCAGCATGATGGAGCACCTTGCCATATGGCAAAAGTGATAACTAAGTGGCTAGGCGAACAAAACATCGATATTATGCGTCCATGGCCAGGAAACTCCCCAGACCTTTATCCCATTGAGAACTTGTGGTCAATCAAAACCCCACAAATTCTGACAAACTCCAAGCATTGATTATGCAAGAATGAGCTGCCATCAGTCAGGTTGTGGCCCAGAAGTTAATTGACAGCATGCCAGGGCGGATTGCAGAGGTCTTGAAAAAGAAGGGTCAACACTGCAAATACTACTCTTTACATCAACTTCATGTAATTGTCAATAAAAGCCTTTGACACGTATGAAATGCTTGTAATTATACTTCAGTATTCCATAGTAACATCTGACAAAAATATCTAAAGACACTGAAGCAGCAAACTGTGGAAATTAATTTTTGTGTCATTCTCGAAACTTTTGGCCACGACTGTACAGGAGGGGACTGAGCATGCACCCCTGAGGGGCCCCTGTGTTGAGGATCAGTGTGGCAGATGTGTTGTTACCTACCCTTACCACCTGGGGGCGGCCCGTCAGATGAAGGACAAGAGCGAAGGAAGACAAAAGAGATAGAAGAGGACATGGGAGAAAGGGGTATTTTGTCACCTTTGACCCCATCAGAGAATGTCCCGGGGGGGCAGGGAGAGCAGGTAGCAGTGTCGTTGTTATAGAAACCGGGGTTGCACGGGGGGCAGGGCTCACGTTCACCAGAGGGGGGCAGTGTTTCAGCCCCAACCACATCCACCAGACAGATCTGAGGCTCCACCCACCTGTAGGTCACCTGCGTCTGAAACCACACACACAGAGACAACCCGGAGGATGAGGAAACTAACCATACAGAAAGCCAACATGGAGGGAGGACACAGACACTGAATTGTAGGGATACTGGCGCTAGAATGGCTAACCCCTGCATGGGCACTTGTGTAGATCAAAAAGGATTAGACAGGTATAAGCAATCTGGCAATAATGGATGTGATATTGGGAGGGTGAGTTAGTCTTCTCACCTTGCCCTCAAGATCACAGGGGGTGTGGATCTGAAAGTAATCCTTCTTGGAACATGGTGGTCTTGCTTTGCACTCAGCTGACCCCTCCGCTGGAAGAGAGAGGGAAAGAAAGGGAGGGGGGGGCAGAGAAAGAGATGTTTAAAAGATAATGAACTGCAGTATAACCAATAAGCTGCTCAAACTCATGTTCTAACTCTGATAAGACAAGTTGTATATAGGTGTCTGCATCTGAGCCTACGTGCATAGAGTGTGGTGGTGTTGCAGTGGGTACAGGAGCTGGCTCCGTGGCCAGAGTGGGTGTCTCTGGGACAGGGCTGACATGAGGAGGAGCCTGGGGTTTGACTGAACGTCCCTGGTTTACACGGGAAACACTCTGACGCATACGCCACTCCTAAAGAGAGAAAATAACACTTAAGTACAGAGGGGAAGTGGCATGAACAGCTACAATAAATACACAAACACGGTAGTCCTACCCTCTATGTGGACGTTCTTCAGCAGAACAGGTTTGACTACTTTAGCTCCAATCAGGATCCCTGCTGTCCTCCAGTACAAGATGTTAGTGCCCGACTTCAGATTCACCTTGAACACACCCATTAGAGATCTGGGTTTAGAATGCCCATCTACACAGAGATATGACCTGAAAGCATCCCAATACTTGACACTTGATGGTGCTGTAGCCTCAGAGGCTGTCTAACCCTTCAGACCTGAGATACTCCTGATTCAATGAATCAAGGGCTTGGTGATTAGTTAACTAGTGAAATCAGGTGCGCTAGTGCTGGGCTAAAACAAAAGCTTGCAGTCAATTTGGGTCTTGAAGAACAGGACTTTAAACTTAATTACAAACAAACACAGCTCTTACAGTGTGTGTGGCCCACTCCCCGTGACTGGTAAGCTTGAGCCACTTCTTATCAGCAGTCTGGTCCATCTCCTGACACTGGTCATTCTGGATCTGTCAAGCAACCAGAACATCAATCAATCAATATTTAAATTAGTGAATATCACTTCAGCATATTTATAGCGCTACTTGGTCAGGAAGGTACTGCAGAGAAGAATTTACTCTCACTAACTAGCAGATATCATAGGAATGAGAGAATGAAGTAGAAGACTCACAAAGAACTCGAAGAAGAGGTTGCCGTCTGGGTACTGGTAGTCAAAGGAGACTGATCCCGGTTTCTTCAGATGGACAGCATAGATCAGAGAGACAGTACACTCATCTCTGTTAGACTCCAGGTAACTACCCTGCGGAAACCACGTCGAACTGGACACACACACACACACACACACAGCAGAGATTAATGAGATGTATGCAAGAACTGCAATGACACCATGTTTTAAAAATCATAAGCTAAACCCCTCCCCTTCCCACACCTGTTGCAGGTAGTGCTGTCGTCTCCATGGGGACCATTGTCGAGGTAAGTTGCTAGGGAGCTGAACCCGCTGGGGATGGTTTCCCAGTCATCAAATCGAATACCGCTGCCCAGAGAGTAGGTACCTGCTGCACACTGAGTACACTCCTGGGCAGACATCTCCAGAAACTCCCCCACCTCACAGGAAAATGCTGGGGGAGAGAGATGGGAAAGAGAGAGTGGACATTTCATGGAAAAGATAAGAGAAGTATACCACCAGCGGCGACCTGTCATTCAGGGCACGTGGGGCAAAGCCCGACCTGTTTAGCTAAAATATAAATATATACAGTACCAGTCAAAAGTTTGGACACACCTACTCATTCCAGGGTTTTTCTTTATTTTGACTTTTTTCTACATTGTAGAATAATAGTGTAGGCATCAAAACTATGAAATAACATATGGAATCATGTAGTAACCAAATAAAAGTGTTAAATCAAAATTTCATATATTCATAATTTGAGATTCTTGGTGACAGCTTTACACACTCTTGGCATTCTCTCAACTAGCTTCATGAAGTAGTCACCTGTAAAGCATTTCAAACCAGTAGTGTTGTGACAAGGTTGGGGTGGTATACAGAAGATAGCCCTATTTGGAAGAAGACCAAGTCCATATTATGGCAAGAACAGCTCAAAAAAGCAAAGAGAAACAACAGTCCATCATTACTTTAAGACATGAAGGTCAGTCAATGAGGAAAATGTCAAGAACTTTGAACGTTTATTCAAGTGCAGTTGCAAAAACCATGAAGCTCTATGATGAAACTGCCTCTCGAGGACCGCCACAGGAAAGGAAGACCCAGAGTTAATAAGTTCATTAGAGTTACCAGCCTCAGAAATTGCAGCCCAAATAAATGCTTCACAGAGTTCAAGTAAGACACATCTCAACTGTTCAGAGGAGACCGTGTGAGTCAGGCCTTCATGGTCAAATTACTGCAAAGAAACCACTACCAAAAGGACACTCGGGCTCCCGAGTGGCACGGTGGTATAAGGCACTGCATCTCAGTGCAAGACGCGTCAGTACAGTCCCTGGTTTGTATCCAGGCTGTATCACATCCGGGTGTGATTGGGAGTCCCATAGGGCGGCACACAATTGGCACAGCATTGCCCGGATTTGGCAGGGGTAGGCCGTCAATGTAAATAAGAATTTGTTCTTAACTGACTTGCCTAGTTAAATAATGGTTAAATAAAAAATAAATAAGAAGAGGAGACTTGCTTTGGCCAAGAAACACGAGCAATGGACATTCGATTGGTGGAAACCTGTCTTTTGGTATGACGAGTCCAAATTTGAGATTTTTGGTTCCAACCGCCCGGTCTTTGTGAGACGCAGAGTAGGTGAATGGATGATCTCCGCATGTGTGGTTCCCACATGAAGCATGGAGGAGGTGGTGTGATGGTACTTTGCCGTTGACACCGTCAGTGATTTATTTAGAATTCAAGTCACACCTAACCAGCATGGCTACCACAGCATTCCGCAGCGATACACCATCCCATCTGGTTTGCACTTAGAGGGACTATCATTTGTTTGTCAACAGGACAATAACCCAACATACCTACAGGCTGTGTACGGGCTATTTGACCAAGAATCAAATCAAAGTGTATTTGTCACGTGCGCCGAATACAACAGGTGTAGACCTTACAGTGAAATGCTTACTTACAGGCTCTAACCAATAGTGCAAAAAAGGTGTTAGGTGAACAAAAGGTAAATAAAGTAATAAAACAGTGAAAAGACAGGCTATATACAGTAGCGAGGCTATAAAAGTAGCAAGGCTACATACAGACACCGGTTAGTCAGGCTGATTAAGGTAGTATGTACAGGTAGATATGGTTAAAGTGACTATGCATATATGATGAACAGAGAGTAGCAGTAGCATAAAAGAGGGGTTGGCGGGTGGGACACAATGCAGATAGCCCGGTTAGCCAATGTACGGGAGCACTGGTTGGTCAGCCCAATTGAGGTAGTATGTACATGAATGTATAGTTAAAGTGACTATGCATATATGATAAATAGAAAGTAGCAGCAGCATAAAAAGAGGGGTTGGGGGGGGCACACAATGCAAATAGTCCGGGTAGCCATTTGATTACCTGTTCAGGAGTCTTATGGCTTAGGGTAAAAACTGTTGAGAAAACTTTTTGTCCTAGACTTGGCACTCCGGTACCGCTTGCCATGCGGTAGTAGAGAGAACAGTCTATGACTGGGGTGGCTGGGGTCGTTGACAATTTTTAGGGCCTTCCTCTGACACCGCCTGGTGTAGAGGTCCTGGATGGCAGGCAGCTTAGCCCCAGTGATGTACTGGGCCGTACGCACTACCCTCTGTAGTGCATTGCAGTCAGAGGCCGAGCAATTGCCATACCAGGCAGTGATGCAACCAGTCAGGATGCTCTCGATGTTGCAGCTGTAGAACCTTATGAGGAACTCAGGACCCATGCCAAATCTTTTTAGTTTCCTGAGGGGGAATAGGCTTTGTCGTGCCCTCTTCACAACTGTCTTGGTGTGTTTGGACCATTCTAGTTTGTTGTTGATGTGGACACCGAGGAACTTGAAGCTCTCAACCGGCTCCACTACAGCCCCGTCGATGAGAATGGGGGCGTGCTCGGTCCTCCGTTTCCTGTAGTCCACAATTATCTCCTTAGTCTTGGCTACGTTGAGGGATAGGTTGTAATTCTGGCACCACCCGGCCAGGTCTCTGACCTCCTCCCTACAGGCTGTCTCGTCGTTGATCAGGCCTACCACTGTTGTGTTGTCTGTAAACTTAATGATGGTGTTGGAGTCGTGCCTGGCCATGCAGTCATGGGTGAACAGGGAGAACCAGAGGGAACTGAGCACGCACCCCTGTGGAGCTCCAGTGTTGAGGATCAGCGTGGCAGATGTGTTGCTACCTACCCTCACCACCTGGGGGCGGCCCGTCAGGAAGTCTAGGATCCAGTTGAGAGGGAGGTGTTTAGTCCCAGGATCCTTAGCTTAGTGATGAGCTTTGAGGGTACTATGGTGTTGAACGCTGAGCTGTAGTCAATGAATAGCATTCTCACATAAGTGTTCCTTTTGTCCAGGTGTGAAAGGGCAGCGTGGAGTGCAATAGAAATTGCATCATCTGTGGATCTGTTTGGGCGGTATGCAAATTGGAGTGTGTCTAGGGTTTCTGGGATAATGGTGTTGATGTGAGCCATTACCAACCTTTCAAAGCACTTCATGGTTACAGATGTGAGTGCTACGGGTCTGTAGTCATGTAGTCATTTAGACAGGTGACCTTTGTGTTCTTGGGCACAGGGACTATGGTGGTCTGATTGAAACATGATGGTATTACAGACTCAATCTGGGACATGTTGAAAGTGTCAGTGAAGACACCTGCCAGTTGGTCAGCACATGCCCGGAGCACACGTCCTGGTAATCCGTCTGGCCCCACAGCCTTGTGTATGTTGACCTGTTTAAAAAGTTTTTACTCACGTCGGCTATGGAGAGCGTGATCACACAGTCGTCCGGAACAGCTGATGCTATCATGCATGCCTCAGTGTTGCTTGCCTCGAAGCGAGCATAGAAGTGATTTAGCTCGTCTGGTACGCTCGTGTCACTGGGCAGCTCGCGGCTTCCCTTTGTAGTCTGTAAAAGTTTGGCCTGCCACATAAGATGAGCGTCAGAGCCGGTGTAGTATGATTCAATCTTAGCCCTGTATTGGCGCTTTGCCTGTTTGATGGTTCGCTGCAGGGCATAGCAGGATTTCTTGTAAGCTTCCGGGTTAGAGTCCCGCACCTTGAAAGCGGCAGCTCTAACATTTAGCTCAGTGCGAATGTTGCCTATAATCCATGGCTTCTGGTTGGGGTATGCACGTACAGTCACTGTGGGGACGACGTCCTCGGTGCACTTATTGATAAAGCCAGTGACTGATGTGGTGTACTCCTCAATTCCATCGGGAGAATCCCGGAACATGTTCCAGTCTGTGAGAGCAAAACAGAAGGGGAGCGATGGAGTGCTGCATCAGATGACCTGGCCTCCACAAATCACCCGACCTCAACCCAATTGAGATGGTTTGGAGAGTCGGGAACTGAGGCCTTTTTCTAGAACTCCAACCTAAAATAATGCTGACGTCATGATTCAAACTTTATTTAAAATGTTTTTGTTCCCAGTTTTCTTGAAAGCTTGAACAGGAAGGTGGCGCGGTGGTGGAAGGTGGCGCCTTACAACCTGGAATTGAAATAGATTTTTGGGGGGTTTGTAATCATTTGATTTACACAACATGCCTACCACTTTGAAGATGCAAAATATTTTTGGTGAAACAAACAAGAAATAAGACAAAAAAGAATAAGAAAACTTGAGCGTGCATAACCATTCACCCCCCAAAGTCAATACTTTGTAGAGCCACCTTTAGCAGCAATTACAGCTGCAAGTCTCTTGGGGTATGTCTCTGTTAGCTTGGCACATCTAGCCACTTGGATTTTTGCCCATTCTTTAAAGCAAAATTGCTCCAGCTCCTTCAAGTTGGATGGGTTCCGTTGGTGTACAGCAATCTTTAAGTCATACCACAGATTCTCTATTGGATTGAGGTCTGGGTTTTGACTAGGCCATTCCAAGACATTTAAATGTTTCCCCTTAAACCACTCGAGTGTTGCTTTAGCAGTATGCTTAGGGTCATTGTCCTGCTGGAAGGTGAACCTCCGTCCCAGTCTCAAATCTCTGGAAGACAAACATGATTCCCTCAAGAATTTCCCTGTATTTAGCGCCATCCATCATTCCTTCAATTCTGACCAGTTTCCCAGTCCCTGCCGATGAAAAACATCCACACAGCATGATGCTGCCACCACCATGCTTCACTATGGGGATGGTGTTCTCGGGGTGATGAGAGGTGCTGGGTTTGCGCCAGACATAGTGTTTTCCTTGATGTCCAAAAAGCTACATTTTAATCTCATCTGACCAGAGTACCTTCTTCAATATGTTTGGGGAGTCTCCCAAATGCCTTTTGGCGAACACCAAACGTGTTTGCTTATTTTTTTAAGCAATGGCTTTTTTCTGGCCACTTCTGTAAAGCCCATCTCTGTGGAATGTACAGATTAAAGTCGCCCTATGTACAGATACTCCAATCTCGCTGTGGAGCTTTGCAGCTCCTTCAGGGTTATCTTTGGTCTCTTTGTTGCCTCTCTGATTAATGCTCTCCTTGCCTGGTCCGTGAGTTTTGGTGGAATAACAGACTGGAAGCTTCACTCTCTTGGCAGGTTTGTTGTGGTGCCATATTCTTTCCATTTTTTAACAACGGATTTAACAGTGGAATGTTCAAAGTTTCTGATCTTTTTTTATAACTCAACCCTGATCTGTACTTCTCCACAACTTTGTCCCTGACCTGTTTGGAGAGCTCCTTGGTCTTCATGGTGCCGCTTGCTTTAGTGTTGTTGCAGACTCTGGGGCATTTCAGAACAGGTGTATATATACTGAGATCATGTGACAGATCATGTGACACTTAGTTAAATAAAGTCCACCTGTGTGCAATCTAATTATGTGAGTTCTGAAGGTAATTGTTTTCACCAGATCTTATTTAGGGGCTTCATAGCAAAGAGGGTAAATAAATATGCATGCACCACTTTCCTGTTTTTAAAAAATAGTTTTTATTGATTTTTTTTTAAACAAGTTTTTTTTTTCATTTCACTTTGCCAATTTGGACTATTTTGTGTATGTCCATTACATGAAATCCAAATAAAAACCAATTTAATTGACAGGTTGCAATGCAGCAAAATAGATAAATCGCAAAGGGGGATGAATACTTTTGCAAGGCACTGTATGTATACTGTGGCTACGAAAGTAATACTAAGTGTATGTTGTGTAGTAAGCTGTTAGTAGCCCATGTGCCTCACCCTAATAATTTGATCCCTTTCCCCCTCATAACTTAGCCTACTGTTCCGACTTGGTGGTACACATGTAGCCTATAGCCTGTTTTAGAGAAATGTAATCATCGAACTTTGTAAGACCTTTCATTGTCTGCTTATATGTCCCCTTTATCTATCCTACGGTTCTGACTTGATGTACAGTCGTGGCCAAAAGTTGAGAATGACACACTAATATGAATTTTCACAAAGTCTGCTGCCTCAGTTTGTGTGATAGCAATTTGCATAATGTTATGAAAAGTGATCAGATGAATTGCAATTCATTGCAGAGTCCCTCTTTGCCATGCAAATGAACTGAATCCCCAAAAAACATTTCCACTGCATTTCAGCCCTGCCACAAAAGGACCAGCTGACATCATGTCAGTGATTCTCTCGTTAACTCAGGTGTGAGTGTTGACGAGGACAAGGCTGGAGATCACTCTGTCATGCTGATTGAGTTCGAATAACAGACTGGAAGCTTCAAAAGGAGGGTGGTGCTTGGAATCATTGTTATTCCTCTGTCATCCATGGTTACCTGCAAGGAAACATGTGCCGTCATCATTGCTTTGCACAAAAAGGGCTTCACAGGCAAGGATATCGCTGCCAGTAAGATTGCACCTAAATCAACCATTTATCGGATCATCAAGAACTTCAAGGAGAGGGGTTCAATTGTTGTGAAGAAGGCTTCAGGGCACCCAAGAAAGTCCAGCAAGCGCCAGGACCGTCTCCTAAAGTTGATTCAGCTGCGGGATCGGGGCACCACCAGTACAGAGCTTGCTCAGGAATGGCAGCAGGCAGGTGTGAGTGCATCTGCACGCACAGTGAGGCGAAGACTTTTGGAGGATGACCTGGTGTCATGAAGGGCAGCAAAGAAGCCACTTCTCTCCAGGAAAAACATCAGAGACAGACTGATATTCTGCAAAAGGTACAGGGATTGGACTGCTGATGACTGGGGTAAAGTCATTTTCTCTGATGAATCCCCTTTCCGATTGTTTGGGGCATCCGGAAAAAAGCTTGTCCGGAGAAGATAAGGTGAGCGCTACCATCAGTCCTGTGTCATGCCAACAATAAAGCATCCTGAGACCATTCATGTGTGGGGTTGCTTCTCAGCCAAGGGAGTGGGCTCACTCACAATTATGCCTAAGAACACAGTCATGAATAAAGAATTGTACCAACACATCCTCCGAGATCAACTTCTCCCAACCACCCAGGAACAGTTTGGTGACGATCAATGCCTTTTCCAGCATGATGGAGCACCTTGTCATAAGGCAAAAGTGATAACTAAGTGGCTTGACGAACAAAACATCCATATTTTGGGTCCATGGCCAGGAAACTCCCCAGACCTTAATCCCATTGAGAACTTGTGGTCAAGAGCCCAAAGAGGCGGGTGGACAAACAAAAACCACAAATTCTGACAAACTCCAAGCATTGATTATGCAAGAATGGGCTGCCATCAGTCAGGATGTGGCCCAGAAGTTAATTGACAGCATGCCAGTGCGGATTGCAGAGGTCTTAAAAAAGAAGGGTCAACACTGCAAATATTGACTCTTTGTATCAACATCATTTTAATTGTTAATAAAAGCCTTTGACACTTATGAAATGCTTGTAATTATACTTCAGTATTCCATAGTAACATCTGACAAAAATATCTAAAGACACTGAAGCAGCAAACTTTGTGGAAATTAATATTTGTGTCATTCTCAAAGGTTTTGGCCACGACTGTACAGGAGAGATTACTGTAAGAACGGCCCATGTTCTGAATTCTGTTGCTATACATTTCCAAACTGCTGAACAAATAGCTATTGACTACGTCGTTCTTAGCTCGCTCATTAATGTTGTCATGCCTCCTTTTCCTGTTCGGGTGGCGCTCGGCGGTCGTCGTCACCGGCCTACTAGCTGTCATCGATCCCTTTTCCCTTTTCTGTTGGTTTTGTCTGATTTGTTTCACCTGTTTCTTGTTTAGATTTTGAGTTGGGCTATTTAAGCCGGTAGGCCCGCCTGCTCTTTGTGCGGGCTTGATTATTTTTCCCACTGTGTTGACGTGTGGTAGTGCGTGTTGTTTCGTTACCTGTTTTGGGCATTTGTTTGATTACGCCCAGTTTCGTGGAGAGTACTACTTTTCTCTGTGCGTAATAAAGCGCTATTCTGAACTTTCTGCCTCCTGCACCTGACTCCGCACCCACTACGCCTAGTGTTACAAATGTCTTATGGATGGCCTCTTATCCGCTCTTCATTCCCTTATGCCATAGTTTTTACATCTCAATTGTCAGTAGAAACCACATTTGTTTAAGCAAGTCAGCCATATCCGCTATGTTTTTTTCAAAGCAGTAAATGAGTCTGAATTAACTGTTTCGCTGCCAGACAAGGCTCCGCTGATACCACTGCTACACCTGGCTAAGGACTCACTCCATGGTGCTGAAAAGAAAGCGCTGCTGTTGCGACAGCTTTATGTAGGCCCTAACAGTTTGTGGGCACCGTTTGTCAAAGTTATAGTGCAATTCATGTATTGTTTAATCTTGTGTTGTGTAGTGGATTTGCTGGCATGCATCTAAAAAATTTTTTTTGCCCCACCAAAATGTACATGTTAAAATCGTCAGTGTATACCACTATTTGGAAGTGTGTCAGAGAGTGAGAGAGGGGATGTATCAGAGCTTGTTAGAGGTCAGGGATGGTGCAAAACAGAAGATAACATTATATTGGTAAAAGAAAAATGGTAGACCTTCTGTTTACACCAAAGGAGAGGGGAAGTAACTGGGTCCATAATTGGGCTGGATACAGCTCAGAGATGTACAACAGCCCTCGGATGGCTTCCCCGTAACCACGGGAACAAACCTACTAATCCCCACATCCTGGTGAAAAGGGCTGTGTGGGTGGGGGTGCGTGCGTGGGCGAGGTTGTACAAAGTAGGGTTGTAACATTTAAACGAAATTGGGATTGGTTACTTTAAAAAGAAAAATCCCTAACCTAAAAACTTTAAGTCATATTTTTAACAAAACTACCACTGACAGGTCGCGATAATTATCCTAAAGACAAAAAAATACCTAACGCAACAATGTTAAAACGTAAGTAGGAGAAGACGAAATGCAAAGGTGGAATTGAGCTACAGTGGCAGTACAGATGCAATGCGGAAAAGGGGAGCACTATGAGACCCAACCCCTTGCTGGCAGCAGTGCAATAAGGGACGGACTGAGAAAATCACAGGCTGATTACAGAAATGATTGCGGTTGCTGTGCAGCCATTGTCAATTGTAGAGGATGCCGGCTTCAATGTTGCCCTAATGGCATGTCTAGAAACAGACTACAAGATGCCATGTCGAAAAAGCGTAACGGCCCGGATGGAGAAATGATTGCTCTGAAAGTACAAAGCACAAGCTCTCAAAAACAATACTTGGCTCCCGAGTGGCGCACCAGTCTAAGGCACTGCATCGCAGTGCTAGAGGCGTCAGTACAGACCATGATTCGATTTGAGGCTGTATCACAACCGGCCGTGATTGGGAGTCCCATAGGGCGGCGCACAATTGGCCCAGCATCGTCCGGGTTAGGGTTTGGCCAGGGTAGGCCACCATTGTAAATAAGAATTTGTTCTTAATTGACTTGCCTTGTTAAATAAAAGGTTAAATAAAAACAGATTGTTTGACGTCTATGAACACGCCGTCATACATCACTGCAATAAGCCATCACATTGAGGAGAAGTGAGAACATGGAGGAGGAGAGTAGAGAATCTTGCTGAGTGGGTGGGGGGCAGAAGTAAGGTCTGGTAGGGTTACCACTAGATAGCACAGCCACAAAGTCAAATTGGCTATATTGTAAATATTAATGATAAGAAAAACTAGCTTTTTGTCTTAACTTAAGGTTAGTCATAATGTTAGCAGTGGGGTTTAAAATCACATTTTAAGAAGATAAATTGTAGATATAGGCGGATTTTATGAGTTTGTGGCTGTGGTAATTAGTGACGACTGTTTGTTAGGTAGCCAGGACTGCGGCAAATTGAACTGCATTGTCCCTTAGCAGTCATACGCAGAACCATGTCTGAATTGTGATTTTAGTAAGGTGACTTCTGTCACATCAAACAATGAAACAGAATTGTCTGGAAGCTTTTCCCCAGGTGTCTGTCTCACTGGCTCAACCAGACGGACTGGGTAGAAAAATGGCCAATCAGGAATTAAATAGAAAAAGAGAAAAGCAGACAGAGGTGAGCTTTTTCCAGAGAACAAAACAAAGATGCACAAAGATCATGCCCCCACATGCTAACCTCGCACCATTACCATTAACAGGGGAGGATTCTCTTGGGGGTATGATATTTATGAATCTGTAACTTTCTCACTCATCATTATTCACGATTCAATCATGATTATCTGTAATCATGGTAGAATACTCATTAATTAAATTTTTAAAAATCAGAAATATACAATATTCTATTCTTATTTACAATAAAAGTGACTCCAAAAAAAACACAATACATTATTTAACATGAATTTCTATTGGGTACAACATAATTGGAAACATAACCAAAACAAACTGAAAATGCATCCAACAAGTTTGTAGAGTCACAAGCTTGATGTAGTCATTGCATGCTAGGAATACTGAACTTCTGACTAAATATAATACACCATAAGTGAATTTGTCCTTCGAATGGGGGGACTAGATGCATAAAGTGCTTACATTTCTAAACGTGGAAACAGATATGTATGAACAAATAAAAAGGTGACATTTTGTACTGTCGCCTCATAAAACATTTGATCTCAGATCCAAAATGCTGGAGTATAGAGCCAAATTAAAAGTTTTATCTTCACTCTCCAAATACATATGTAGGGGAGTGTCTGTCAATAAAACCTTTTCCACAGACATGCATCAGTTAAAGATATTTAGGGAAGCAAAGTCAGGCGCAAGACCCCCCCTGTGAGAATTCACAAGTAAACATAGTGAGACCTGTGTGTGTGTGTGTATATAAAGCTCTGAGGTTATTGGCCTATTGTTCCAGCATGAAGCCAGCTCTGCCCTGTGCTATGACTGGAGCAGAGACAAAGAGCCAATCAGGTCGTTGTGGAATACTGGAGGAAATTCCAACCAGCTGATAAGAGGGTGTGAGAAAAATCTCTGACACACACACACACACAGTACTTACTGCACTCTGTCCCTCGTACAGGCTCGGGCAGTCCGATGCAGGATCCATGGCTCTGAGGGATTGCTACTCGCCATCGCGACCCTGTACTGTCACACTCTGTATATTCATAGTAGTAGTCTGTCTGCAACACAAGAGATAGCATGGATACACAGTGATGGAGAGAAAGAGAGAGGGGTTGAGTGTGTCTGTGTGTGTCTTTGAACAGTATGTGAGAAACAGTGAGAGACAGATAAAAGACAGACATGGGGACAGAAAGAGGTCAGTAAACACCAAGACCACCAAGGGCCCTGAGTTCTCTCTTCACCCCCCCATTCCATCACTATGGATACAGGAAACCAAGGCACAGCACACAGTGGGTAATTGGATCAAAAACTGATCCTATGTCAGTATAATGAAGGTAGAAGTTGTCCCTAACCACTGACAACTGTATGTCCACGCGTAGGAATTTGATGGTTCAGTCTTGCAAAAGGTTCTGAGATTTAAGGTTTTTGAGTTCAAGGTTTGCAATTTTCACTGTGAGAACATTGTTGAAGTGTTATCTCTCACACACAAACATGCTGTGGAGTATGTGGTTCGCAATCATGGTAAGGGAAATCGTAGAGTGAGCATGACTCATTTAATCACTATTCTGACCATAATGTCCCTTGAATTTGCCAAACCAATGATTGCCAAACCATTGAGTGAAATACAACATGCTTTTTGCCATGTTTAAGGAATGTTGACCTTTTAGAAGAACACACACGTGTCTGAACAAAGTGCTGAAGGGGTCATGTTGTGGGCATCATGGACATGGCACATGGCATATATATGAAGTTGTAGAATCACGCCTAGGCTTTACAGTAACACCATTGTTTCGTCCTCAAAACTGAAGCTATTTGTATCCAACAGCGTACTGTTTTGATGCAAATGAATGAATGCCACATGCAGACCTGGTTTCACATGATATTGATTTCAAATAATGTATTGCCTTATTTACTACCATCTGTCTTAAACGTTACCCTTCCCCCTCGCTTTCCCTCAGAAATGACTGATAGCTATGTATCACTGAGATTCATGCCAATCAATAAATCAGGGCATAAAGTTGAATTATCTATTCCTCTATACCATGACCCCAACAGAAGTCTATATTCTGCATGCCTGTCATGTGTTACCTGATAGGAGATGTCTGTTCCAGGACAAATCTGAACTGACATATCAGGTTCTGTCACATGGTGTCATTCTAAAGACATTCCACTAGACCAAGGACTGCCAACCCTTCTTCTGGAGAGCTACTGGGTGTGCAGGCTTTTGCTCCAGCCCTGCGCCAACACTCCTTAAATCTAAGCATTCAGGACATTGATTAGCAGAATCAGATGTGTTCTAAAGGGCAAGGCGAGAGCAAATGCATGAATATTTAGTGGCTCCAGGAGGATGGTTGCCCCTAGACTCTATGAATCTGAGAGTGGAAGACTCCTCTCTCGTCTCTAACATGTAGGCTCACTTTTTGTGAAAAGTCCCATTACAAGTCAGACTGTTGAATAAACTTCATTTGAATGTACTTTACCCGTTGTCTGCCGATTTTGTCCTTATGTAGGAGGTAATTGGAGACAAAATATCCACAGGGAAGTGTTATTAGCCCTACTTTGAGTATGCTAGTCTGTTTTTATTTTCAATACTGATGCAATTTGCATATGACCAATACTATGGCCGAGGAATATGGCCGAACCTAAACCACAGCCGATTGTGAGGAAACATGCTTCAGTCGACTACGTTCGGCTATTGTTGACATATTGTGCATCACATGTGATGTGTGAAGAGACTGAAAATACAAGTGACAGAACCTACCGGCTCTGCAAAGTCAGGTAAACAACACTTTCCTGTGGATATCTCCACCTCCTATCACCAAAAGAACTAACACCATGTATAACCAGTAAAGTAAGTGTAAATATTATTTTAGTCAACATTCTGGCTTGTAGAGACTGTTTTTATTTAGGAAGATTTTGGTCAGACTGATAATCCATGGAGTAACCATGGCAACAGTCTGATGTTTAGACAATGTTACCCCAGGAAAAATGTAGGGCCAAAATACTTGTTTTCTGGTGGTAGAAATAGTAGTCTTGTGGAAGTGCAGAGCGCAGATTCCACAATGCCCTGGTGAGTCACTGTTACTGGACAGTAAATTGGAGTTTGTGTCCGTCTGAATGTAATATAAACCAGGCTATGTTGTTGCCAGCCATGTGCTATGGCTCAGAGGTGATGAGTGGCGAGAGAGACGGTGGGAAGGAAAGGCAGCTCCATGCAGGAAACTGATAAGACTCAAAGTCTGCCCTGAGTGTTGAGACAACACAAACCAGAACACTGTGTACACACACACACACACACACACACACACACACACACACACACACACACACACACACACACACACACACACACACAGCCCTAAGCAGTGCAAATGTCCTAAGCAACAATTCCACAGAAATCCTGCAGGACTACCTGATTGCATGACTGACAGGTGTTTGGAGAAACAGGATGAGTAATTAGTTGTCAAGGAGGGCATCTCCCTCTCTCTCAGCAGTGTATGTGTGTGATTTATATTTATATAAACATATGAATCTGACCGGAAGTGCAGCGTCATCAATTCATAATCGTATTAGTAATGGTCGATGGAATGATTACTGTTTAGCGCTCATGTTGTTCTTCACAGTAGCTTGTGTGCCCCTGACTCAGACTCCTCTTCTGACTCTCTATTTGAATGGATAAGCTGGTAAATAACACACTCTTGTGTTTTCCACTAACATGCATGCACCATATTAGCCCACGGAAAATACAGCTACTAAAAATAACTCCGACAACACATACATCGGCATCCTGACAGTGGATCTCACCTCTGTGCATGGATGTGGTCCCTTCGACCCGAATGCCAGCCGAAAAGAGAGGAGGAGAGCGCTACCAGCGATAAACCAAGACCGGGAAGCCATAATAGGAACCTGGGAATAGAGCGATGTCAAAAAGCTAAGTAGGCTAGATTTCAGTCATAAAGCAATGGCCTGTTAAACGTTATGAGTGTTTGATGTCGCAAATGTATAAAATGCTGTCCGACTCACGTCTAGGTTGAAGTGGGTTTCCTTTTTCTCTACCTGCGACCGATGGGTTTGAGAACTGGTTGTACGTTTGCAATTCGCATCTACCGGTGTTTGACGCGACCGTGACGTCGGTGGTCTGATAAAGGCAAGCCGGAGAGGAGTCGTTATTACGATGAAACCGCGTTCATGATATGTCGGAAATACGAGCTTGTGAATGCAAAGAAAATCTATTTGAATGGCCCTCCAACTCGTAATAAAAAATGGGGAAACTCTGGTTTCCTCGTGTTGCGACACTATCATTTGTTTAACTGTAGGCTACTTTTATCGTTCATGGTTGACGCAGTTTGTTCATAGCACGTAAATGCACACAACTCAGTTCTCCGAGTTTCCTAGGCGCATTTCCTGAGTTTCCGATGCTTCATGAATGACACATTACAGTACCATTCTTTATACCTCAGTGATTCCTACTGTACATACAGAGCAAAATCAGTGCAGCAGTTTTGTATTGAGATTCATTTGAATATTTACCTAACAATTCATTATTTCAAATACAACCATAGTTAGCCTACCTGTCTTTGTAGAATCTATGAAAGCTAGCTTTCACATAGGCATCACGTTCTAAAATCACTGCCAGGGTTCAGAATTGTGGTTAACTGTATATTTGAACGATTGGCCATTTCACTCAACTGAGCTCAAAGACTTTAAGTGGTTTACAGTTTCCAATTACTTGATATGTAAATGTATAGTCAGGTCTACAATTATTGGCACCCTTTAAAAATATGAGCGACAAAAGACTGTAGCCTATAAAATAAATAATACAAATACTGAGCTATATTGTATGCTAAAAAAATTGAAATTATATAATGTTATACAAATAAAATTGCTCAGAGAAAGAATAATAAAGAAATCTTAAAAGGATAGGGGTCAAAATTATTGGCACCCCTGTTTTCGCTAGAGCTCGACAGCTTGTAGTCCTTAAACCCGAAAATGATTTACCTCTGGTTCGTTCCCCTATGGGGAAATTAATGGTGAAAGAACAGGGTTTTGGGATAAACGCCTAAAATAAGGTCTGAGGTTAACACAGACTTAGGAGATCTTATAGGCTTTGTTCTTTGAGATAATATCAGTCAGTTCGCATTACCGTTGTGAATTCCGAAGCCTTTATGTACTTTTATCAAATAGTACATCAATGCTTCAAAATTCACAAAAGTGACGTTAGCTGATAAAGATTATCTCATAGAAAAAAAACTATAAGATCTCAAGCCTGTGTTTACCACAGGCCTTATAGTCAGCATTTATACAAAAACCCTACAGAAACGCCATTAATTTCCCCATAGTTTTTTCCAACGAACCATGGAGGAGTTAGTGCCTACTTAAATATACTGTAATGACCTGACTAGATCATAAAGGAACAATTGTCCAGACAGAGGATTGAGTTTACGAATTGACGGTTTATTAACCCAACTTTACACAGGCTACTGTTTGGCCGTAGCACACGCCAAATAAATGAAAGATAACCACAAGCCAACCGTGACCTTCTCTTGTGAAGGCCAGACATAAGAGAGAGAACAAAGGCTAAACCTGGTCTTAACTTCCAATGCTCCATCCCCCTGCCCACCCCCCCTCCACGCCACTCCGCCAACCGCCAGGATGACCGGCATCAGAACATTCCAGTCATTCCCGTGATTGGCAGATAGCAGGTAGATTGGAATGTCGGACCCCGCGAACACTGGATACTGGTAAGTACAACACAACCACCTACTAGCCTAACACATAACACACAGCTGTCTGTGCGGGTCGCTACAATACCTTTACTATTTCACTCTAAACTCTAGCACCCTATCCTTGTGAGGATAACGACACTGGCCAGTGGGCACAGATTTCAGTTCAAAGTTGGTTGGAAAAAAATACAAAATTCACTTAAATTTACTTTTTACAAATCCAGTCAGTTTTCCACATTGATTCAAGACATTACAAAGATTTTTTTGAAATAAATGACGTGTAAAACAACAGGCTTTTCCTAAAATGATTTATGAGATTGGAGAACACAATGGGAGGGATCTTTAGACCGTTTCTTCATACAGAATCTTTCCAGATCCTTCATATTCTTCATCTGCTCTTATGGACTGCCCTCTTCAATTCAAACAGGTTTTCAATGGGGTTCAGGTCCGGAGACAAAATAGTTGATTTTGTGGTCAACTAACAATTTCTTTGGATTTTGATTAGTGCTTGGGGTTATTGTCTTGCTGGAAGATCCACTTGCGGCCAAGTGTCAGCCTCCTGGCAGAGGCCAACAGCGTTTTGGCTAAAATGTCCTGGTACTTAGTAGTGATGGAGTCCAAGATGGCGTAGCAGTCAGACGTCTTTGTCTTTGTCTTGTCTCGTCCCATGTATATATCTGTTTATATCTTTTTCTTCGCATTCTTTTTTATATTTTTTCTTAAACCTCAACTTAAAAACACTCTCCTGCAACCCGCCTCACCCAATGTGGTGTGGATCAGTTTTTTGTTTTAAAGTATTTCTATTTACCTCCGAACTGAAATCCCTCAACTGAAGCTAGCTAGCTAACTAGCTACCAGCTATCAGTCAGCTAACCACTGCTAGCAGTCATCAGCTAACCTTGAGCTAGCCCATGCTAGACCCATCTCCCGGCTAGGGCTCCTGGGCTACTCCAGAAGCCCACTCCTTGGCTACAGTATCCAGACCCCTTCTACTGCCGGTACGGGGCACGGAACCACGCCGATCCTTTCACGACTGGAATACCGACATAATCTGCCCAAGGATCCCAACAGGCCCCTCAGGCGCGACGTCCCCTGAAGGCCCATTCTGCTAACCACGGCCTGCTAGCTATCTAGAGCGTATTGGACTGTTAACTGATCCATCGGCCAGTTTCTTGGACCACTATACCCATTTTGCCAGTTGGACTTGGACCCCTCTGCTACTTGGAACCCTACTAATTCCACGACTGGTCTATCGACGTCACCGCACGAGGAGGCAAAAACAGACTTTCCCCCATCGCGACGTCCCTCTAAGGCCCTTTATGCTAGCTTGCTTCTGTACTTCTTGACTTCTGGAACCGTAAAAGCCTTGGTTTAATGCATGTTAACAATAGAAGCCTACTCCCTAAGTTTGCTATATTCACTGCTTTAGCACACTCTGCCAACCCGGATGTCTTAGCGGTGTCTAAATCCTGGCTTAGGAAAACCACCAAAAACCCTGAAATTTACATCCCTAACTATAACATTTTGTGGTGGGGGTGGTGTTGCAATCTACTGCAGAGATAGCCTGCAGAGTTCTATCTTACTATCCAGGTCTGGACCAAAACAATTCGAGCTTCTACTTCTAAAAATTCACCTTTCCAGAACCAATTCTCTCACCGTTGCCGCTTGCTATAGACCACCCTCTGCACCCAGCTGTGCCCTGGACACCGTATGTGAATTGATTGCCCCCCATCTATCTTCTGAGCTCGTGCTGCTAGGTGACCTCAACTGGGACATGCTTAACACCCCGGCCACCGTACAATCTAAGCTTGATGCCCTCAATCTCACACAAATTATCAATGAACCTACCAGGTACAACCCCAAATCGTTAAACAGGGGCACCCTCATAGATATCATCCTAACTAACTCTCCCTCCAAATTAACCTCTGCTGTTTTCAACCAAGATCTCAGCGATCAATGCCTCATTGCCTGCATCCGTAATGGGTCTGCGGTCAAATGACCACCCCTCATCACTGTCAAACGCTACCTAAAACACTTCAGCAAACAGGCCTTTCTAATCAACCTGGCCGGGGTATCCTGGAATGACATTGACCTCATCCCATCAGTAGAGGATGCCTGGTTATTCTTTAAAAGTGCCCTCCTCACCATCTTAAATAAGCATGCTCCATTCAAAAAAAATTGAACCAGGAATAGAGATAGCCCTTGGTTCACTCCAGACCTGTCTGCCCTTGACCAGCACAAAAACATCCTGTGGCGTTCTGCATTAGCATCGAATAGCCCCGTGATATGCAAATTTTCAGGGAGTTAGGAAAGCTAAGGCTAGCTTTATCAAACAAGAAATTTGCATCCTGTAGTACAAACTCAAACAAGTTCAGGGACACTGTAAAGTCCATGGAGAATAAGAGCACCTCCACCCAGCTGCCCACTGCACGGAGGCTAGGAAACACTGTCACTACCGATAAATCCACAATAACTGAGAATTTCAATAAGCATTTTTCTACAGCTGGCCATGCTTTCCACATGGCTACCCCTACCCCGGTCAACAGCCCTGCGCTCCCCACAGCAACTTGCCCAAACCTCCACCACCTCTTCTTCACCCAAATCCAGATAGCTGATGTTCTGAAAGAGCTGCAAAATCTGGACCCCTACAAATCATCCGGGCTAGACAATCTGGACCCTCTCTTTCTAAAATGATCTGCCGAAATTGTTGCAACCCCTATTACTAGCCTGTTCAAACTCTCTTTTGTATCGTTTGAAATTCCAATAGATTGGAAAGCTGCCGCAGTCATCCCCCTCTTCAAAGGGGGAGATACTCTAGACCCAAACTGCTACAGACCTATATCTATTCTACCCTGCCTTTCTAAGGTCTTTGAAAGCCAAGTTAACAAACAGATTACCGACCATTTTGAATCTCACCGTACCTTCTCCGCTATGCAATCTGGTTTCAGAGCTGGTCATGGGTGCACCTCAGCCACGTTCAAGATCCAAAACGATATCATAACCGCCATCGATAAGAGACATTACTGTGCAGCCCTATTCATTGACCTGGCTAAGGCTTTCGACTCTGTCAATCATAACATTCTTATTGGCAGACTCAACTGCCTTGGTTTCTCAAATGATTGCCTCGCCTGGTTCACCAACTACTTCTCCGATAGAGTTCAGTATGTCAAATCGGAGGGCCTGTTGTCCGGACCTCTGGCAGTCTCTATGGGGGTGCCACAGGGTTAAATTCTTGGGGCGAATCTCTTCTCTGTATACATCAATGATGTTGCTCTCGCTGCTGGTGATTCTTTGATCCACCTCTATGCAGACAACACCATTCTGTATACTTCTGGCCCTTCTTTGGACACTGTGTTAACTAACCTCCAGACGAGCTTCAGTGCCATACAACTCTCTTTCCGTGGTCTCCAACTGCTCTTAAATGCAAGTAAAACTTAATGCATGCTTTTCAACCGATCGCTGCCCGCACCTGCCCGCCCGTCCAGCATCACTACTCTGGATGGTTCTGACTTAGAATATGTGGACAACTACAAATACCTAGGTGTCTGGTTAGACTGTAAACTCTCCTTCCAGACTCACATTAAACATCTCCAATCCAAAATTAAATCTAGAATCGGCTTCCTATTTCGCAAACAATCCTTCACTCATGCTGCCAAACATACCCTCGTAAAACTGACCATCCTACCGATCCTCGACTTCGGCGATGTCATTCACAAAATAGCCTCCAACACTCTACTCAACAAATTGGATGCAGTCTATCACAGTGCCATCCATTTTGTCAACAAAGCCCCATATACTACCCACCACTGCGACCTGTATGTTCTCGTTGGCTGGCCCTCGCTTCATACTCGTCGCCAAACCCACTGGCTCCAGGTCATCTACAAGTCTCTGCTAGGTAAAGCCCCGCCTTATCTCAGCTCACTGGTCACCATACCAGTACCCACCCATAGTACGCGCTCCAGCAGGTATATCTCACTGGTCACCCCCAAAGCCAATTCTTCCTTTGGCCGCCTCTCCTTTAAGCACCAGCTGTAAGAGCAGCTCACAGATCACTGCACCTGTACATAGCTCATCTGTAAATAGCCCAACCAATCTACCTCATCCCCATACTGTATTTATTTCTTTATTTATCTTGCTCCTTTGCACCCCAGTATCTCTACTTGCACAGTATCTCTACTTGGACCAGTGGTGTCCTGTCTACTCCCGCTCCCACTCTCTGGCGCTCGACGTCGCCAGTCTACTAACCACCGGTCCTGGCAACCCATCATTACACACGACTGGCAACCCTCATTAGGCAAACCTGTGCCCCATCACTACCCTGATTACTCCCACTTTATCTAATACTCCCTTAAGGCAGTATTGTTTATGTTACCTTGTCAGACGGATCTCTTGTTTTGTATGGGTCTACGGTCATTATTAAACTCACTAATTTCACCTGTTTCTGAATCCCTGCTTTGCCGTTACAGAATACTGCCTCAACAAACAGAAGCAGCAGTTAATCAGGACATCTCCAAGATGGTCAGTGAACAGGGACACCTACTTTGCCAACACCACAACCAACTGGGGAAGGCTATGAATGAGGCCCTCCACATTCTTCAACAGCTCGACATTCCCAGAGGGGTGTCACCTCCAACAAGCGGAGGATTCTCTACCACAATTTGACCCAGTGAGCCCGCACCCCAGCCCATCCAACAGTCCACTCAGGTCAGCGATGCCCGTTTGTCCCTCCCGGACAAATATGACAGGTCTCGCTGAAAATGCTGTGGCGTCCTACTCCAGTGCTCCCTCTATTTCACTCATCAGATGTGATCCCCCACCATGGAGAGGTCCAAGGTTGCCATTGTTATTTCCCTGCTGACCGGACGGGCGTTGGTGGGGGCTACAGCTGTCTGGGGGAGAGGAGGAGCTGGGTTCCTATAAGGGGTTCATGGTTCTGTTAAGGGGGGTCTTCCACCATCCACCGGAGGGCAGAGAGGTAGGTGAGTGCTTAATCCAACTATGGCAGGATGGCCAGACCACGACGGAGTATGACCTTACCTTTCGGACAGTGGCAGTGGATGGAATGAGCGGGCACTCTGCACCATATTCAGAAGAGGATTGCGCGAAGAGTTACAGATAGAGTTGGTGTGCCAAGATGACAATCTTACCTTGGACACACTCATCGCGATGGCCATCTGTCTGGATAACCTTCTTCGGGAACATCGTCACCCCCATCACCTCTCTTCCTCCTTCGTTGTCTGTTCTGAGTGAGAGCCTGAACCCATGGAGGTAGGGGCTCCAAGCGGCTGAGCAACGCCGGACAGTTGGGGCTCTGTCCCGATTGTGGCCAGGAGGGGCACCAGCTTCAATGGTGTCCGGTACGTCCCAACCCAGGATACACGAGAGCAGAGGGATTGCCCCATGATCATCCATTTCCTGTGTTAGGCGTGAGTAATTCATCACTTTCCGCCAAACCTTTTTAAGTATTAATTTCACCAGCTGGCTGTCCCTCATCTATTGTTTCTACAGCTCTAGTGGATTCTGCTGCCACAGGGAATTTTATTGACCAGGCCCTTGCCTCCTCCCTGCACATCACCTTATACCCGCTCTCCTCTCCGTTTCCGGTCCAAGTGTTGCATTTCCGACCATTTGGCTCAGGCACTATTACGCACATCACAACTCCACTCACCCTCACCGTGGGACCCAAGCACCAAGAAAGCCTTCCCTTCCTCATCACCTCCACACCGGTGCACAAAGTCATCCTTGGCCTCCTGTGGCTCCAACTCCATAATCCTACCATCTCCTGGTCAGGGAGAAAGATTACAGCCTGGGGATCACGATGTCAGAGGACCTGTTTTCCCACACCCTATGGTTCCACGTCGGTGGAGGGGCTCAGTGAGTGTCTGCCAACCCATCAATCGGTCCTCCTGTATCGTTGGCCCCGTGTTTTGGGTTGTGGACATCCACCAGGCTCTGGAGAGGGAACCCGCTCCTGCCCTCCAGAGCGCATTTACATCCACATGGGGGTCAGAGATTGGTTGCTGACCTGGGCGCACACATCCCTCTCCACTGGACACCCAGTTATCACCCGCACCACTCAATCCCTTTCTGAGAAATACTAGGGGCCCACTTTGGAGAAGAACGTTGCACACTGTAAACAAATTTTCAGTACATACTGAATCAAAATTTTCACGGCAGGCTACAGCAGGAAAACTCCTTCCTCTGCCTCAGCATCCCTGGTCTCATCTGTCCATTGATTTCGTCACTGATCTCCCCTCTGATGGTTTCACCACCATTTTGGTGGCTGTGGACAGATTCTCAAAATCATGCAGTTTCATTCCCCTCTCTGGTCTCCCTACCACTCCAAGTCACTGAGGCACTGTTCCAGCAGGTCTTCCGTCAATACGGCCTTCCAGAGGATATCGTCTCCGATCGTGGTCCCCAATTCACATCACGTCTATGGAGGGCTTTCATGGAGAAGCTGGTGGTCAAGGTTAGTCTCACTTCCAGGTACTGGCCTCAATCTAACGAGCAGGTGGAGAGGATGACCCAGGAGCTTGGGAGGTTCCTGAGGAGTCACTGCCAGGTCCGGCAGGGCCGATTCCTTTCTTGGGCTGAATACATCCAGAATTCATTGCGACACTCCTCCACCGGGCTGACTCCCATCCAGTGTGTTCTGGGTTATCAGCCGGCCCTGACTCCACGCCAGACCGATGCTCCTGCAGTGGATGAGTGGTTCAGGTGCGCAGAGGTATGGAATGATGCCCACCTGAGACTCCAACGCACCGTTAGAAAGAGCAGACGGATAGTTACCGAAGTTCATGTTTCTCCCCTCAGGCCGGTGGTTCCTGGTCCCCTGGCTGATGCCGTCCCCCACGACACCCCTCCCCCCTTGGACATCGAGGGGAGCCCCACCTATGCTGTCAGATCACTCCTAGACTCCTGACGTCTTTGGGGTCTGCTCCAGTACCTAGCAGACTGAAAGGGGTACAGTCCAGAGGAGCGCTGCTGGGTTCCGGTGGACGTTCTAGATCCCAACATTATCTGAGAATTCCACCTTCGCCAATCGGCCTGCTCCTCGCCCTCAGGAGCCGTCCTCCTGGCCGGCGTTGTCCTGCAAGTTGGAGCTGCCTGTCGGGGGGGTACTGTCACGTCTACTCTGGCGCTCGACGTCGCCGGTCTACTAAGCACCGTTCCTGGCAACCTATCATTATGCACACCTGCACCCCATCATGAGGCACACCTGGACACCATCACTACCCTGATTACTCCCCCTTTATTTAGCACTCCCTACTATCACTCTTCAGGCAGTATTGGTTATGTTTCCTTGTCAGACGTTTCTCTTTTGTATGGTATTATTAAACTCACTAACTGCACCTGACTCTGTGTAAATGTTACAAGTGGAAGCAAAATAGACTCATAACATCAAAGATACACCACCATATTTTACCCAACCCAGTACCACAGATTATTGTGAAATGGACACAAATTAGGTTACTTAAAACATAAACAATAGGAGGGAGGTTGGTCAGGTGTACACTGCGAATGTCTAGAAACCCAAAAATTGTGTTAGACTCTCATCATAAGATCCCCCCCAATGTGTTCCCCAGTCTAATAAAACAGTGTCATTATCGTCGCAAGGGTAGGGTGCTGGAGTACTGAAAACAGGGGTGGCAATAATTTTGACCCCAGTCTTTTAAAAATGTTTTTTTTAACAAGATCTCTCAATTGAATTACTACAAATCTTTCCCCCTTTTTTTTTTCATTCAATAAAGCTCAGTATTTGTATTTTATACAGTCTGTTTTTGTTCATCTTTATCAAGGGTGCCAATAATTATGGACCTGACTGTATCAGGCAGGTCACCCGTGACACAAGTCTGTATTTGACGTCCATCCATGTCTGAGGATGTCAGATGGGCGTAAGCGTTTGCCTCCGGTTACAAAGGTTGCATGTTCGAATCCAGCAATAGAAAGTTGTTTTTTAAATTGTTTTAAGCCTATCCCAAACCGTAAACCCTTACCTTAACCATTCAGAGTTAATGCCTAACCTTAAAACCCCCTAGAAAAAGAATTTGACCTTGTGGGGACTAACAAAATGTCCCCAGTTGGTCAACTTTTTGTTTGTTTACTATTCTTGTGGGGTCCCCACAAAAATAGTTAAACAGGTACACACACATCCACACACACATGGTTCCAAACTGGATTGTCTATGCATCACAAGACTGTTACCCACTGAGCTAAAGCCTAAGCATTACTTTGGGGAGCTACCCAGTCTTCAGTTCTCAGGCAAGATTGCTCATAAAATGATCGTGGTTCACGGAATTAGGAGCAATATGGGATTATTTTTTTGTTCTTATGTCATAGTTTAAAATGTGCTGTCCTGCAGTTGGGATGAAGTCAGTCCTGTTGGTATGATGTCGCTTCCAGAGCTCTGTCTAGACTAGAGCATGTCTGACATCTAGTGGTCAATATTAGAAACGGCGCTTGACCTGTCTGATTATAAAATACATTGTTATCATATACAGTGCAACAAGCTCTCAGTCTCACGTCAGAATTAGATGCTCATCCATGTTTCTCAAACGTCAAATTCGAAGTGTTTGGTTACTTCTCTGTATCGTTCCAAGATTAAGTTTAGACATTATCTCAGAATTCTAGGGTTAAGGTTAGAATTAGGGTTAGTGTTAGGAGCTAGGGTTACTTTTAGGGTTAGGAGCTAGCTTTAGGTGTAGGGTTAGGGTTAAGGTTTTTGGGTTAAGATTAGGGTTAAGGTTAGGGTTAAGGTTAGGGTTAGGAGCTTGGGTTACGAGCTAGGGTTAGGTGTAGGGTTTGGGTTAAGGTTAGGGTTAGGGTAAGAGTATGGGTTAGGTTTAGGGGGAAATAGGATTTTGACTGGGTCTGAATTGTGTGTCCTCACAAGGTTAGCTGTACAAGACCGCACGTGTGTGTGTGTGTCTAAGCCTGCTAGGTAGTGAGTGTAAACTAAATCTCTGTTTACATCCTTAGACAAAGCAGCTCATGCATGTTTTATCACCGGCGCATTGTTCAATTTGTCCATGAGTATCACTGCCCTGTCACGAAGCTGCTTAACCCAGGGAGGGAGGGAGAGAGAGAGAGAGAGGTATACAGAGAGATGTCGAGAGAGAAGGTGAGAAACAGAGTGCAAAGGCATATTTATGGATCTGCCTATTTCAGTCAAAGTACAGTTTGTTAGCAGTCACCATAGACTTCAAGTCATTACGCTAGTTAGCAAATGCGCTGACGCTAGTTTGCAACTTCCTTCAAACTGCATGCAGAGACTGGTATCCACGAGTTCATCTGACTCTGGAGAAGTAGATAAAGGGCTTCATTGTCACAATCCTGAAGTATCCATTTAACCCTACTACTCATGTTATTTAATGTACGATGTCCTGCTTATTCTGTGTTGACTGTTGACTTCTCTGTGAAATATCTTGTGCATCCAGTCTACGTCTTGCTGTATAAGAATTTAAATGTTTTTGCAATTTATGAAGCTTGCTCTCTCACCTTTCAATATTTTAAAGAGTAATAAAATATGTATGTCTGACGATAGCGTGGTCTGGATGAGCGACTGATAAACGGATGCTTTATTCGCCTGTATAAATATTAAAGTAGCAGTCAGTCACCCTAGAGCAGTTGACCCTGTATTCTCCTTTCTCTCTTGTTCTGTGGGGAGATATGCCAAGCTCTCTCTCTCCCTCTCTCTCTCTCACCTGAGGCCTATCAGTTTCAGTGCTGTAACCTGAGCTATCACGAACCTCAATACCCAACCCAACCACAACACGCAAGTGACCCTGTATACCCTAGCGCCTGGTCTAGGATCAGATGTGTTCATTAGCACAGACTGGTGAGGATTGAAATAAGGTTTAAAGCTAACTGATTCTGAATCAGTGGGTAACCAGTGGCAAGCAGCACCTGAGCAGCGTGGCCCTGCCCCAGCATCCCACTAACTGACTGGTGGACTGGGTGGTACCTGCATAGGTAATCAGACACCCAGCACACACATGATTCCTCTGAAACACACACACACACACACACACACACACACACACACACACACACACACACACACACACACACACACACACACACACACACACACACACACACACACACACACACACACACACACACACACACACACACACAGCAGGTAGGCAGGAAGAGGGGTTCACTGTGTTGAAGAGAGAATTGTTCCAGCTTTTGTACTGCCAGAGAGAGAGCGAGAGACGGAGGAGAGAAGAAGAGAGGAGCTAGTCACAACCAGGCAGAGGAGTCGCAACCAGGAACCTCAGACAGACCCAGACTGACCCAGACAGAGATAAACATTGGCTTACTAAGTATTTCGATCATATACTGAACCATGGGTGGAAGAAAAAGGTGTGTTGTAGCTGGAGGACTCAAAAACACACAGGGTAAGATAGTGTGACTGACCGGTGGATATTCTGTGCATCCAGACAGTGAAAAATGGTCTTAGAATTCCTCTTCTTCTGGTGCTGAGGATATTAACCTGGGGGAAAGGAGAGAACAGGTGTCTCTTGCAGGCTCTTGAGGGTGACAACGCTGTGGCTTGACTGACTCCTGACAGACCTGCTGTGGGGAAACACCCGGAAAGTGTTGTTGTCATTGGGGGCTTTGTTTGGTTGTTTTCCGTGTGACTACATTCTACCAGCATGCACGGTCTCCCCTGTTCTGCGCTGCTCCACTGTTTCGGCAGTCCCGCAGACGTTACAGCCAACCCTACACAGTCCCTGGACACGGACCCCTCCCAATCCGGCAGAACTGATCTAGAACCCCCCGTGGTGGTGGGCCCGGTTCTCTGCCAACCGGTTCCCAAACCAGACCCCCCTCTAGAACACCAGCCACACCACAGAATTGTCAGCTTTATATCTACACACACCAGAACAAGAACTCTGAATGGCACCTACTCCAACTCCAATGGTCAACCGCCAGGGAGGGAGAGCCACAGCTTAAAGACACCTCTGGCCTGCCATTGCCTGTCAGACAGCGCTGAGGGGGATCGTGAGCTGGTGATTGGTTTAGAGCTTGGGGTGAAGTACCCTATCATCCCCAGACCCTCCATCATTATCAGACAACCCAAGGTATGTTGTATAGGTGTGCAAGATATTACTCTCCCACTATGCTGGTCTGATAAAATAATGTTATACTATGCAGCAGTTGACGTCATCAGATTTAGGCCATTCTTCACCAAGCTACCACAAGGGGGAATCTAGAGCCCAAACATGATTTTCAGTAGCCTACCTTTTTATACCAGTTGAGACCATCTTCTCTCCATCAAAATGTAAAAACGTGTGTGCACACGCAGACGCACACACACACACACATATACACACACACACGCATGGATATCCCCTTCGCTGTGTGGATTGTGTGTCAGTTGGACTCTCAGATCCTGTTCAACATGACCTGCGTGCCCTGACACGCCTGTGGTGGCACACACACATTAGTGTCTCAGTATAGTAGCATGTGTGTTTTGTCAGTCTTGAGTTTCCCATTTAGTAGGCTGCAGTGGATTGTGTGATGATGTTGACTGTTGCCAGCACAATCATTTGCACACCTTACAGACAACCAATGTGATAATTCTCCTTCATTCATCCCCAGATTCATGGACCAAACCATTCGTGCATAAATATGACCTGACTATTTATTTGTCTATGGTCCTGATAGGCCTACTGTCAGGCTACATCTCCTAAAGACCTACATAGACAATCCGCGTTTATCAGCATTTGTTTGGCTAAACAGTTTATTCCACTACCCTAATAAGAAACACAGGCACATCACAGTTACTTATACAGTGCATTTGGAAAGTATTAAGAACCCTTGACTTTTTCCACATTTTGTTACGTTACTGCCTTATTCTATTCCTTATCAATATACACACAATAACTCATAATGACAAAGCATTAACAGGTTTTTAGAATTTTTTTGCATATTTATTACAAATAAAAAACAGAAATACCTTATTTACGTAAGTATTCAGACCCTTTGCTTTGATACTTGAAATTGAGCTCAGGTGCATCCTGTTTCAATGATCATTCTTGAGATGTTTCTACAACTTCATTGGAATCCAATTGTGGTAAATTAAATTGATTGGACATGATTTGGAAAGGCACACCTGTCTATATAAAGTCCCACAGTTGACAGTGCACGTCAGACCAAAAACCAAGCCATGAGGTCGAAGGAATTGTCCGTAGAGCTCCGAGACAGGATTGTGTCGAGGAACAGATCTGGGGAAAGGTACCAAAACATTTCTGCAGCATTGATGGTCCCAAAGAACACAGTGGCCTCCATCATTCTTAAACGGAAGAAGTTTGGAACCACCAAGACTCTTCCTAGAGCTGGCCGCCCTGCCAAACTGAGCAATCGGGGGAGAAGGGCCTTGGTCAGGGAGGTGACCAAGTACCCGATGGTTGCTCTGAGAGAGCTCCAGAGTTCCTCTGTGGAGATAGGAGAGCCTTCCAGAAGGACAACCATCTCTGCAGCACTCCACCAATCAGGCCTTGATGGTAGAGTGGCCAGATATAAGCCACTTCTCAGTAAAAGGCACATGAGAGCCCGCTTGGAGTTTGCCAAAAGGCACCTATATATTCTCAGACCATGAAATACATTGAAATATGCCTGAATGCCAAGAGTCACATCTGCAGGAAACCTGGCACCATCCCTACAGTGAAGCATGGTGGTGGTAGCATCATGCTGTGGGGATGTTTTTCAGTGGCAGGAATTGGGAGACTAGTCAGGATCGAAGGAAAGATGAACGGAGCAAAGTACAGAGAGATCCTTGATGAAAACTTGCTCCAGAGTGCTCAGGACCTCAGACTGGGGCAAAAGTTCACCTTCCAACAGGACAACGGCCCTAAACACACAGCAGCCAAGACAACGCAGAAGTGGCTTCAGAACAACTCTCTGAAGAGAGTGGCCCAGCCAGAGCCCGTACTTAAACCTGATCGAACATCTCTGGATAGACCTGAAAATAGCTGTTCAGCGATGCTCCCCATCCAACTTCACAGAGCTTGAGAGGATCTGCATAGAAGAATGGGAGAAACTCCCCAAATACAGGTGTGCCAAGCTTGTAGCATCATACCCAAGAAGACTCTTAGCTGTAATCGCTGCCAAAGGGTGCTTCAACAAAGTACTGAGTAAAAGGTCGGAATACTTATGTAAATTTCATATTTCATTTTTTTATACATTTGCAAACAAGAAGACACGCCCCCATCAGAGAGAGAGACACCGCTTAATGTGAGCTCTCTTTGTTTTTTACAAAGGGATAGATTTGAAGTTAGATAAACTTGGATTTTTTGGCAGGTAATATGCAGGATGCTACCCTCCAGAGCATGGCCTTCACTTCAGACCAAAACTCCAAACCTACAACCTAATTTTAACCAAAATTAACCGGAGAGATTACTGCTTCCAAGGTTTTCTTTTTCCAAGCTATACGGAGGGTGCTCTAGCCAACAAACAGCAGAGACCTGAGGACACCATTCCAACCTGGAACTGAGCCAGATACAAATTCAATTAGCACTAAGGTGTGAAGTAAAAGGCCTTTGGGCCCAAAAAGTGATTTCTGCTCTCGTAAAAGCCTGAGTATTTTGCACGTTAACACTAGAAGCTTATTACCTAAAATGGATCAATTGAAAGTGTGGGTTCACAGCTCCAATCCAGATGTGTCATTACTGAGACGTGGTTAAGAATGAGCGTTTTTAATACTGATCTTGCCTTTTTCGGCAAGACAGATCTTCCAAAAGTGGGGGAGTGGCAATCTTTACCAAGGATCACCTTCAGTGCTCGGTTGTCTCCACCAAGTCTGTCCCCAAACTTTATGATTTCCTGGTTTTAAGCATTAAACTTTCAAATAGCTCTTTGTTGACTGTTGCTGGGTGCTATCGTCCTCCATCAGCACCGGCCTGTACCCTACCTGCCATAAGCTCTCTCCTGGCCCCTTACACTAAGTCTGAATTTGTCTTGCTAGGTGACCTAAACTGGGACATGCTTAAACCACCTGACCAAGTCCTAAAGCAATTGGACTCCCTAAATCATTCTCAGATTATCACCAATCCCACAAGGTATGACTCCAAACACCCAGAAAAGGCTACTCTCCTCGATGTTATCCTCACAAATAATCCTGATAGGTATCAGTCTGGTGTTTTCTGTAATGACCTTAGTGATGACTGTTTTACAGCCTGTGTTCGTAATGGCTGCTCAGTGAAATGACCTTCCCTGATTTGTCATAGACACTTGCTAAAAAACTTTAATGAGCAAGGCCTCCTTCATCAACTGGCTTCTGTAAAATGGTATAGAATCAGCTTGATCCCCTCTGTCGAAGACGCTTGGACCTTCTTTTTTGATATTTTCAGTGGTATTGTTAACAAACAAGCACCCATAAAGAAAATGAGAATTAAAAACAGTTTCAGCCCCTGGTTCGACCGTGATCTTGCAGAGTTACTCCTTCTCAAGAATTGCATTTGGCAAAGGCTTGGCACACGCATACTCAAGCTGACTGGCTCTTGTTCAGGCATGTGAGAAATAAGTGCACTCAGGCTATCCCAAAGTCCAAAGTTAGTTACTTTAAGCAGCAGTTCTCTCTCTGTGGGTCTAACCCCAAGAGGTTCTGGAAAACGGTTAAAGACCTGGAGAATAAACCCTCTTCCTCACAGCTGCCCATGTCCCTTAATGTTGATGATGTGGTTGTTATTGACAAGAAGCACATGGCTGAGCTCTTTAATCACCACTTCATTAAGTCAGGATTCCTATTTGACTCAGCCATGCCTCCTTGCCCGTCCAACATTTCCTCATCTTCCACCCCTTCTAACGTGACTATCCCCGATCCATCTCCCTCTTTTCCCCTGCCCCTCTACAAAGTTTCTCCCTGCAGGCAGTCACTGAGTCCGAGGTGCTTAAGGAGCTCCTTAAACTTGACCCCAAAATACCATCTGGGTCAGATGGTTTAGACCCTTTCTTCTATAAGGTTGCTGCCCCTATCATCGCCAAGCCTATCTCCAACCTTTTTGACCTGTCTCTCCTTTCCGGGGAGGTTCCCATTGCTTGGAAGGCAGCCACAGTTAGTCCTTTATTTAAAGGGGGAGATCAAGCGAATCCTAGCTGTTATAGGCCTATTTCTATTTTGCCCTGTTTATCAAAAGTGTTGGAAAAACTTGGCAATAATCAACTGACTGGCTTTCTTGATGTCTATAGAATTCTCTCGGGTATGCAATCTGGTTTCCGCTCAGGTTATGGATGTCTCACTGCAACCTTAAAGGTCCTCCATGATGTCACCATTGCCCTTGATTCTAAGCAATATTGTGCTGCTATTCTTATTGACTTGGCCAAAGCTTTTGATATGGTAGACCATTCCATTCTTGTGGGTCAGCTAAGGAGTATTGGTCTTTCTGAGGGGTCTTTGGGCTGGTTTGCTAACTACCTCTCTCAAAGAGTGCAGTGTATAAAGTCAGAAAATCTGCTGTCTCAGGCACTGCCCGTCACCAAGGGAGTACCCCAAGGCTCAATCCTAGGCCCCACGCTCTTCTCAATTTACATCAACAACATAGCTCAGGCAGTAGGAAGCTCTCTCATCCATGTATATGGAGATGATACAGTCTTATGCAAAGCTGACCCTTCCCCAGATTCCGTGTTAAATGCTCTACAACAATGCTTTCTTTGTCTCCAAAAAGCTGTCTCTACTCTAAACCTTTTTCTGAACACCTCCAAAACAAAGGTCATGTGGTTTGGTACGAAGAATTCCCCTCTTCCCACAGGTGTTATTACTACCTCTGAGGGTTCAGAGCTTGAGGTAGTCACCTCATACAAGTACTTGGGAGTATGGCTAGACGGTGCACTCTCCGTCTCTTTACACATATCAAAGCTGCAGGCTAAAGTTAAATCTAGACTTGGTTTCCTCTATCGTAATCGCTCCTCTTTCACCCCAGCTGCCAAACTAACCCTGATTCAGATGACCATCCTACCCATGCTAGATTACGGAGACATAATTTATAGATCGGCAGGTAAGGGTGCTCGTGAGCGGCTAGATGTTCTTTACCATTCGGCCATTAGAATTGCCACCAATGCTCCTTATAGGACACATCACTGCACTCTATACTCCGTTGTAAACTGGTCATCTCTGTAAACCCGTCGCAAGACCCACTGTTTGATGCTTATTTATAAAAACCTCTTAGGCCTCACTCCCCCCTATCTGAGATATCTACTGCAGCCCTCATCCTCCACATACAACACCCGTTCTGCCAGTCACGTTCTGTTAAAGGTCCACAAAGCACACACATCCCTGGGTCGCTCCTCTTTTCAGTTCGCTGCTGCTAGCGACTGGAACGAGTTGCAACAAACACTCAAACTGGACAGTTTTATATCAGTCTCTTCATTCAAAGATTCAATAATGGACACTCTTACTGACAGTCGTGGCTGCTTTGTGTGATGTATTGTTGTCTCTACCTTCTTGACCTTTGTGCTGTTGACTGTGCCCAATAATGTTTGTATCATGTTTTGTGCTGCTACCATGCTGTGTTGCTACCATGTTGTTGTTATGTTGGGTTGCTACCATGCTGTGTTGCTACCATGTTGTTGTTATGTTGGGTTGCTACCATGCTGTGTTGTCATGTGTTGCTGCCTTGCTATGTTGTTGTCTTAGGTCTCTCTTTCTGTAGTGTCATGTTGTCTCTCTTGTTGGGATGTGTGTTTTATCCTATATTTATCTTGTATTTATTAATGTTTTTTAATCCCAGGCTCCCGTCCCCGCAGGAGGCCTTTTGCCTTTTTGGTAGGCCGTCATTGTAAATAAGAATTGATTCTTAACTGACTTGCCTAGTTAAATAAAACATTTCTAAAACCTGATTTTGCTTTGTCATTATGGGTAAAAAAAACGATTTAATCAATTTTAGAATATGGCTGTAACGTAACGAAATGTGAAAAAAGTCAAGGGGTCTGAATTCTTTCCAAATGCACTGTACATACATTTATTGGGAAATAAATTTGCAAATTACAAGTGTTTTGCCAATGTTTAGAACTAAAATGTCACTGTTCATATGGACTCCTGAACCTGTAAATGAACCACTTTGCACTTGAAGACTCTGATACAAGTCTGCCTTACTATCACCTCCCCGGGGATGACACAATGACAAAATACCATAAAGAGCAATGCATCAAAATAAGTATTTTGAAATGTATTTAATTAAAATACACATGTTTTATTTTAAAATGTAGAAATACATTTGCAGGAACATGGTCTGAACTGCAACAGTATGGTTAGTAACGGTTACAGAAACGTTTTACTTGCCATGACTGTGATATGTTGTTTTTTATCTACCTTAGTTGAATGCACTGACTGTAAGTCACTCCAGATATGAGTGTCTGCTAAGTTACCAAAATGTAAATGTATAAGTGAAAATGAACAAACCAAATGAACTGCAAAGCACACTGGGTATTATTATTGGCCTTGTTTTGGGAAGGAGCTCATTAGAATAATACTCAGCATCCCTTGAAATTGTCCATTTTTACATATACAGTACATGTATATTTAGTTAATTAAGCAGACACTCTTATCACACCATAGTGCCATACCAATACAGAGTGAAAGGGGGCAACAAAATTGTGAACTGCTATTAAAAATGGTATAGAAAAGGGTTTTGCATTTTGAAAATACAAATTACAGCTCTCGAAAGTATCTCGTTTCAAAATACATTAAAGTGTAGTAATTGCCCAGTGTAATGCAAATTACAAAATACATATTTAAAATACATATAACAGAAATACTGCAAATCTCTGCACCTTCCTTGGCTGTAGAGGTCCTCTATTTCACATGGATCAGGAGGGCAGAAATATCCCTTCTCATCCTCATTCTGTAGTCACAATGATAGTGATCAGTGACAGTACTGGTCAATGGAAGCTACAGGAGGGGGAGGGTGCTCCCTGTGTGATAGTAATGAGGAGAGGTACAGGTAAGGCACAAAACGGCATGTATGTACAATAAGATCAGTGCAGAGGATGAGGCCTTAAACCATTATTTGGTGTAAAATAAAATACATTTAAAAAAACACAATCATGATCATACATAAACACAAAAGATTGGCAGGTCAGCAGTAATAGGAAGACAAACTAGACTACTACACCATGTCCTCAATAAGTACCCTGCAGAAAAAAACAGCATAGACCAGACTTCGCTGTGTTTTGGACTCTGGTCACTAGCAAATGCTGGTCACCCACAAAACCAGTACCAAGTCATATTATGGTGGCATGCAAAGTTGTGTTTTATTCCTATCGGAATACAACCTGAGTGGGAATATCCACCAATTTGAACTTTTTTTTTCACCCACAATCTGCATTCAGAATGCCTGCCAGGATTACATTTTCTTTTTCACTATCTAAACCATATAAACTGGAACAACCATTTCAGTAAAGGGTGATATAAATCCAACAAACAGATTAGATTAGTTTAGTTTAGAAAAATGTATATTATTTATTTTTGTGTAGTATAAGATAAATTAATGTATTAATAAATCAATCAAAGTACATGCAAAATCACATATATAAATAAAGAATACAAACAATTATGAAACTGTAACAGAGCACGCTGGTAAATATTATAATGATGGGTGTGGTTATACAGACCAGCTTGACCAGCTAGACCATGCTGGACCAGCATACACTCAAAAAGGTTATTGAGGGGTTCTTCGTTAGGGGTGAGGGTGATACAGTGTGTGTAACCATATTTTTCATGGCATGTTATGAAGTGTTCCTTACTGCGAGGATGGTTGTGAAGAGCCTTCCTGTTCTTTCCCTCTCCACCATGTTTGCCTTTTATGTCATGAAATGCTAAACTGATAAAAAGTTCCTTTAATTGTACAGTACACCACAGGCAAACAGCAACAATACTTTTTTTACAGCTGAATGAAGGTGTTATTGATGTAAAAGGACAGTAGTCTGCTGATTACTTAAGACTATACCTCACTTGTGAATTGATCGCACAACCTCTTGGTTGCTAATGACCTGAATTTCCTGCTAAGCTACCAGGTCAGTGGGCAAGACATAGATTGACCACAGATTTAATGGCAAGAATGTTGTTCCGCACTTTGCTAAAAGTTGACCAGAATCAAGTCACTAATTGTCTAATTATCTGACAACACCAACATAATAAAATTGCAGTGCTCAGGTACACAATGTAAAGTGTGCTTAAACGCTTTGGGGATTTGAACATGCAAGCTTTTGGCAAAAGTGCATTAATATTTCAGCTAAACCACCAGGGACAGCTTTATTAGAAAGAACATATATCAACACACTCTCAAAATTAGGGTACGGTTAGGGTACAGAGTTTTATCCTAAAAGGTCAAAGGTACACATAAGGTACCTTCAATTTGGTTCCTTTTAGGGTAAATGTGTGGATTATCTACTATAATGGCACATTTTTCTACACAATATTTTAAATATAAGGTACAATCATCACTGCGCTTTGAAATGTAGGGGCATGGTCTAATGTTCATGTATTTGTGCCAACCGTCAGTGGAAGTGTACCAGTTTAAGTGGTTGAGCAACACTTTTAATAATGTCAGCTTTGAGCTATTAAGTGGTTACTGTGCAATTCTCACTAACTTAATGGAAGTTAATTGTGTGGAAGTTGCTGTGAATACGGCATTATTGAATTGGCAACCTGCTGTCAGTAAATTATAGTGAAATTCACTGAAATGTAATAGTCTGTAACTGGTAGTAACTCACTGGCAACATTAATGTCAGTAAGTTACAGTAACATACTTTCAACTAGCAGCTCGCTGTACATTCAATGAACCTTTCTGATTACAAGAAAGCTTATAACATTAGGAGTCCCACACTTGGGACCCAGCCTCTAGGTTGGAAGATTACTGACTGTCATGCCACACCATCAGGTTAGTGAGTATGACAGAGATCAACCACAGTAAGTTGCTGTGAATTTTACAGAAATGACTTGCAGCAAACTGACACAAGCTTACTGGGAAATGGATAGTAACACCATAACAGTACAGCCCTGATAAGGAACAAATATGGCATCAACTTAATTCTTCCTCAATTTAATGCTAAAACCACTTAAATTGTACAACACTTCCACTAACGGTTGGCACAAATGCACCATATTTTGGACCATGTCCCCAAATATGCTACTGAACCCTTGACAGCACATTGCCCCACCTACAAGGTAAGATTAACAACAACAAGTAATTTTACAACAATAGCTAGTTTTCCATCCAATTGGCGACAGATTTTGATACGAATATTCTAAAATAAAAAAACGAATTCACATGTACTGAATAAAAAATACAAGTTAAATGGGTTTGCGTCGCGTTTTCAACTCTACTGATGGTTTTCTCACAAAAAAAATGTGTTATATAGCGAGTTTGCCAACTCTGGTATTGGCACATGCCCTCTAGTCATGTACTTTATTCGCTTACAAAGGTTGAATGGAAACCCGGTTAATAAAACCTTAATTCAACTGTAAAAATACTGCGTTTTTACTGCAACTCAGTAGCCGGTAACTTACAGTCAAATTACAGGTAATTATTTAAGCACATCTGAAGTATCCTATAAGTATAATTGTAAAACCTGTCATTGGTTCTACCTGGAACCAGAGGGTTCTTCATGAGAGGGTTCTAAATGGAACTTAAGAGGGTTCTCCTACCTACATGGACAAATCACAGGGTCGTACGTGGCACCCAAAAAGGTTCCCCCATAGGGACAAATTACATAATGTCAACTGGTTATAATCTCTTAACAATATTTCTCACACCTACAGATCAATTGGCATAGCAGGAAGTTAAGGTTGCTGGCAACAGTAAGGTTGTGAATTCAAATCCCAAGTGAGGGAATTGAAGTAATCAGGATTTGAAGTTCTCAGAATTTTGCTGGTCAGCAAAACCAATAAAACATTTTGAATTGTTTGTTTCAAGATCTGTGTTTTTGAATGTACATTGATTTATTAATGAATTAACCAATAAATAAATCTTATCTTACACAGACGAACACAACGAAGGCTGGTGTGCCAGCAAAAACACAACGAAGGCTGGTCTGCCAGCATAACCACCTAGATTGCCAATCCCTGTTTTTTTATTTTTTTATTTTTTCATTTGATCTTTATTTAACTACGTAGGCAAGTCAGTTAAGAATAAATTCTTATTTAATTCTGTTGCATACAAACTGTGTCGCATACAATAAGCTTCCATTCTCCCTGTCACAAGGGGATTTATGGGTGATTTAAGATGAAATCGTCAACCCTGTTACTGTCAACCCTGTTATGGTCAACCCTGTTATGGTCAACCCTCTTATTTTATCTGGCACTTAATAGGCAAATACTATATTATTTGATTTATTTCAAATGTGTTTTTTATTAAGATGAACATGTGAGCTTTATGACAGAATGTTAAAATTAGGTGAAATCAAAAGAAACCGAATTGGTGGAACAACCCTACTACTGATATTTTCTGTTTTGCATTTAATCTCTGGCATAGGCTATCTTTGTCCAGGTCCTGTGATGTGTTCAGATGTGTGTAATTCTTCCCCGCTAATCGTTTGTATCTTTGTTAAGCCATCAACTGGAACAGATGTAACTCTGATCTCTTGATCCATACCCTTTATATCTATGTGTCTGTGCGTGTGTGTCGTGTGGGTCTGTGTGTCTGCGTGCGTGAATGCTTGTCGGTGTGTGTCCTGTGTGTGTGTGTGTGTGTGTGTGTGTGTGTGTGTGTGTGTGTGTGTGTGTGTGTGTGTGTGTGTGTGTGTGTGTGTGTGTCCTGTGTGTGTGTGTGTGTGTGTGTGTGTGTGTGTGTGTGTGTGTGTGTGTGTGTGTGTGTGTGTGTGTGTGTGTGTGTGTGTGTGTGTGTGTGTGTGTCAGGGTTTATCTGTGGCCCACTCTCAGAGCCGGATGTGTTTGTAGGCCACCTGCTTTATCTGTGACAGAGGAAGTGGGAAACTGCTGCCATTAACCAAACAAACTGGATGGTCAGAATAGAGACAGATAAAGATAGAACAAGTAGTGAACGAAAGATCTTCAGATTGATTCAAACATCTTGCTCTGACTAATTACAATTTAATCCATACAATATACAACTTAAAAACACTTCTATGCCATTTTCAAAATGATTTGAAGTATCAGTCACAACACTCCTGTACAATTTCGTTATTTAGCTATTTCCTGCATGACTTACAATATATTTACAATAGTATGTGGACACCCTTTCAAATTAGTGCATTCGGCTATTTCAGCCACACCCATTTCTGACAAGTGTATTAAATCGACCACACAGCCATGCAATCTCCATAGACAAACATTGGTAGTAGAATCACCTTAGTGAAGAGCTCAGTACTTTCAATGTGGCACCGTCATAGAAGGCCACCTTCCAATAAGTCAGTTCATCAAATTTCTGCCCTGCTAGAGCTGCCCCGGTCATCTGCAAGTGCTGTTAAGTGATGTGGAAACGTCTAGGAGCAACAATGGCTCAGCCGCGAAGTGGTAGGCCACACAAGCTCACAGAACGGGACCGCTGCATGCTGATGCGCGTAGCTGTAATAATTGTCTGTCCTCGGTTGGAACACTCATTACCTAGTTCCAAACTGACTCTGGAAGCAACGTCAGCACAAGAACTGTTCGTTGGGAGCTTCATGAAATGGGTTTCCATGGCCGAGCTGCCACACACAAGCCTAAGATCACCGTGCGCAATGTCAAGCATCGTCTGGAGTGGTGTAAAGCTTGCCGCTATTGGACTCTGGAGCAGAGGAAACACATTCACCATCTGGCAGTCCGACGGACGAATCTGGGCAACAGTTTGGCCAAAGCCCTTTCCTGTTTGAGCATGACAATGCCCCCGAGGTCCAAACAAAAAATGGTTTGTCGAGATCTGTGTGGAAGAACTTGACTGGCCTTCACAGAGCCCTGACCTCAACTCCAACGAACACCTTTGGAATGAATTGGAACGCTGACTGCGAGCCAGGCCTAATCGCCCAACAGTAATGCTCTTGTGGCTGAATAGAAGCAAGTCCCCGCAGCACTGTTCCAACATCTAGTGGAAAGCCTTCCCAGATGAGTAGAGGCTGTTATAGTAGCAAAGGGAGGACCAACTCCATCTAACAGTTTTTAACATTCACTTTGGCACTAATTTCAGAACCTTGTGGTCATTTTTCAAAACCCTAGACACAAAACTCAAAACGGTCATCACTTGTAACACAGGCTGTCCAATGTTCAAAACATTGCATTGTGCATTCATATCATTAAAGAAACCTTGCACTTGCAGAAACATTGGTTCAAATAACTCATTTATCATGAAATACCATAGGACTATTCATTTAGATCACCCACACACAAGATACCGATAGTTTCACTGTGTAGTTGTTTGTACAATCATTAAATATTGTAGTACAAAATATGTGATACATGTTTCATTATGCTACTACACTTAAATACATCACTGTAAAAGGACTAGTAGAGAGAATACTACAGACACGGTGGAATCATTGAACAAAATATGAAATGTATTGATGAAATACAATAAAATCACAACAGGTTTCTTTGAATCAAAGCAAAAATAATTAGCTACAAAAAAGAAAAAACAGTTTAAGGTCAACTGCAGTGTTCCTCACCTGGCTTACTGTAAAAAGCAAAACAAAAGAGTGATTACTGTACTTCTATATTTCCATCAACCCTGTCTTGTGGATTTGGCCACAGGTTCTCATCCACATCACAATGGATGTTTTCAATAGCCAAACATCTTGGGAAGAACCTTCGGGCATGGCGAATCCAGGCCTGACACTGGTCTGCCGTGATGTCATTGTCACGCCCTGACCTGAGATATCTCTATTTTCTTTATATTTTGGTTAGGTCAGGGTGTGACTAGGGTGGGTACGTTAGTTTTTGTATTGTCTCAGGTTTTTTGTAAGTCTAGGGTTTTTGTAGGTCTAGGTATTTGTATGTCTATGGTGGCCTGATATGGTTCCCAATCAGAGGCAGCTGTTTATCGTTGTCTCTGATTGGGGATCATATTTAGGTAGCCATTTGCCTTTTGGGGTTCGTGGGTTCTTGTTCTATGTTTAGTTGCCTGTCTGCACTACTCATATTAGCTTCACGGTTCGTTTTGTTATTTTGTTCGTTAGTTCAGAGGTTCGTTCTTTTAATAAAGAAGAATGTACGCTTACCACGCTGCGCCTTGGTCTCCTCCTTACAACGGCTGTGACAGTCATTGCATGCGTCATCCATGGCCTGGAGAAGGGTGGCTTGTTCGTGAGGGCGCCTAACATATACCTTCCACCTCCATGTGGAGAAAAATTCCTCAATCGGGTTAAGGAAAGGAGAGTATGGGGGTAAGCACAGGGTGGTAAATTGTGGATGGGCCTGAAACCATGCTTGCACCATTTGAGCATGGTGGAACCTGACATTATCCCACACAATGACATAGGTCATGCCATCAGCTCTACAGACCTGATTTAGCTCATCAAGGACGATTACATTCGAACAGGGAATCATGTGGCTGCCTGCAACTCAATATATAGAGTAGAGAGCTTTAGCTGTTGTTCGACAAAACATTAGAACGGGCAGATGCGTAATCTAAGCAACTTTGACCGTGGTATGATTGTTGATGCCACACATGGTGATTCCAGCATCTCAGAAACAGCTGCCTTCCTGGGATTTTTACGCACTACAGTCTCTAGAGTTTACAGAGAATGGTGCGATAAACAAAACACATTCAGTGAGCGGCAGTTCTGTGGGCAAAGCCACCTTGTTAATGAGAGAGGTCAGAAGAGAATGTCCAGACTTATTCAAGCTAACAGAAAGGCCACAAACGCTCAAATAACAACTGTTTAAAACAGTGGTGTGCAGAAGGGCATCTCTTAACGTACAACACCGTGAATAATTCAGGCTGTTGTGGAGGCAAAAGGAGGTCCTACCCAGTACTAGATAGGTGTACCTAATAAAGTGGCCGGTGAGTGTACAGTAATGTAAAATCTGAAAACATGGTCTGGAAAAGTGATACATGGGACCATAGAAACTGTCTGATAAAGAATGATGATGAAATATTACATCCATAGATAATGAAGTCCAATTGGTTCATCTTCCACGGTAATTGGTGCCAATGGATCTCGTTATCCTGACACTTTCATGATCTAAACATGGAATATTGTTCGTCAGTTTCCGTAAAGCTATGCATTAAGAGTAACGCAACAGTAACTTATCATTTTGAGCAGTTGTATCAATTGATAGTTAGATCATTGTAATGAAATGAATAGACAGTCATTTTGAAATGGTAGTACTTTGATGTTAAGTTGTGTCATTTTGAACAGGTGATTTTAGTTCAATGAACAAATGCTCTTAGCATTATGTGTATTGCATCTAAGCAATTGGAAAAAGTGTTCGAGTTTTGAAAAATGTGCATTTTGATCATTGGTTGTTTGTTTTGTGTCTAGAGTTTTGAAAAATGACATAAAGGTTCCGAAATTAGTGCCAAAGTGATTGTAAAAAACTGTAATGCCCATGATGTTCTTGATTGCCTGTGTGTGTGTGTGTGAGAGAGACCTGGGAGGTGACTGACAGTGTTCTTTTCTGTTTCATCTCGGGGGTTCACATCAGCAATCAGAATTCCAGGAAGCTTCGTCTGACTGGTCGGAATATATGGAGGACGGGATGTTATCAGGTACAGAAATCAACACAAATGTCCTGTTCTCTCTTCCTTTCCTCATCCTCTATCCTCTACTCCTGCTCTCTTGTTGCTCCTTCATTCTCTTCCTCTCCCCCTTTTCTCTCCACATTTCTGGATATATATTTGGGAAGGAAAACCCCTGGCACGTACTGTGATCTCATAATGGAAAAACAAAACTTAAAATGTGTGTGTGGAGAGATGGGTCTGTGGAAAATATCGTCATAAAACATTTTCTCACTGCAATAAACCACCAAATTATTGTTTTGCTTCACAAGTTGACTTCGTTCATATTCTACAGCATTCAAACGTCTACTGTATTTAGGTTTTTCTTGTTAATGTTTTCTTGGAACTCTAAGTACATTGAAATACTACGGAGGGACCATGACCTTTTCCCCTCCATGTCTTGTTATTATCAGACTGAAGTAAACTGCAAGAGGAGTACTCATTAAAATGTCTGTATCTGTGGTGATGTGGAAAAAAGGATAGCCTGCTTGAGTTTGTTTGTATATGTGTGTGTGTCACTGGCGTACTAGACACCCCACAACCACAGGCTCTGGGAGCCCACAAAACCATTACATAGGGTCTCCAGGTGAAAGCTATGATCGCTTATGGATGTCACTTGTTAAATCCACTTAGTGTAGGTGAAAGGGATGAGACAGGTTGAAGGTGAATGGGCAAGAGAAAAGATTTAAGTGCCTTTGAACGTGATATGGTAGTAGGCGCAAGTGTGTTAAGAATTTCAACGCTGCTGGGTTTTTCACGCTCAACAGTTTCCCGTGTGTATCAAGAATGGTCCACCACCCAAAGGACATCCAGCCAGCTTGACACAACTGTGGGAAGCATTGGAGGCAACACGGGCCAGCTTCCCTGTGGAACACTTTCAACATATTGTAGAGTCCATGCCATGACGAATTGAGTCTGTTCTGCAGGCAAAAGGGGGTGCAACTCAATATTGTTGTACACTCAGTTTTGTACACTCAGTGGAAACTGTGGTATGCCACTGGTGTGTGTATTCAAGCACCTTGCCAGGATGTCTGAGGGTGGCTCATTACAGTCGGTTACCTAGGCGATAGGTCTCGGGGCAATGTCTGGGTGGGGCCAATGGCAAGCTGATTATTAGTGTGTGTGTGTGTGTGTGTGTGTGTGTGTGTGTGTGTGTGTGTGTGCCAGGAGTACTCAGGGGACAGAGGGGTAACATAGCTGGGGCATGACTGGGCTGTGGCTGGCCCATCTGTCCTTTGTTCCCTGTCCATTACTGATGATGTCACTATGCCCCGATTAGCATTCCAAAGGGGGGTGCATTGATTGTCATATGTCAAATATCAGCCAGTGTCTACATGTGCGTGCGTGCATGCATGCATGTGTGTTTAGCATTGCTGGCAAAATACCCAGTAATTTTTTAACAATTCACTATAGCCACAGAGGCAGAGAAAGAGAGGAAACAGCAGGTCAGATCAGTAGTACTGTGATGCCACTGTATAACAAAGGGCCTCCCTTACTCTCATTGGTAGAATAGATGAGGTTCATGTTCCAGACGCTTTTAAGGGATTAACATCTTTAACTCTTTCTGTATATGACACGCACACACACACACACACACACACACACACAACGCATACGCACACACGCATATGCATATACACACGCATACACGCATACACACACACACATACACGCATACACGCATACACACATACACATACACACACACACACACACATGCACAAACACAAACTGTACACAGGCAGACAGAACATCTGTTAGCTTCTCATAGATGTTGTTGGCACACAGTAGGTGAAATCTATTCCTAGATCCAACATAAAGTTCCCTGTCCCTGTCATGGGGTATGTTGGTTATTTGGCCTGTGTGTCTCAGATAGGGTGTGAGAGTTCATTTCAGACACAATGGGGTTTCTTTATTTCCTGATAACAGTGTTCCCCATTTCCTAAAGTCTGTGGTTTGAAAGAGAGTGTGACGTACACGCAGACACACACTGTCACACCACACACACACACACTGACCTTGATTTCCCTCATGTCTTTTCCGGTGGTTGTGGTGTGTGTTTTGGGAAGGCCTCTGTGAAACCCTTCCTGTGTTGGAAATCCTGCTTATTCAGCTTATTCACACAGACAGATGGGTGGATGGACAGTCAGATAGAAATTCTCTATTGTTCTCTCCTCTGGGTTCAATTATTCACCATCCACATTTGACTGTTCTTTATATCGTTACAATTCATTGTATCCATTTTTTTAAGTCTTTGTGTGTTTCCTTATACTGTATGAACAATTTCAGTGGCTGAAGACTTGTTTTTACCCCTTACGCTAGCTAAATAGAGATTATGAATGCTTTCATTGAGACGGGAGGTACAGTACGTCTGACCAAAAGTGACACAGAAAGAGTGTTCCATGGAGTATCAGCTAATGTAAACAGTGTGTTCCTTATTCCAACACAGGAAAGACAGAGCTTACCCCACAACAACAGTAAAACAGGTTATAGAGGGAACATGTTGAGACGAGCAAAAAGGATTGGATATTCCAATGTCAGTTGAGTTGTTTGTTAATAAAGCTATATTCAATTCTGAACGTTCCCTAACATGGTGGCCATTCCACCCATAACAGATCTGGGAACATCACTTCTAGTAATACTAATCCAATGACTGTGCTCAGCCAGCAGGAAGAGCCATGTACTGATTTCCCAAACTGTGTATGCAGTTAGGTCTCTGTGGCATTTACAAGGTTAAAAGAGGATTTATTCCTATTGATTCTTTGGCAAGGTCTAAATCTGTATGACCTCAGTTGCAGACACATACACACGCATGCACACATTCACACGCACACACACACAAACACAGAGAGGGAGAGAGAGATTGTGGTGAAACTCTAAAATATATATTTTTAAATTGTATAAAACACTGTGCATTATTGTAGTTGACTATCTTGGTAATGAGTAAACCTCGGCCTCTGAGTTACAGTCATTGGGTCCAATCCTCCCACAGATCCAGATAACATCTGTCTGTAGAACAGGCCTACAGTCCTTCACAACTAGGTCACACACAGAAGGACTGTATTTGTGTACCCTGCATGTACCATTATGTACCATTATTTACTATCTATCAACATTGGCTGGACTTCATACAACCCACTGGTTGAATCAGCACCGTTTCCACGTCATTTCACTGAAATGACATTGAACCAATGTAGAATAGATGTTGAGTGTATAACCTTGTTACATTTTTATTGTCTTACTATTTTAAAACTCTGCATTGTTGGTTAGGGTATGTAACATTTTCATGGTATTGTATTCGGTGCATGTGACAAAGAAAATTAGATTTTGACTATCTTGCACAGGCTCTATGCACACTCACTGGACTCTACCAACACACTCACACACACTACATACGCACACATGCATATTGACGCCACACACACACACACACATTCAAACTCTTTCACACTCTTCAAATACACTGCTGCTACTCTGTTTTATCTATCCTGATTGCCTAGTCATTTTTACCCCTCCTTCATGTACATATTACCTATTCTACCTCGTACCCCTGACCATTGAATCGGGACCAGTACTCCTTGTATAGACTCATTATTGTTAATTTGTGTTACTATTTCCTTTATTTTATGCAAATATCTCCTACATTTGAACTCTGCATTGTTGGGAAAAGGCTGGTAAGTAATCATTTCACAGTAAAGTCTACACCTGTTGTATTTGGCGAATGTGACAAATATAATTGATTTAAAGTGATTTTTTTTCTCACCCATCTACAGACAATTGTCACGATCGTCAAAGGGAGAGAGAGAGGACCAAGGCGCAGCGCGTGAAAAATACATCTTCTTTTTATTATAAGAAGGAAAAACGAAACAAAACAACAAACAGACGACCGTGAAGCTATATAAATAACGATAGTGCTGACACAAACACTACACATAGACAATTACCCACAAAAAAGCTAAAGCCTATGGTTGCCTTAAATATGGCTCCCAATCAGAGACAACCATAACCAGCTGTCTCTAATTGAGACCCAATTCAGGCAACCATAGACTTTCCTAGACACCTACACTGAACACTAAACCATCCACTCTACTAAACCCCCTAAACCATACAACACCCTAGACCAGGGGTGTCAAACTCATTCCACGGAGGGCCTAGTGTCTGCAGGTTTTTGGTTTTTCCTTTCAATAAAGCCCTAGACAACCAGGTGTGGGGAGTTCCTAACTAATTAGTGATGTTAATTCATCAATCAAGTACAAGGGAGGAGCGAAAACCCGCAGACACTCGGCCCCCCGTGGAATGAGTTTGACACCTGTGCCCTAGACAATACAAAAACACACAAACTTCCCCATGTCACACCCTGACCTAACTAAAATAATAATGAAAACAAAGATAACTAAGGCCAGGGTGTGACAACAATACCCTAATGACAAAGTGAAAACAAGATTTAGACATTTTTTGACAATGTACTGAAAATTTAATACAGAAATACTGTATCTAATTTACATAAGTATTCTTATCCCTGAGTCAATAGTTTGTAGAAACACATTTGGCAGCGATTACAGCTGTGAGTCTTTCTGGGTAAGTCTAAGAGCTTTCCACACCTGGATTGTGCAACATTTGCCCATTTATTCTTTTCAAATTTCTTCAAGCTCTGTCAAATTGGTTGTTGAACATTGCTAGACAACCATTTTCAGGTCTTGACATAATTTTTGAAGTAGATTTAATTGAAAACTGTAACTCGGCCGCTCAGGAACATTCACTCTCTTCTTGGTAAGCAACTCCAGTGTAGATTTTGTCCTGCTGTACGGCAATTTCATCTCCCAGTGTCTGCCCTAGAATTGTTCCTGTGCTTAGGTCCTTTACATTTATTTTCTATCCTGAAAAACTCCCCAGTCCTTAACGATTACAAGCATACTTATAACATGATCCAGACACCACTATTCTTGAAAATATGGAGAGTGGTACTCAGTAATGTGTTGCATTGGATTTGCCCCAAACATAACACTTTGTATTCAGGTGTCACGTTCGTTGTATAGAGGAGACCAAGGTGCAGCGTGATATGAATACATACTTTTAATATAAGATGAATGAACACGAAGAACACTAAACAAACGAACGCTATAAACAACGAGTGCAGACATGCACCTACACATAGACAATAACCCACAAAACCAAAATGAAAAATGGCAACCTAAATAGGATCCCCAATCAGAGACAACGATAAACAGCTGTCTCTGATTGGGAACCAATTTAGGCCACCATAGACCTACATTACCTAGACAATACCAAAACCCCATAGATATACAAAAACCCCTAGACAAGACAAAAACACCCATACCACCCTCGTCACACCCTGACCTAACCAAAATAATAAAGAAAACAAAGATAACTAAGGTCAGGGCGTGACATCAGGACAAAAAGTGAATTGCTTTAGCATATTTTTTTGGCAGTATTACTTTAGTGCCTTGTTGCAAACAGGATGGATGTTTTGGAATATTGTTATTCTGTACAGGCTTCCTACTTTTCACTCTGTCAGTTAGGTTAGTATTGTGGAGTAACTACATTGTTGTTGATCCATCCTCAGTTTTCTCCTATCATAGCCATTAAACTCTGTAACTTTTAAAGTCACCATTGGCCTCGGTTTCCGTTGGCCTCGGTTTCCTTCCTCTCCGGCAACTGAGTTAGGAAGGACGCCTGTATCTTTGTAGTGACTGGGTGTATTGATATACCATCCAAAGTGTAATTAATAACTTCACCATGCTCAAAGGGATATTCAATGTCTGATTTATTTTTAACCATCTACCAATAGGTGCCCTTCTTTGTGAGACATTATAAAACCTCCCTGGTCTTTGTGGTTGAATCTGCTCAAATGAGGGACCTTACAGATAATTTTATGTGTGTGGTACATAGATGAAGTAGTCATTTAAACATTGTGTTTAACACTATTATGACACACAGAGTGGGTCCATACAACGTATTATGTGACTTGTTAAGCACATTTTTACTCCTGAACTTATTTAGGCTTGTCATAACAAAGGGTTTGAATACTTATTGACACAATACCTTTTTACCTTTTATTTTTAATAAATGTTTAAATATTTTGAAAAACATAGTTTCACTTTGACATTATGGGGTATTGTGTGCAGGCCCGGGAAAATTAATCTACATTTAATCTAAATCAAAAACATTTAAATTCAGGCTGTAACACAACAAAATTAGGAGAAATGCAAGGGGTGTGAATACTTTCTGAAGGCACTGTACGTTTTTAGGCAAAGTTTTCACTTCACTTGCCAATAACTTCATATTAAGGACCAAAAGCAATATGTCATGACAACCATATGGTTTTGACCTTCTATCAACTGAACAGTACTATAATCTGAGAGTAGCAGAGAGAGTAACTTTCACTCACAGGATGTCAACTCCTTTACCGTGGTTTAAAATAAGCACCATTTGCTGTTTAAAGAAAGTCCCTTGCCTGAGGTGCAACAGTTCGAGCTGAAATCGTGACTGGAATGGAGTCAGTGGAGTGATATCAACCACATGGAAACCACGTCTTTGATGTGTTTATGATACCATTCCATTTACGCCATTCCAGCCATTATTGTGAGCCGTCCTCCCCTCAGCAGCCTCCACTGACACACAGAAGGGGCCAAGACACACAGTGGAAACACAGTGTAACGGATTTCCTCCTCCTCTTCATCCGAAGAGGAGGAGCAGGGATTCGACCAAAACGCAGCGTTGTGAAATGACATTATATTTATTTAACAAAGACAAAAAACGAACTATACTTGAATATAAACAAAATAACAAAACCGATGTAGACAGACCTGGACGTAAGAACTTACATGTAACGAAGAACGCACGAACAGGAAAAATGACTACACAAAACGAACGAACGGACAAACAAACCGAAACAGTCCCGTGTGGCGCAACATAGACACAGGAGACAACCACCCACAACAATCATTGTGAAAACACCTACCTTAATATGGCTCTCAATCAGAGGAAATGAAAACCACCTGCCTCTAATTGAGAACCATATCAGGTCACCCTTTAACAAACATAGAAACACATAACATAGACTACCCACCCAAACTCACGCCCTGACCGTCAAACACATACAAAATAACAGAAAACCGGTCAGGAACGTGACACACAGCCTGCCAGGCAACAGCAGATTACCCCAGTGAGAATGGAACAGTATTTACAGCCAGGAACAAATACATCAGACAGATTCACTATACTGCATCCTTACAGTAGACATTACTGTAAAGGTCAGGAGAGGCTACTACTTAAATAACTGTCACCATGGACACTTAAATGGCTTGATTGTATGGGCAATGGTATCAACAATGTTTTGCAGAGTTACCAATTGAAGAGTTTAATTCCAAGACGCTATATACATATTCTGAAATGAATTATGAAAGAGATTATTGTGTTTATTCTTTATCTAATCATGGCATGGGATTGTTCAATGACAGACATGTATTTGTTTAAAATCTAGCCTATTACTGAATGATTTAATTTCAGAGACAAATACTATTTTTTGCAAAATGCTATAATTTCACCTCACTCTAAGTAGTACTGCTAGGTTTTACACAGTCAATGTCAGGCGGTGAGTGTAGCTGGTGCTTGAAGTCAGGCGCAGGAGAGCAGAGATGAGTGAACAACGCACTTTAATAAAGGCAATGGCACAAAGTAACAATCCCAATGTGCGAACAAAATACGGTTGCCACAAAACACGGGTAAAAAAGTCACCCGGGGAAAAACCAGCAGGTAACGTACCGACCTAACAAATAAACATTCACACACAAAGACATGGGGGAAACAGAGGGCTAAATACACAACACATAATGAGGGAAATGAAACCAGGTGTGGGAAAACAAGACCACACAAATGGATCAGCGATGGCTAGAAGACCGGCGACGTCGACCACCGAACACCGCCCGAACAAGGAGAGGCATCAACTTCGGCAGAAGTCATGACAGTCAAATGTAAAAACTAAAATGTTGATAAAGAAATGTACAAATTATACATGTGACATCAATATTTAAAAAAGTTTACTAAAATAATTTCATACAGGAGTACGAGATCTGTATGTAAAACATTTACATTTTACATTTTAGTCATTTAGCAGATGCTCTTATCCAGAGAGACTTGCATTCATCTTACAGTTTTTTATCGCTTTGGTACTATTTTCACAAGTATGTGGTACATTTTCACAAGTACAATACTCCAAACTGGTCACACTTGTAACACAGCCAGTCTTTCATTCAAAACCCATCATTTTGCATTCATTTGGATTGAAACCATCTCTTACGACACAGCCATTGATTGAAATGATAAGTTTATTGTGAAATATAATGAGTACATTGGTTTAATCACCAAAACACAACATAGTGATATCTTTCAATTGAGTCATTTTAACTACCAGTTGATCCAATAGCAAACAATCCAAGATATGTGTTTAAAATCCCCCTTACAAGTGCTGAAAGTAATATGCTACAGTACTGTCAATTACAGTAGATTAAACAGTTTTCACATTAGGCACACAAATCTATAATTTCCAGGAAATCTATCCAATGTGTAATCGAAGGTGTGAACATTGAACACATCCTCTAAAATCATTCATGCAAATACAGTTGAAGTCGGAAGTTTACATACACCTTAGCCAAATACATTTAATATCCGTTTTTCACAATTCCTGACATTTAATCCAAGTAAAAATTCCCTGATTTAGGTCAGTTAGGATCACCACTTTATTTTAATAATGTGAAATGTCAGAATAATAGTAGAGAGAATGATTTATTTCAGCTTTTATTTCTTTCATCACATTCCCAGTGGGTCAGAAGTTTACATACACTCAATTAGTATTTGGTAGCATTGCCTTTAAATTGTTTAACTTGGGTCAAACATTTCGGGTAGCCTTCCACAAGCTTCCTGCAATAAGTTGGGTGAATTTTGGCCCATTCCTCCTGACAGAACTGGTGTAACTGAGTCAGGTTGTAGGCCTTTTTGCTTGCACACACGTTTTCAGTTCTGCCCACAAAGGTCAGGGATTTGTGATGGCCACTCCAATACCTTGACGTTGTTGTCCTTAAGCCATTTTGCCACAATTTGGAAGTATGCTTGGGGTCATTGTCCATTTGAAAGACCAATTTGCGACCAAGCTTTAACTTCCTGACTGATGTCTTGAGATGTTGCTTCAATATATCCACATAATTTTCCTTCTCATGATGCCATCTATTTTGTGAAGTGCACCAGTCCCACCTGCAGCAAAGCATCCCCACAACATGATTCTGCCACCCCTGTGCTTCATGGTTGGGATGGTGTTCTTCGGCTTGCAAGCCTCCCTCTTTTTCCTTCAAACATAACGATGGTCATTATGGCCAAACAGTTCTATTTTTGTTTCATCAGACCAGAGGACATTTCTCCAAAAAGTATGATCTTTGTCCCCATGTGCAGTTGCAAACCGTAGTCTGGCATTTTTATGGCGGTTTTGGAGCAGTGGCTTCTTCCTTGCTAAGCAGCCTTTCAGGTTATGTCAATATAGAACTCGTTTTACTGTGGATATAGATACTTTTGTACCTGTTTCCTCAGGCATCTTCACAAGGTCCTTTGGTGTTGTTCTGGGATTGATATTTCACTTTTCGCACCAAAGTACATTCATCTCTAGGAGACAGAACGCATCTCCTTCCTGAGCGGTATGACGGCTGCGTGGTCCCATGGTGTTTATACTTGCGTACTATTGTTTGTGCAGATGAACGTGGTACCTTCAGGCATTTGGAAATTGCTCCCAAGGGTGAACCAGACTTGTGGAGGTCTGCAATTTTTTTTCTGAGGTCTTGGCTGATTTCTTTAGATTTCCCATGATGTCAAGCAAAGAGGCACTGAGTTTGAAGGTAGACCTTGAAATACATCCACAGGTACACCTCCAATTGACTCAAATGATGTCAATTAGCCTTTCAGAAGCTTCTAAAGCTATGACATAGTTTTCTGGAATTTTACAAGCTGTTTAGAGGCACAGTCAACTTAGTGTATGTAAACGTCTGACCCACTGGAATTGTGATACAGTGAGTTATAAGTGAAATAATCTGTATGTAAACAATTGTTGGAAATATTACTTGTGTCATGCACAAAGTAGATGTCCCAACCGACTTGCCAAAACTATAGTTTGCTAACAAAACATTTGTGGAGTAGTTGAAAAACGTGTATGTAAACCTAAGTGTATGTAAACTTTTGACTTCAACTGTATATACAGTCACCATCCAAGTTTGGACACACCTACTCATTCAAATGTTTTTCTTTATTTTTACTATGTTCTACATTGTACATCCAAAACTGTAATCAGTAATGTAACTTTTGGGTTACCCAAACTCAGTAACGTAATCTGATTACATTCCGTTACTTTTAAATTACTTTCCCTTTAAGAGGCATTAGAAGAAGACAAAAATGTATGTTACCAACTGAACGAAATCTATTGCAGGATAAATCAATGTTAAAGTTTACATAGCTGGCCATATATTGATGTTAAATTTTACATTATGGGTTGGTTATGTAAGCCTCTGCTAATCCATCGCTTTTTACTACATATAATAATACGATTAAATTATATCTTTACATTAAAAACCAAAAAAGTCTATCAGAATTCCAGTCATTCCAATAAATGTTGATCTTCAAGAATAGGACTTGGAAATATGGAAGTATAGATTAGCCAAATTGTTTTACCTGAGCATGACCCCAAAACTAAGGACTTATTAGCCAGCCCTACTCTGTTGTTTATGATTTGTTGTCATGGAGGACTGATTGGGCTCCTTGATTCGAGTTGAAAAATAAATGCTGCGCTCATGGAATGGCATGCTTTGAGCACTACTGAAAAGTGCTATTTACATGTGAAAAATGAATGCCAAATGCTGCATTTGCTATAGGACTATTGTTTACCTTTTTGTTCGTGACACTTTATCTTGATAATATGCAGCTGTTAAAAGGGCAAATCCATAGATGAAACAATAACAAAACGGCCGCCCTGCCTCTGTTTTGGTAAACAGCTGAGGGATGGGCCTAGAGAAATGTAACCACTCTCAGATTGATAGACAGAGTTATAGATGCAAGGACTGACCATCCATAACATTCACAACAACCACAATCCTTAAGGCACAAATAGCAAAATGAGAGAGCAGCAGTGTGATTCACATCAATGCGCTATGTAGATATCAATAATAAGTGTTATCCGTATCGCTGTAGACTACCCCACTGCTGTCTTCCTTGCTGTACCTCTAAGCGTTTATTCAAATTGGATAATCTTTGGATGCCGACAGCAGTCACACCATTGGAAGACATATCTTGGACTGTAGCCTACAAAAGCCTATTCCTGCTCTTTTCCCGCGATCCATCAAACACATTTGGTGTGTCATCATAGTGGTCTCTGACTTGTGGTCAGACCCGTTCTGGTGGAACAAACTTAAACGTGCACCTTTTTCAACGCTGATTTGAATGTAATTGAGTAAACAAAGAAGTGTCAAAGAATTTAAAAGCAATCATCTAGTTTTTCAAAAGTATCTGGAATCTGATTACAATATTTTTGCTGGAAACGTAACGGATTACAGTTATCGGATTTTAATAATCCCTTACACCCAACTCTGGTAGTAGCGGCAGGTAGCCTAGTGGTTAGAGCATTGGACTAGTAGCTGAAAGGTGGAAAGATTGAATCCCCTGAACGTGGCAAGATTGAGTCCTTCTGCCCCTGAACAAGGCAGTTAACCCACTGTTCCTAGGCTGTAATTGAAAATAAGAATTTGTTCTTAACTGATTTGCCTAGTTAAATAAAGATTTTTTTTTAAAGTGTTAAACAAATCAAAATATATTTAATATTTTAGATTCTTCAAAGTAGCCACCCTTTGCCTTGATGACAGCTTTGCACACGCTTGGCATTTTCTAATCTAGATTCGCCTGGAAAGCTTTTTCAACAGTCCTGAAGGATTTCCTACATAGGCTGAGCACTTGTTGGCTGCTTTTCCTTCACTCTGCGGTCCAACTCATCCCAAACCATCTCAATTGGGTTGAGGTCGTGTCACGTTCCTGACCTTATTTGCCTTTGTTTTACTTTGTTTAGTTGGTCAGGACGTGAGCTGGGTGGGTAGTCTATGTTATGTGTTTCTATGTTGGGTTGAATGTGTTGCCTGATATGGTTCTCAATTAGAGGCAGGTGTTTGACGTTTCCTCTGATTGAGAACCATATTAAGGTAGGCTGTTCTCACTGTTTGTTTGTGGGTGATTGTTCCTGTGTCTGTGTCTGTTGCACCACACGGGACTGTTTCGTTTGTTCGTTCGTTTGGCTAGTCTTTCCTGTTCGTGCGTTCTTCGTGTCTATATGTAAGTTCTCAAGTTCAGGTCTGTCTACGTCGTTTGTTGTTTTGTAGTTTGTGTAAGAGTTTGTGTTTCGTCTTTCTTTAATAAATATCCATTATGTCTGCATACAACGCTGCGTTTTGGTCCGACCCTTACTCCTCCTCCTCATCCGAGGAGGAGGCATTAGACAGCCGTTACAGGTCAGGTGATTATGGAGGCCAGGTCATCTGATGCAGCACTCCATCACTCACCTTCTTTGTCAAATAGCCCTTACACAGCCTGGAGGTGTGTAGAGTCATTGTCCTGTTGAAAAACAAATGATAGTCCCACTAAGTGCAAACCAGATGAGACAGCATATCGCTGCAGAATGCTGTGGTAGCCATTCTGGTTAAGTGTGCCTTGAATTCTAAATAAATCACTGACAGTGTTACCAGCAAAGCACCCCCACACCATCACACCTCCTCCTCCATGCTTCACGGTGGGGAACACACATGTAGAGATCATCCGGTCACCTACTCTGCGTCTCACAATGACATGGCGGTTGGAACCAAAAATCTCAAATTTGGACTAATCAGACCAAAGGACAGATTTCCACCGGTCTAATGTCCATTGCTTGTGTTTCTTCATCCACATCACAGTGATTGTCCTCATTGATCATGCACCGTGGGAAAAACCTTTTGGCATGACGAATTCAAGCTTGACATTGGTCTGCATTGATGTCATCGCATGCCTCATCCATGGCCAGAAGGAGGGTGGCATGCTTATGGTACACCTTCCACCTCCATGCTGAAAAAGATTACTCAATAGGGTTGAGGAAAGGAGAGAATGGGGCAGGTATAGGGTCACAAATCGGGGATAGCCCCCGAAACCATGTCTGAAACACCTCTGCACGTGGAACCTGACATTGTCACACAATGACATACACTAGATATACAAAGTATGTGGACACCCCTTCAAATTTGTGGATTCGGGTTAGTTCAACCACACCCATTGCTGACAGGTGTTTAAAATTGAGCACACGGTCATGCAATCTCCATAAAAATTGGCAGTAGAATGGCCTTACTGAAGAGCTCAGTGACTTTCAACATGGCACTGTCATAGGATGCCACCTTTCCAACAAGTCAGTTTGTCATATTTCTGCCCTGCTAGAGCTGCCTGGTCAACTGTAAGTGCTGTTATTGTAAAGTGGAAATGTCTAGCAGCAACAACGGCTCAGCTGCGAAGTGGTAGGCCACACAAGCTCACAGAACGGGACCGCCGAGTGCTGAAGCGCGTAGCACGTAATAATCGTCTGTCCACAGTTCCAAACTGCCTCTGCAAGCAACGTCAGCACAAATACTGTTTGTCGGGAGCTTCATGAAATGTGTTTCCATGGCTGAGCAACACACAAGCCTAAGACCACTGGCTGGAGTGGTGTAAAGCTCACCGCCATTGGACTCTGGAGCAGTGGAAATGCGTTCTCTGGAGTGATGAATCACTCTTCACCATCTGGCAGTCCGATGGATGAATCTGGGTTTGGCAGATGCCAGGAGAACGCTACCTCAACCCCATCAAACACCTTTGGGATGAATTGGAACAACGACTGTGAGCCAGTCCTAATTGCCCAACCTCACTAATGCTCTTGTGGCTGTATGGAAGCAAGTCCCCGCAGCAGTATTCCAACATCTTCCAACATCCAACATCTGTTATGGAGGCTGTTATTGCAGCCAAGGGGGGACCAACTCCATATTAATACCCATAATTTTGGAATGAGATGTTCGACGAGCTGGTGTCCATACTTTTGGTCATATAGTGTAGGTGACCCCTTCACCTTCACTGGCCTGCTCTATTTTATTGAGAACCACAATGAGATATGCATCGATGTAGGATCCAAGTAATGGCTTACGTCCTACCACACCGTATTCAGAGATAGCTGGTCACATGGAGGTGTTTCCCTCACATTGTCTAGGCACTTGGACGGTCACCCGTTGGCCAATGTGGTTCCACCCAGGTTGAAGCCCGCTTCACCAATAAAGATATACTTGTTATGGTTCACAGCAGCATCAAGCACCATCACCCTCTAAAAACACGGCCACAGCTACCACCATAGGGTCTTCTGACAATTCTGAGGGTAGAGGAGAGTATCCTGTCAATAGATCATACTGTAAGAATAATGTAACATGTTTTGTGAATCAACATGCATTACAATGTCATTTACTGTAAATGTAATGTTAAAGCACAGTGCATATCCTACAGACTTAACGGTTTTCTTGATGAAATGTTCTCATGATCGAATTGACAGTTGATCTTTTCAGATTGGGGTAAACTAATCAGGCAGCATCTGCCATGGTAAGGCCTCTTTTTACCACATGGTCAACGACGATGGGCCGGACTTCCTTAGACACAACTGTTCCCTGCCATCTGCCTCCCTCTCTCTGATGTCCACCTCTTTGACGGAGCCCATGCCCACCTCTTTGACCTCTGACGGAGCCCATGCCCGCCTCTTTGACCTCTTTGATGGGGACCATGCCCACCTCTCTGATGTGCCCTTGTTTAGGAGCTCTTTGATTTATTCCTCTCCCTTGCTGTGTATCCTGCACCATGTTGAAAGAAATTGCAAGTGTTCACACACCATCTTTTATATGCTGACCAATTGTGCGTACCACTATGTGAAGTTAATTAGCAATAACAAGTAGGATTTTGTATGGTTATCATGTATCATACATGTAATTTAGATGTTTATACTTTACAAACACACATTTTATTTCTGTAGTTCTCAAAATCCATATACAGTAGACCAACCAGTTTAAAATATATTTGTTTGCCAAGCAGTTAAGTGATTAACATTTAAGCAGAGTTGGATTAAGTGATCGTCAAACATATTTAAACAAATGAGAAGTATTGTGAGTATTGCACAGTAAGGCAATTACTTTATATGAAAGGTATTTGTAGATGAAACACTGATTAGGTGTGGTGAACAACTCCAACACCGCCAAACGACTCCAACATCATCATTAAGTTTGCTGATGACACAACAGTGGTACAGTGGGCCTGATCACCGACAACGATGAGACAGCCTATAAGGAGGAGGTCAGAGACCTGACCGTGTGGTGCAAGGACAACAACCTCTCTCTCAACATGATCAAGACAAAGAAGATGATTGTGGACTACAGGAAAAGTAGGCCCGAGCACGCCCCCATTCTCATCGACGGGGCTGTAGTGGAGCAGGTTGAGAGCTTCAAGTTCCTTGGCGTCCACATCACCAACAAACTAACATGGTCCAAGCACACCAAGACAGTAGTGAAGAGGGCATGACAAAACCTATTCCCCCTCAGGAGACTGAAAAGATTTGGCATGGGTCCTCAGATCCTCAAAAGGTTTTACAGCTGCACCATTGAGAGCATCCTGACGGGTTGCATCACTGCCTGGTATGGCAACTGCTCGACCTCCGACCGCAAGGCACTACAGAGGATAGTGCGTACGGCCCAGTACATCACCGGTGCCAAGCTTCCTGCCATCCAGGACCTCTATACCAGGCGGTGTCAGAGGAAGGCCCTAAAAATTGTCAAAGACTCCAGCCACCCTATTCATAGACTGTTCTCTTAGCTACCGCACGGCAAGTGGTACGGGAGCGCCAAGTCTAGGTCCAAGAGGCTTCTAAACAGCTTCTACCCCCAAGCCATAAGACTCCTGACTCCTGACTCCTGAACAGCTAATCAAATGGCTACCTAGGCTATTTGCATTAACCCCCCCAAGCAGGTACCCCTGTATATAGCCCCGCTATTGTTATTTACTGCTGCTCTTTAGTTGTTTGTTATTCTTATCTCTTACTTTTTGGGGGATTTTCTTAAAACTGCACTGTTGGTTAAGGACTTGTAAGTAAGCATTTCACTGTATGGTCTACACCTGTTGTATTCTGCGCATGTGACATATACAACTTGATTTGATTTGAAAAAGTTACAGCCTTTTTGATGATCTATTTTGAGATTTGTACTAAGAGTTGTGAAATTCTACCACATACTTGTGAAAATAGTAACAAAGCGATTAAACAAAACTGTAAGAGAACTTGGTGAGACAACCACATACCACAGTAAAATATACAAGATACAAACATACCATTCCAGCTAAACAATGGACATATAGCATTGTCATACACATTTAAGATCTATGAATAAAAAATCTGAGAACAGTAATATTTGACATACTCATGAAGGTACCCATAGGCAATCGTTTCTGATGAAAAAACTCAAATGTGAAAAATGTGTGGATATAGCATTTTGGAAACAAACTCTTCAATGTTGATAAATGATTTGAATAAGTATGAGGAAGTACCCATTGATATACTGTATATCTAGTAATAAATAATAGGTAAATACCAGATAATTTCAGAGTCATCATATATAGTGCTACCCATTGCATTTCAACCAACTACCATTGAAACCACATGAAAAAGTCCCCCAAAATTCCCGTTAACCACCGAGCCTTACCCCTGAACGGAAGCAGTTAACAGATGTGTGTGATAAGGCCTTTGATCAGTGGCATGTTTACTTTCCTACACATACCTGTTTCCATGACAATCCACAACTGAAAATAAAGTTACGCAAGTCTTTTTATTTAACCGTTCTTTAGCCAGGTTTGTGAGGAATTAACTGACTACATGGCAAGACTACTGTATGTAGGCCAAACTGACTGAATTGTTTTCTGGGTCGTCTGTGCAACATAATATAGATTTAGCCCACTGAGCTAAAGTCTAGGCATTAGTATTGGGAGCAAATGCATGTCTTCAGGTTTCAGGTAAGCTTACTCATCACACAAACAAATCTGTTACAGTAAAAAGGATGCAAACACTTTAGCCAGAAGCTATGCTTGTTTGCAATACAATATCAATGAATACTTGCTCTCAATGATTAGTCATAGTTCTACCAAAACCTGCGGACTCCTTCACTGCAGCCGACGTGAGTAAAACATTTAAACGTGTTAACCCTCGCAAGGCTGCAGGCCCAGACGGCATCCCCACCCGCGTCCTCAGAGCATGCGCAGACCAGCTGGCTGGTGTGTTTACGGACATATTCAATCAATCCTTATCCCAGTCTGCTGTTCCCACATGCTTCAAGAGGGCCACCATTGTTCCTGTTCCCAAGAAAGCTAAGGTAACTGAGCTAAACGACTACCGCCCCGTAGCACTCACTTCCGTCATCATGAAGTGCTTTGAGAGACAAGTCAAGGACCATATCACCTCCACCCTACCTGACACCCTAGACCCACTCCAATTTGCTTACCGCCCCAATAGGTCCACAGACGACGCAATCGTAACCACACTGCACTGCCCTAACCCATCTGGACAAGAGGAATACCTATGTGAGAATGCTGTTCATCGACTACAGCTCAGCATTTAACACCATAGTACCCTCCAAACTCGTCATCAAGCTCGAGACCCTGGGTCTCGACCCCGCCCTGTGCAACTGGGTACTGGACTTCCTGACGGGCCGCCCCCCAGGTGGTGAGGGTAGGGAACAACATCTCCACCCCGCTGATCCTCAACACTGGGGCCCCACAAGGGTGCGTTTTGAGCCCTCTCCTGTACTCCCTGTTCACCCACGACTGCGTGGCCATGCACGCCTCCAACTCAATCATCAAGTTTGCGGACGACACTACAGTGGTAGGCTTGATTACCAACAACGACGAGACGGCCTACAGGGAGGAGGTGAGGGCCCTCGGAGTGTGGTGTCAGGAAAATAACCTCACACTCAACGTCAACAAAACAAAGGAGATGATTGTGGACTTCAGGAAACAGCAGAGGGAGCACCCCCCTATCCACATCGACGGGACAGTAGTGGAGAGGGTAGTAAGTTTTAAGTTCCTCGGCGTACACATCACGGACAAACTGAATTTGTCCACCCACACAGACAGCGTTGTGAAGAAGGCGCAGCAGCGCCTCTTCAACCTCAGGAGGCTGAAGAAATTCGGCTTGTCACCAAAAGCACTCACAAACTTCTACAGATGCACAATCGAGAGCATCCTGTCGGGCTGTATCACCGCCTGGTACGGCAACTGCTCTGCCCACAACCGTAAGGCTCTCCAGAGGGTAGTGAGGTCTGCACAACGTATCACTGGGGGCAAACTACCTGCCCTCCAGGACACCTACACCACCCGATGTCACAGGAAGGCCATAAAGATCATCAAGGACAACAACCACCCGAGCCACTGCCTGTTCACCCCGCTATCATCCAGAAGGCAAGGTCAGTACAGGTGCATCAAAGCAGGGAACGAGAGACTGAAAAACAGCTTCTATCTCAAGGCCATCAGACTGTTAAACAGCCACCACTAACATCGAGTAACTGCTGCCAACATACTGACTCAACTCCAGCTCACTTTAATAATGGAAATTGATGGAAATTGATCAAAAATGTATCACTAGCCACTTTAAACAATGCCACTTAATATAATGTATATGTATATACTGTACTCTATCATCTACTGCATCTTGCCATCTTTATGTAATACATGTATCACTAGCCACTTTAAACTATTTACTTTTATGTTTACATACCCTACATTACTCATCTCATATGTATATACTGTACTCGATACCATCTACTGCATCTTGCCTATGCCGTTCTGTACCATCACTCATTCATATATCTTTATGTACATATTCTTTATCCCTTTACACTTGTGTGTATAAGGTAGTAGTTGTGGAATTGTTAGGTTAGATTACTCGTTGGTTATTACTGCATTGTCGCAACTAGAAGCACAAGCATTTTGTTACACTTGCATTAACATCTGCTAACCATGTGTATGTGACAAATACAATTTTATTTTATTTGATACTTGCTCTCATGATTAATCATATTCATAACTATTGACTTACACTGTCAAATCAGTGTTTAATTCCTATGATGTTACTGTCTCTCTCTGTCTCCATCTGTTTCCTGAATGATGGTAGGCTGCAGTAACAGCGGTCTCTGGTGGGAGTGTTGTCTCTGTCAGTGGTGACCCCTGTCTTGACCCATTGTACTGTACATACACACACACACACCCGCACGCACACACACACACACACACACTCGTGGGTTCACATACTGTATGTATGTGAATGATGTGTATAGACAGTATGGACAGTATATTATTAGAAAAGGTGTGTACAGCAGTAGTTATATAGGATGAGCCATGACTAGAATACAGTATATACATACAGAGGCTTGCAAAAGTATTCACCCCCTTGGCATTTTCCCTATTTTGTTGCCTAACAACCTGGAATTAAAATAGATTTTTGGAGGGTTTGTATAATTTGATTTACACAACATGCCTACCACTTTGAAGATGCTAAATCTTTTTTATGGTAAAACAAACAAGAAATAAGACAAAAAAACTGAAAACTTGAGCGTGCATAACTATTCACTCCTCCAAAGTCAATACTTTGTAGAGCCACCTTTTGCAGCAACTACAGCTGCAAGTCTCTTAGGGTATGTCTCTATAAGCTTGGCACATCCAGCCACTGGGATTTTTGCCCATTCTTCAAGGCAAAACTGCTCCAGCTCCTTCAAGTTGGATGGGTTCTGCTGGCGTACAGCAATCTTTCAGTCATACCACAGAGTCTCAATTGGATTGAGGTTTGGGCTTTGACTAGGCCATTCCAAGACATTTAAATGTTTCCCCTTAAACCACTCCAGTGTTGCTTTTGCAGTATGCTTAGGGTCATTGTCCTGCTGGAAGGTGAACCTCCGTCCCAGTCTCAAATCTCTGGAAGACTGAAACAGGTTTCCCTCAAGAATTTACCTGTATTTAGCGCCATCCATCATTCCTTCAATTCGGACCAGTTTCCCAGTCCCTGCCGATGAAAAACATCCCCACAGCATGATGCTGCCACCACCGTGCTTCACTGTGGGATGGTGCTCTCGGGGTGATGAGAGGTGTTTTCCTTGATGGCCAAAAAGCTCAATTTTAGTCTCATCTGACCAGAGTACCTTCTTCCATATGTTTGGGGAGTCTCCCACATGCCGTTTGGCAAACACCAAACGTGTTTGCTTATTTTATTCTTAAACAATAGCTTTTTATCTGGCCATTCTTCCATAAAGCCCTGCTCTGTGGAGTGTACGGCTTAAAATGGTCCCATGGACAGATACTCCAATCTCCGCTGTGGAGCTTTGCAGCTCCGTGGTTATCTTTTGTTACCTCTCTGATTAATGCCCTCCTTGCCTGGTCTGTGAGATTTGGTGGGCGGCCCTCTCTTGGCAGGTTTGTTGTGGTGCCATAGTCTTAAAAAAAATTAATAATGGATTTAATGGTGCTCCATGGGATGTTCAAAGTTTTTGATATTTTTTTGTAACCCAACCCTGATCTGTACTTTTCCACAACTTTGTCCCTGACCTGTTTGGAGAGCTCCTTGGTCTTCATAGTGCTGCTTGCTTAGTGGTGTTGCAGACTCTAGGGCCTTTCAGAACCTGTGTATATATACTGAGATCATGTGACAGAGCATGTCACACTTAGATTGCACACAGGTGGGATTTATTTAACTGACTAATGTGACTTCTGAAGGTAATTGGTTGCACCAGATCTTATTTAGGGGCATCATAGCAAAGGGGGTGAATACATATGCACGCACAACTTTTCAGTTTTAATATTTTATTTTATTTTTTTAAACAAGTTATATTTTTCATTTCACTTCACCAATTTGTACTATTTTGTGTATGTCGATTACATGAAATCCAAATAAACATCAATTTAAATTACAGGTTGTAATGCAACAAAATAGGAAAAACGCCACGGGGATGACTTTTGCAAGGCACTGTATAAAGTGGGTAAAACAGTATGTAAACATTATTAAGGTGACTAGTGTTCACTGAGTATGTACATTGGGCAGTAGTCTCTAAGGTGCAGGGTAGAATACAGGGTGGTCGCTGGCTAGTAGTCTTAGCAGAGTTGCCGGAAGTTCCGGTTTTCATGGGAAATGGAAGAGAGAGCCTGGGACTCCACTTCTGCTTTTGGACGTTAAAAAGGCGACACTCCTTTTTAAAAATTCTTATCAAGACCAGAATCTAGTTTCGGGTGTTTCTTTTATGCCTGGCTATATTAGGTTAGCTGGCAAGTGACAGTGTCTAAGGTTCAGGGCACGGTACTGGGCAGAGGCCGGCTAGTGATGACTATATAACAGTCTGATCATGACCTGGAGATAGAAGCTCTTTATCAGTCTCTCTGTCCCAGTTTTGAAGCACCTGTTCTCTCTCCGCCTTCTAGATGGTAGCAGGGTGAACAGGCCGTGGCTCGGGGGGCTGCGGTTCTTGATGATCTTCTTGGCCTTCCTGTGACACCGGGTGATACAGCCTGATAGAATGCTCTCGATTGTGCATCTGTAGACGTTTGTGGCCCAGTTGCACCTTCTTCACCACTGTCAGTGTGAAGCAACCATTTCCGTTCCTCAGTGATGTACACATCTAGGAACTTGTAGCTTTTGAACCTCTCCTCTGCAGCTAGTTGATGGGTATCGGATCTCTATGTGTGTGTGTGTGTCTCTCTGTACGTCTCCTAGACCCAGCCACAGCGGCTCGCTACCCTGCCACACCCCGTTAAGAGCTCGGGGCAGAAAGAGAAAGAGAGGAGGAGCATGACATCATATTGGCCCGCCCATCCGGCATTCATTTAAATGTTCTATGGGCCGAATGTGTATGTATGTGTGTGCAGTTGAACAGTTTCATAGAAGCACAAAAGCAGATTCGCAGACACACCTAAACTGAGAAGTGATCTGGAGAAGCACGGATGAGGCTCAAAACCACTTTGCCCTTTTAATTATTTAACTTGTTGACTTGGAGAAGTAGCGTCGGGATCGATTTTAGGTAGGTATGTGTATGTTTTCGTTTGTCTGTTTCAGTTTTGTCTGTTTCATGAGCGCACACACAAAGCAGCGTGTGTGCTTTGGCTATAGCCTATCCATCCGGCCGCGTGTAGTGCCCGATTTAACCATCTAGTTTTGTTTGAATTTCTTGAAACAACGCCGCGCTGATAAGAAGTGTTCAATTTGAGGCTATAGAAACGGAGATATTGCGAAACAGAAACTCGGGACTCATTGTTGCTTTAAAAGCGCATGTTGTTTCGCTAACAGGACAGTGAAGAAAGGAGCAGAAGAGATTCAGAATAAGACCGTTGTTTCGCCCATCTGTCAACCTCTAATCAATCCAGTCATTATCAACTTCAGGACTTTAACCAATGCGTTTATGGAACCTGTTGGAGAAAGTAAGATTTATTGAAATCGTATGAATCAATGTGTGTGAGTGATTTATTTTTCTTTAACTATTTGACATAATATACAGATTGGTTTATAGGCTATACACATTGTCACTGAAGTGGGCTACCTACATCTTAGTTGCCTTTTTGTTAGTTTTGAGTTGGATAGCTGAAGTCTGAGTAAACAATTGGGTATGAGATTGTATCAGTGTGTACAGCATAGACAGGCAGTGATGGATCACTCTGTTCTGCTGGTCTGGAGCACATGGTCCTAGTCTTCTCTGACACACTGACCTTTCACTGTCAACCAGAGAGACATGAGACTCATGGTGTGTGTGTACCCTATGTCTTGTGTCTCTGACATTGATCTTTTATGCAATCAGACTTGTCCATGTGGTCAGTTATAGCCAAAGGTTCTAATGACTGATAGCTACCTTTGTCAAACTTTAACCACACTGAACCCAGACATCTCATATGTACTAGGCAGAACTGTAGCATAGCCCAGTGGGTACAGGAGAGAGATTCCATCTTGAAGGCCGTAAAGTATTATATTCTACAGATAGTAGTTGGAGTATACATAAATTCGGAACTCAGAACTAAATCTTGCTTGCAATCTTGCTTGCAATGCCAAAAGTTTGTGTAAGTCGGAGAGGAAATCATTGTCTTGAGTAATTTCTCAGAACATCACTTTCAGTAATCAACTACCAGAGAGGGGTGGAAGAAAGGAGATGAGAGCTGAGTGAAAGAGAGATACAGGACATGTAAATAAGAAATCCAGAATATGAATGTGTAAATTGCACAGAGTTGAGAGAGTGAGTGGGGATGAGGGGAAAGGCCCAACACGTGGTAGTCATTTAGAAGGGAGTTTACTAAATGATTTACATCTGTTTTCTGATCTTTGAACTGCCCTTCCCTTTCTCTCTTTTCTCTCACTCTCTCCATCTCCTGGCCCTGCTCTTTCTCTCTTTTCTCTATTTCACTCTCTCCATCTCCTGGCCCTGCTCTCTCTGTTCATCATGCCCCCCCCCCCCCAACACACACACACTGGTAGGGGGTTCTCCATATCATCATCCCCAGTGATCAAGGATATACTCTACATTACCAACTGCAGCATGCAGGAATACCCCACAAAGAAATGTTGCTCTCAGGTATGCTGAAATGGAGTGTGTTCTTGTCTCAGGAATGTATCCATGTCTCAAGTATTGTGAATAGACTCTGGCAGTAGGGCAGTTACAGGTGCCTTTTTCCTTTTGGATGTAATCTGATACATCCCTAAAATGCACGTGTGTTTAGGGTCCTCTATATACATCAGTCAATGTGTAATGTCTCTGTGCAGTAGGAGTAGGACAACCATGTTCATTAGTCAGCAGACTGACCTGAGCCCCAGACAAACTGCGCATGCTGCACACTTACCTCCATGTCTCTCTCTCTCGCTCTCTTATTTAATTTCCAGTGTCCTTCTGTTTGATGTGATTTTTGATTGCATTGATGTCAGTGTGGTTAGAGGGACAATCCATATGATTTGTATTTATGAGCAGGAAAGTCTACCAGTTGCTTCTCTGTCTTTCTCTGTGTTTGTGTAGACTCTCTGTGTAGGAGTGCTGATCTAGGATTAGTTTCTCCTTTTAGATCATAATGAATACAATTATATGTACAGGTAGGAACCTGATCCTAGATCAGCACTCCTACTCTGAGACGCTTTGTGGATCTGGGTAGTATACCGACAGACGCTACACAGAATATACAGACAGAAAGTTTAAACCGATGAATTTACATGAATAACGTACACTGTAAAATACACAGGCTACACTGTAAATCTATTTTGATGTTAAACTCTGCATGTGCAAGGTGTGTGTGCAATGAGGGAGAAATACACTACGTGAACAAAAGTATGTGGACACGTGCTTGACGAACATCTAATTCAAAAATCATGGGCATTAATATGGAGTTGGTCCCCCTTTGCTGCTATAACAGCCTCCACTTTTCTGGGAAAGCTTTCCACTAGATGGTAGAACATTGCTGCGGGGACTTGCTTCCATTCAGCATTAGTGAAGTCGGGTGCTGATGTTGGGCGATTCGACCTGGCTCGCAGTCGGCGTTCCAATTCATCCCAAAGGTGTTGATGTCAGGGCTCTGTGCAGGCCAGTCAAGATCTTCTACATCGATCTCGATAAACATTTTCTGAATGGCCCTCACTTCGTGCACGGGGGCATTGTCATGCTGAAACAGGAAAGGGCATTCCCCAAACTGTTGCCACAAAGTTGGAAGCACAGGATCGTCTAGAATGTCATTGTATGCTGTAGCGTTAAGATTTCCCTTCACTGGAACTAAGGGGCCTAGCCAGAACCATGAAAAACAGTCCCATACCATTATTCCTCCTCCACCAAGCTTTACAGTTGACACTATGCATTTGGGAAGGTAGCGTTCTCCTGGGATCCGCCAACCCAGATACGTCTGTCGGACTGCCAGAGGATGAAGCGTGATTCTTCTCTCCAGAGAACGTGTTTCCACTGCTCAGGAGTCCAATGCCGGCGAGCTTTACACCACTCCAGCCGATGCTTGGCATTACGCATGTTGATCTTAGGCTTGTGTGTGGCTGCTCGTCCATTGAAACCCATTTCATGAAGCTCCCGCCGAACAGTTCTTGTGCTGACATTGGTTCCGGAGGCAGTTTGGAACTCTGTAGTGAGTGCTGCAACCAACGGCAGATGATTTTTACGCTCTTCAGCATTCGGCGGTCCGGTTCTGTGAGCTTGTGTGGCCTACCACTTCGCGGCTGAGCCGTTGTTTCTCCTAGACGTTTCCACTTCACAATAACAGCACTTACAGTTGACTGGGGCAGCTCTAGCAGGGCAGAAATTTGATGAACTGACTTGTTGAAAGGTGGCCTCCTATGATGGTGCCACGTTGAAAATCACTGAGCTCTTCAGTAAGGCCATTCTACTGCCAATGTTTGTCTATGGAGATTGCATGGCTGTGCTCAATTTTATACACCTGTCAGCCAATGGCTGAATCCACTAATTTGAAGGGGTGTCCACATACTTTTGTGTGTATATGTAGGATTTAGACTGTGTCAATGCTAATTGGCCAGCTACATAACCTATAAGCCATGATGCAATATCTCCAGCATTGATGAAATGATAGAACCTTAGAACACAAAGCAGTTGTTTACACCAAGCTGGCACCGATACACATTATTGCTGCACAGCTCCGGTATTGAGGTTTGAGGGGGTCTCTCCCCTTCCCTAATCACCTGATCGTAGAGCTGGAGGCGGTCACACACGTGGAACACGTTTTCTCTCTTTCTCCCCTACAAATGGTTTTCAGTAACACCCATAGAACAAAAGATGGGACCATAGAATGAGGCTCTTTATCTACTTCCCCAGAGTCAGATGAACTCGTGGATATATTTTATATCTCTGTGTCCAGTATGAACTAAGTTAGTGGTAGTTTTGCGAGCCAATGCTAACTAGCGTCAGCGCAATGACTGGAATTCTGTAGGTATCAATCTGCTAGCATGCTATACCCATTGATACCCATTGACTTCCAGTCATTGTGCTCATGTTAGTTAGCAATTGCGCTAGTCAGCAACTTCCTTCAAACTGCACACAGAGACATAAAAATGGTATCCACGAGTTCATCTGACTCTGGGGAAGTAGATAAAGACCCTCTGCCAAAATCCCGAAGTATACCTTTAATCACAAACAGGTTTTTAATGTTACATATTAATACACTACCTCTCTGAAAATGTTTTATGGCAAGGAACAAACACACAGCTTCTCTATGGCTCGGCATTGATTTCCCTTCATAAGGCCAGGAGCCTCAATCAGAATAAAGTACCATTACTGTACAGACCACTCTGTATTTCACAAATGGATTTTAGACACACACACACACACACACACACACACACACACACAGAGAGCGACTAAAAGCACCCCTCCCTACAGTAAGAGGGCTTGTTGGGTTAAAGTATACAGGAGATGGGGAGTCTGCGCTACATGAATTGGATTAAAACCTCCTAGGCTGAATCCCGACATGATCCTGTCTTATTAGTAACACACACACAGACAGTCTCTGTTCAGAATGGAGGTACATTACTGCGTTACTGTAGTCTTTGAGGTCAGTCAAACTAAAGTCAGTCGGCCAACTGTCCATACTTATTATAATGGGGAAGAGTTCCAGTGCCATAATTGATAAATAGCTTGTTGACAAAAGGATAGGAAAAACATTTTTGTCTGTGTATTGTGTGTTGCTATGTTACAGCTCCTGATTTGTGCTGCAATTTAGACAACATAACACAAAAGAGAACAAAGACTATGTATGATGATAATTATTAGTGTTTTTGGGTCACCTGGTTGTTTGGTGACCCATGTGTTCAATTAATGTTTGTGTGTCATTACCGTGTTCTCTGTGTGTTTTATTGCCAGTGTGGTACGTCTATGTCTGTCTTTATCTGTAACAGTAGTCTGTCGTGTTGCTAACGGTAACAGTACAAAATAAGATAAAAAATACAACCGTATGTAAACAAAAGACTCCTAATCCACCCTACCGTTTTAGCTCACCACTGGCCTCAGACAATAAGAGAGATGCAAGTGTTTGACTGTCTGTTGTAACGGCGTTTGTGTGTGACTGTTGAAGTAAAGTCCTTCCTCCTGGCAGTGGTGTCTGAAATACAGTGAAGAGATATATGGTTGGTCAGATATACCTTGAGCATTCCTATGTTAGCATGTGTTGGTGCCAACTGTGAGCGTGTATATCTGGCTCATAGAGCAGCCATTGTGTCAGGGGGACAGGAGAGCGGGACAGTTGTCTCCCCAAACTGCCCCCTCTACCCCAACCCCATCACTTTATTTTGTGGGGCAGGTGTCCAGGGTTGTGTGTGTGTGTGTATATGTGCTATGATTTTCACTGGTCTGGAGGACAGGTGTTTGGTTACCCAGCCATCTGTGTCTCACTCCTCTACCATCCTCTGTTCTGAGGCGTGTGGCTACGGGCATGCTCCACTATTAGAATAGTTCTACAGGTTCATCACATTCCTATGGCGTGACTCAAACTGTTGTTTCTACCTTTTCAATGAGCTCCATTCACTCCATAATCTGCCTATCACCCTGCCTGTCACAACGTGTGTGTGTGTGATAACACAAGCCTCTGCTTTAAAGACAACTCTTAACAAAGAGGCAGGAATATGACATCATATATCTATTTTGTGTCCAACTTAGAGAGGCTACTGCTCGTGGCTAAATACCACACTCTGTGCCTCAGAAAATCAGAGATGAATTAAGAACAGACGGTTTGTCTTCCGAGGCTTCAGAGACATTTGGTTTTAATGTAGAACTGGGACTGGCGAGTTTAGTTACTTGATAGGAGTGTTGTCTCATACTAACAGGAAATTGTGAAAGAGTACACAGAAAGTGGAGCCATCTCTCTGTACAGTGTGCAGATTGCCGCACAGGAAGAGGTCTGGGTGTGGCACAGAGAGGGAGAGAACATCTCTCTGCAGATTGGTTTCTGTACAAAGCTATCTATCCTAACTCAATACGCTCGTAACTGATTCAGCCCTCTTATGAGTAGGCTAATATTGAATCCATTTTATGAGCAAGTATACTATCAAGTGCTGTACACTGCCCGTGTGTACCATGTAGTGAGTTATGTGCTTAGGTCATGGTTGGGAAATCCTGTTGCTGCAGTTTTCTTCCCAGGAAACACCAGTTTGCACATGCTGCAGATGACAAGAACTGTGTGTTTGAGAACACAGACAACCTCTGTGCCGGAGACATGATTGTTCTTGTGTGTCTCCTGGATGGTAGCTGTAATTATCTCTCAGCATTAGGCTGACACTGATAGGATGTGTGTTGTACTTTTTCACTATTCCCTATGGAATGACATCCGGGCTGAATAGAGTTCACAAATGTTCCATTTTGGGTGTTTCACTGTTTCAGTATTTCTAATGTTAGAGGGCTCTGACACAGATCATGACTCACACGACTCCCGCTGTCATGACTCACACGACTCCCGCTGTCATGACTCACACGACTCCCGCTGTCATGACTCACGCTGCTCTATGTGGGTGTGTTTCCTGAGAAACGTTTGATTGTGAATAGGACCCCACCCTAACTGGGGATGGGTGTTTCCCCGCAATCATTCAGGGCTGAGACCCTAGAATTCTCTGCTATTCCCGCTCTAGGACAGGAAATACAAACCAGACTGCAGCCCCCCGAAACCCATTCTAGGTGGATGTGCTGAGTGAGAAACAACATCTGTGCTGCTAAACATCACTGGTCCACATGTAACTCTTCCTCCACCACCTCCTCATCCCTCCATCCGCCTCTGTCAGTTAGAAGGCTGTATTTCTCTGTTTTTTTAATCAGGGTTTTCTTCATGGCTAAGTGTGTGTGCGTGTGTGTGTTGTGGGGGGGCATGGGGTCATATGGTAAAGCACAGCCAGCTGGTCTCTCTCTAATGAGGACATCAGCACCACATCTACGAAGAGGAAGGGTTTTTATAATCTCTTACTTTCTTTCAACCTATGAACTCGCATGAAGCAAGTGTCCCCTCCCCTTATTCTTTGAGTCTTTTGGTCGGAATCATCTCAATTTCTTCTCAACTGTCATTTTTTCCCTCCATCACCATGGAGACCAGTCATCACTCACACCGTCATAGACACAAGGCCAACAACAGGAAGTGGATGTGTGCGGGCGTTTAGCTGATAGTTAATGCAGTCCCAGTGAAGGACAATCCGTTCTGATGCAGTAGCCCTGTGCAGTGCCAAGATTGTCATTCAATTAGCTCTAATGCAGCCTGCTAGTGTAGACTCAGTGACTCTCACTCACACACACACACACACCTACTTTATACACGCTCACACAGTCACCCCATCCCTTCCTCCCTCTCGCTCTTACTCCTTATAAATGCAAACACAAGTGAACACCCTTGAGAAAGTACTCACCCATTAGTTCACTCTAGTATTGTTTTGAGATGTTGACAGCCTCTGATTGTAATGAATGGGCTAGTTCCGCTCTCTTTCTCTCAATGTCTCTATCTCTGTTAATTTTGACCTTTCACCCCTCTCTCCCGACCCCTGGTTTCCCAGTGTCCCTTACACACAGCATAACGTAGAGGTTGTGGGAGGGTTCAACATGGAAAGAGTAAACAAGAAGATGCATACCAAGGTTTTATTCCTCTTCTCTCTGTGTATGTCAGTGTCATCTGACCATGTAGCAGTGTTTTTGTAGAGTATTAGTTCCTCTGTAGTGAGGTTGTCAGGTCTGACTGGAGAATCACACACTTGCCATCTGGTTCCTACACCTATAAACATGAAAGAGCTGCTTTAATGGGGATGCCTGGAATAGCAGGAAGTGCACTTCTAAAAAGTCCTCTACACACACGCTCACACTGCTGAAAGCTGTTTATTTCTTTTAGCCTAAAATCATATTTCAGTTATGGTGTTGACAGATGCTGTATGTCCCACAGGATAAGATGGGAGGGAATGTGTGTTTACTCTCTCTTTTTCTGTCTTTTGCTCGCTCAGTGACAGTATTGTAGTGAGAAGGTCTTGTGGCAGCATGTCACACCCGTGCCCTGCGCGCCCAAGACTGCCATGCAGCTCCCCAGGATTGCCACTCAGAAGAAAATCAGTCCACGGAGAGAAGCACGATATTGAACTTCACTCAACTTTCTGAAGTTTTCCCTGTTAACACAATCAACATTTACCTTTTACTGTGGCAATTGTGATCGAATCAATGCAATATTAGCCACTTTCAATGCAACATACCGAAACAAAACAAACTATGCAAGAGTTTATGTTGTAGGCAGAACTCATCAGTAGGATTCTATTTCATTGACGGGGACGACTCAGGCCATACCCGTACTCTACACAGACCGGTGCAGCATATCCAATCAGAGCTGCATTAGAACTATATGCAAATAGACCATTGCCATATATGGGTCTGTGCAATTTACTTTAAACTGAACTGTGTTTACAGCATGAGCAGTCGTGAGTAGATGTGCTTGTTTTGAGAGCTGCATGTGCACAATGTGTTCATATCCTTTGCTAGTTAGTGCGTTATTAGCCCAGTTATAGAAGTTAGCAATTGCTTCCTACAAGAGCCCAAAACATGTGCATTTCCAGACATCTTTGAAAAGCGAGTCAGTTAAAGATTTTGTTTTTGTCTTAAAGGGAAAGTGTTGTATTTTGAGACCGTCTTGAATAAGCTAAGTAGCCAATAGAGGGTACCATCATTTGCCTGATTCACTGTAATAATAGTATGGGAGTAATAATGTAAAAAATTTTTTTTGTGGTTTCTTGCATCATACATGTTCAGTCACCTCCTTGTCTGAAGGACAAGTGGATAAACGGGTTAATGTCAAGCCCTGCATTTTTTTTTCTAAAGTCTCATGGAATGTAGGCCTACATTAAACACCACACATTGGCTGCTACTGCAGGCTGAATGGTAGAACAGCTATTTCCATGTGCTATGGGATGCATTTTCTCCATTGTTTTTGATGGTAGGCCACTCTGGTAGGCCTATATTATGATCAAATAGCAACAGTAGCCTACTTTGCCACTGTTAAAACAGTAACTTAAAGCAAGTACAGCCTCAGTGTTCACAATAAAAGCGCGCTGGAAGTTGCAGTGAATTAGCGGTCTGTCCCAGGCAAGAAGAGAGAGGACATGTCTCCACACTCTAAAATGGCTTCCTTCCCTTGTATCCTCTCTAAAAGATCTTTAGAACATGAGATACAGCCCGTCTGGGACTAGCCTGGGCCCTTTCAACTCCCTATGTCTCTTCCCCTGGGGCAGAGAGGAAGTGGCACCAGATGTGTTAAGTGAACGGATGCTTTCTCAATACCCTCAGCCTGGTTGCTCCACTATCCCCCTGCTGCTAAAGGGTATTGCTTTTGATATACTTAGCAGCAACACGCATATACAGACATGCATGCGCACACACACACACACACACACACACACACACACAGTGTGCCCTGTTTACATGTACTGTATATCCGCCTATCACGCCTACACTGACACTCTTGCGCGCACTCACACTCACACTAACATAGACACACGCTCGCACATACCCACCCACCACTTATGCTGCTGCCATACTGTTTACTATTATTATTTGTCATGCTATCAGTCACTTTCTCCTAATACCTGCCTACATGTACATATCTACCCCAATACTCCTGTCTTCCTGTACATTTGGTACTGGCACTGACCATGTATATAGCTTCCTCTTATTTCTCGTCTTTAAAAAAAACATTGTTGTACTTTTTTGATATTGAATACTACACTGTTGAGTAGGGCTTCCAAATTAAGCATTTCACTGTACTTGTACATGTGACCTAAAACTTGCACACAGACACACACTGCGTATTGCCTTAATGAGAAATACATAGGGCTAATGTTTGATTTATGACTACCAAACATTTTTACCCCCCACAGGGTGTAAAACACAATCGATGTTTTCGTCTCACATAATGAGATCTAAAGGATGTCTTCATGTTTTCCTTTATCTACTGTTCCTCTCTGAAAACATGCAAATGTGCAGTACATCTGGCCCTCATCGGAGAAAAAGATCAGTTAAAACGTGTCAGATGTTTTTTTTCACCCACCTCTTTGTTATGCAACTGGCTCTTTGTTCGTCTCTGGGATGTGAGGCAGCGGCGACCTCTAATGTTGAGATATAAACATTACAGCTCTCCTCAGTGGCCCCCTTCACCAACCGCCCCTAGTGAGTGAGAATGACTACCATAATCAATAAGTTTAGATAGACTAACGGCCAGCTAACTCGCCAATCTAAAAATTGTTAGCTGACATGGCTAATTGAGTGACTGACATAACGAGAAAAACTACTGATGCACAACCACAGTTCTAAATCACACCTTGTGTATTCTACTATTCTAACTGTCAAAAGTAAATTGAGAACCAGTCTTGTCCATACTGTATTACAGCTCCATGCTCGCTGTTTCCTAGTGTTGATGTTAAGACTCTCGTTGTTGTATCTTCAACACATAGGTCTACACGCAGACTAATTTCCAATTAAGTAAAAAAATTAGTATGTAGCCTAGCAGGCCTCAGTCTCAGATGACATGTTTTGGGCCTTGTAGCCTACGCTGCACGATGATGATGATGAACAAATCATGAGAATACTTCTTATGTCATAGGCTATGAAATCTTACCACTACCTAAGTAATCTACACACAGTTATAAAATCCCATGTTGGTGTTTTTGGCCTACTTACAAAAGCCATTCATAAATGCACCTATTCTTGGAATGTGCTAATTACACTCCTGGCTGACCTTTAAACTCTGAGAAAGAGACTAGCTTTGTCATTTAAGTTATTTACCGTTGTAAACAGTTTCCAGGTCAATAGTTAAAATATGAGCTGTCGACGCCGTGTACACTATGTTGTGGGCTGTTAGGTAATAGCGCATTTCATCAAAGTTCATTCCAACCAGCCGCTTCGCTCTAACCTCAGTAGGACAGCTGCGCGCACAGGGAACACAGCAGTTGTGCATCTCTCTCTCCTGTCTAGTGTTCAAATGAAGCTATTTAAGTAGGAAGTCTTAACTTATTCTGACTTTAAATCAACAGTTGAGATGGCTACAGTGTGTAGAATACCAGTCTTCCCTCACCTACTGCAGAGTAAATTGGAGAACGTTTGTTAGATTTCCCATTGTTTGTCTAGATAATTTGACGCATTTTAACCAGTCTTATTATGCTTAAATGTGTTACCGGTTAAAGTGTAACTTTATAATGAAAGGACAATGGGTGGGATTTTTGCATATGCAGTGTGTTTTGTTATTGTTATGCAGACTGTCTGTCATGATAACTCTTTATATGGTTTTCATGCAAAGTACAATAAGAAGATTTGGTATGATAATATGGAGTTGTCTCCAGGGAGAAATGATCTTAAATAAACATGCTGTATATATTATCCATACATTTTACATTAATTTGGTGGCTGCAGGAAATTGTACTCTGATCTATATAGATGATCAAATCTATGTAGGACTAATGGAAATGTGTAACCTTATATTTGGATATTCAAATCAGTTTGTGAGAAATTAGAATAGGTAATGGGAGTACTCCCTATTTGAGTTGATATTTGAGTTGATATCTGATTAGCTTATTGTATGTCTGTAATCAAGTAATTCCATCTCTGGATGACATTTGAAATGCAGTATATCCATATAAAGGTGATATTTTGATGGATATCGGCTTGTTGTTGCCAGCAGTATCTGTGAGACCTGTGAGCAGCGCCAGCTCTAGCCTTTTGGGGGACCTAAGTGAGATTTGGTTGGGGGGCCCCTCACCTTGTGGCACAACATTTTAGTGGCCCCCCTTTTGACAGGAGTGAAGAATTTTTGTTTTAAAGCATATTTTCTGTAATTCTACACATTTTCTAATGACTTATGCCATGCTAATAATATATCTGCATGAGAATGACTATCAAAATCAATGGGGTCCCCCTGGGGGTCAGGGCCCCTTGGCATGTGCCCGGTCGGTATTCTGCAATAAGGGACAGCTTATGTCACTTATGCTTGGAACCAGCCCTGCCTGTGAGAGTCTCTATGCAGATGTTTGCCCCATTCTGGAGAATGGAACATTCCTCTAGTGGAATGGAATGATTTTGTAACTCCAACCTCTCAGTAGTGAGGGTCGTAATGTCTCGGTGCGTTAAACAGATGAATGTCTCGATAGCATCCAGAGCTGAAGCCTGATTTTGACATGGTTATGTTTGTGTGAAAGAGAGCAGGTATAGTTGACCATTACAGTGTGTAAATGAATCCATTAATTGAGATGTATATTAAATGACTAATAACATATTGAATCCCGTCTTCTCCCCTTGTCAGATCGGTGTGTGGACCCAGGTCTGTCTCTGTCTCGGGGAAGGAGTGTGATGGCTGAGCCGGACTATCTGGAGGGGGACTGTGAGGAGATGATCAAACCCAAGAAGCTGTTGAATCCAGTCAAGGGCTCCAGAAACCACCAGGACCTCCATCGAGAACTCATGATGAACCAGAAGATGTAAGTAGACTGGGGGCAACACACACTTCTCTTTCTTCTCCTGTTTCTACTACATTTTATTTCCCAGTTGTCTATACTCTGATCCTCGTCTTAATCGAGTCGAGTCTTAATCGAGTCTTAATCGAGTTTCTAGTCATACAACACCAGTTTATCTTTCTTTGACTGACCCACCCAGGGCAGATCACTGTGTTGTGGTAGAAATAAATCCTGGCTCAGACCGTGGATGGATGAGATCCAAGCCATTCATGAGGTCGACTTGAACAGTATATAACCCTGGCGTTCAACTCTGCACACAGAGGTTCAAAGGTGTATCCTTGCCTACTGTTTGATTGTGTTGATTTCCATCTATTGGTTAAGGTTAGGGTTGAGGGTTGAGTCAGCTGATCCTGAATCTGTTGTTAGACGAGTGTGACTGTGTGCTAATGCAGCGTGTTGCTATGCTATGACAGTGTGTATTGGGGATACCCCTGTGGGAGATGCATAACAGTACTGCTATGTAAACCTTAATGCATGACACTTTTAATTAGTTATTATATGAAACCTTTAGTTCCTTCTACTGTCTCAGAATTATTACATATCAACCTGTACTTACTGCATGTAATGGTTCCTACTGCCCCAATATTATTATAGCAGTACAATCACACAACCATCTTTTTTACAATCTATAACTTATGTTTCCAGTGAACAGTTCTGCACTGAGTGGGTGGGTAAAATAAATGGATGGGTCTTGGTGAATTGAGAAGAAGATATTTGGCTGAATGGTTTTGTAATACCTTGAGTTGCCACTTGGGAAAATGTAAGTTACAGAATGGACCGTGGCTGCAATTCACACTGGTTATGTGTGTGTGCTTGCATGCATGACTGTGTGTGGCTTTGATTCACAGCATCAGTGCTGAGGCTCAAAGGGTGTCTTTTTTTTTCACTCTGAATGGACAGATGCGCAAAGCCTTGTTGCTATGTTATATATAAACACAGAGTGTACTGTTGACAGCTCTACATCACTGTGTCCGGCCGGTTAGCACGCTGCACAGAACCATGTGCATTATGGACATGAACACAGAGCTCTGGAGTATGAAGGAAGGGAAGAAAGGAAAGGATGAGAGGGGTAACTTGAGAGGATTTTGATTTGGTTTAAAGTGGATTAGTCATGGTGGTGGTGATGATGATGATGATGAGAGCCAGGGATGGTAAGGAATGTTATGTAAGGAGGATTAGGGAGTCAGTTGCACAACTGAATGCATTCAACTGAAATGTGTCTTCCGCATTTAACGGTGCGGGGAGCTGCCTTAATCGATGTTCACGTCATCAGAGCCCAGGGAGCAGTTCATGTTGGGGGTTAACTGCCTTGCTCAAGGATAGAACGGCAGATTATTACACCTTGCCAGCTCAGGGATTCGAACCAGCGACTGTTCGGTTACTGGCCCAACGCTCTTAACCAGTATGCTACACCATCCCCCTCAGTCTCTTACTCTTCCCTAACTACCTATGTTCTAACTGTAACACAAACACACTATTATGCAGTAGTTACTTATTAGATAACTAGCTGGCTGCAGGGGTGGCTGGGGTCTGTGATTTATGTAATGGCAGTAGGCAGAGACATTTTGAAATCATAAAACCCCCCAACTCAACACAGGTGCGTAACAACAAAATGGAAACGCCTATTTCATCAATGTCATGTTTATCAGTAAGGGGACTGCTCAAGCCACTTCTCAGAATTTGGAGTAAAAGAAAGGGAGAGCTATATTATGAAAGAGGATGTTTGTACTAACAGCTCCTGCGATTGGTTGTTTCTCCTAGGGGCCTGGCTCCCCAGAACAAGCCAGAGCTCCAGAAGGTTCTGGAGCTGAGGAAGAGAGAGCAGGTTCTCAAGGCCCAGAGGGAGGAGCAGGAGGCCCACACCAAGAGGAGCGACCTGGAGATAGAATTAATGAAGAGACAACAGAAACTAGAACAGGTAAACACACAATCACACACACATGCCTCCGCACACACACTGTGATACTTACACACAGCCAACACTGTAAACCTACAGGTAACTGCCAACATAATGGAAACACTTGAGTAAATGAGGGATACAACGTATATTGACAGCAGGTTATTCCACAGGTGATTCCTGAGTTAAAAACGGCTGCATTGGCCCTTTATTTATCTGGGTAACAAATATACTGTGATATTGTGCAATTTAGCTCTGGTACATCCTGTTTCCATTGATCAGCCTTAAGATGTTTCTACAACTTGATTGGAGTCCATATGTGGTCAATTCAATTGATTGGACATGATTTGGAAAGGCACACACCTGTCTATATAAGATCCCACAGTTGACAGTGCATGTCATAGCAAAAACCAAGCCATGGGGTCGAAGGAATTATCCATAGAGCTCTGATACAGGATTGTGTCGAGGCACAGATCTGGGGTAGGGTACCAAAAAATGTCTGCAGCATTAAAGGTCCCCAAGAACACAGTGGCCTCAATCATTCTTAAATTGAAGAAGTTTGGAACCACCAAGACTCATCCTAGAGCTGGCTGCCCGGCCAAACTGAGCAATCAGGGGAGAAGGGCCTTGGTCAGGGAGGTAACCAAGAACCCGATGGTCACTCTGAGAGAGGGCTCCAGAGTTCCTCTGTGGAATCTTCCAGAAGGACAACCATCTCTGCAGCACTCCACCAATCAAGCCTTTATGGTAGAGTGGCCTGATGGGAGCCACTCCTCAGTAAAAGGCACATGACAGCCCACTTGGAGTTTACCAAAAGGCACCTACAGGACTCTGACCATGAGAAACGAGATTCTCTGGTCTGAAGAAACCAAGATTGAAGTCTTTGGCCTGAATGCCAAGCGTCAAGGCTTCAGGAAAACTGTCACCATCCCTACAGTGAAGCATGGTGGTGGCAGCATCATGCTGAGGGATGTTTTTCAGCGGCAGGGACTGGGAGACTAGTCAGGATCGAGGGAAAGTTGAATGGAGCAAAGTACAGAGATATCCTTGATGAAAACCTGCTCAGGACCTCAGACTGGGGCGATGGTTCACCTTCCAACAAGACAACAACCCTAAGCACACAGCCAAGACAATGTAGGACTAGCTTCGGGACAAGTGTTCTTGAGTGGCCCAGTCAGAGCCCGGACTTGAACCCGATCGAACATCTCGAGAGACCTGAAAATAGGTGTGCAGCGACGCTCCCCATCCAACCTGACAGAGCTCAAGAGGATCTGCACAGAAGAATGGGAGAAACTCCTCAAATTATAAGTGTGCCAAGCTTTTAGACACATTCCCAAGAAGACTCGAGGCTGTAATCGCTGCCAAAGGTGCTTTAACAAAGTACTGAGTAAAGGGTCTGAATACTTCAAATGAAATTATATTTTTATATTTATTCCAAAAATGTCTAAATCCCTGTTTTTGCTGGGTGAGCCATGTGAGTGCTTCGGAGCACGCAGATGGGACAAGGGATTTTTAATTATTATATTCAGCCCAAGAGCACAACGGCCACTGGCCACAGAAGGCATGGACGTTTTTAGGGGGCATTACGGCCACACAAAGGGGATGCCGCCGGGAAATTTGAGGCATTCCCAAGTACTTGTCAAATTGTGAATGAGAGACTGATGAAATGTGTGCAGCCTGCACACAAAAAAACTAAGCAGAGCTCATGCCTTCATTAGTTGCATCATGCAGCCTTGTACAAATCAAAACATATAGCCCAACATTTGTATTGCATCTAAAGTTACATTAAGAACTCTAAATTAAGCATATAGGAGGACTTGTTTCTTTGTTAACTGCTCAACACAGAGTAGCTGAATGTATGCACTCCCTCAAATCGTTTGGAGACAATATCCTTTCTATTTTTTTCAGCTATGTTCAATTGTATTCTTGATACTGTTTGTTTCTAAATAGAGTAAAAACTCACCAACGACTAGTAAAGCTCAAACCAAGTTTATTTACTCAATGGTTCAAACAGCTGAAAGACTTAAGACATGTTTCCTCCAGCACAAGTGTATGTATATACCCCAGTATGGGTTGAAGTATCCTCCTTCCCTCTAAAGATTACATTTTTATTGCTAGGCAGGAATTTAAGTAATGCGGACAATAAACTGTTCCATCCCCCTTAATGTGACCTGACCCTGGCCCCCATTCCTCACTAAACCACATCTCTCCACCCTTATCTTATCAGTGACTGCAACCATGTGATTGCCTTTCCTTTACTCAGCACATTCCAAGCTTAATTGCCTCCACCATATACATTCCTCCTACAGATAACCATTAACTTCTGGTGTAGAAACCAGAGTATAGCACTCCTCATTTCCATAGGATAACTGATAATTAAAAATGTTTCAAGTTTAGGAGTCAGAACCCATCAATACTATAAAATGCCACGCAATTCTAAGCAAATCTTGTCTGCTAAATGCACTAGTGTAGCTTGTAACCATAAGCCAGATCAGGGCTTATCAGGGTCAAAAGTAACAGTCAGTATCTGGTGTGGCCACCAGCTGCAAGTACTGCAGTGCATTTGCAGTGCACCAGATTTGCCAGTTCTTGCTGTGAGATGTTACCCCACTCTTCCACCAAGGCAACTGCAAGTTCCCAGACATTTCTGGAGGGAATGGCCCAAGCCCTCACCCTCCGATCCAACAGTGAGATCCGGGCTCTTCGCTGGCCATGGCAGAACACTGACATTCCTGTCTTGCAGGAAATCATTTACAGAACGAGCAGTATGGCTGGTGGTATTGTCATGCTGGAGGGTCATGTCAGGATGAGCCTGCAGGAAGGGTACCGCATGAGGGAGGAGGATGTCTTCCCTGTAACGCACAGCATTGAGATCGCCTGCAATGACAACAGGATCAGTCCGATGATGCTGTGACACACCGCCCCAGACCATGACGGACCCTCCAAATCGATCCTGCTCCAGAGTACAGGCCTCTGTAACTCCCATTCCTTCAACGATAAACGCGAATCCGACCATCACCCCTGGTGAGACAAAACCGCGACTTATCAGTGAAGAGCACTTTTTGCCAGTCCTGTCTGGTCCAACGACGGTGGGTTTGTGCCCATAGGTGACATTGTTGCCGGTGATGTCTGGTGAGGACCTGCCTTACAACAGGCCTACAAGCCCTCAGTCCAGCCTCTCTCAGCCTATTGCGGACAGTCTTAGCACTGATGGAGGGATTGTGCCTTCCTGGTGTAACTCGGGCAGTTGTTGCCATCTTGTACCTGTCCCGCAGGTGTGATGTTCGGATGTACAGATCCTGTGTAGGTGTTGTTACACGTGGTCTGCCACTGCGAGGACAATCAGCTGTCCGTCCTGTCTCCCTGTAGCGCTGTCTTAGGCGTCTCACAGTATGAACATTGCAATTTATTGACCTGGCCACATCTGCAGTCCTCATGCCTCCTTGCAGCATGCCTAAGGCACGTTCACACAGATGAGCAGGGACCCTGGGCATCTTTTTTTGTGTGTTTTTCAGAGTCCGTAGAAAGACCTCTTTAGTGTCCTAAGTTTTCATAACTGTGACCTTAATTTGCCTAGCGTCTGTAAGCTGTTAGTGTCTTAACGACCGTTCCACAGGTGCATGTTCATTAATTGTTTATGGTTCATTGAACAAGCATGGGAAACAGTGTTTAAACCCTTTACAATGAACATCTTTGAAAGACAAGTTTTTTTTGTTGAGTTTACAAGCTAAAATGTACTTGTACTAACATTTAACCTAACACACTTATCTGTCTGTATTTAGCTGGAGTTGGACCAGCAGAAGGATGAGGAGGAGCAGGAGAACACCCCTGAGTTTGTGAAGATGAAGAGCAATCTTAGGAGGACCAAGCAGGAGGCTAATGGGGAGGAACGTACCACTTAGGGACCCATGGGGTGGGGGGGATGTTTGAGAGAGGGCAACTGTGTACATAGAGGTATGTTTGTGCAGAGTCTATGGCACATGTCATCTGAGGTGGACTTCACTTCCTGATTCTGATTTATCTGACCCTGTTGAGAAAGACTACAGACCCTTTTGTCTGCCTACTAAATACCAACAGTACTACAGACCTCTTTGTCTGTCTGCTACAGCTCTCACCACAGGCAGTGACCACGGAAACTTAACCACCTCAGCTTCTCTCACCAACAGACAGACAGACAGACTTTGCAGAGAAGAGTATCCCCTATAGAGACTACACACTGCTTTGTCTGCCTGCTATAGTACTCACATCAGCATCTCCACTCAACACACAGACCGAGAGGAGACTTAACATGGACACAAAACACGGAACATGCTACATGAAGGACAGCCAGCCAGTCTTCTTGGGAAGCCTGATGCAGGGACAAACAGAACCCACACAGTTTCCATTCCCTCTCTCCTGTCTGCTCCTCTCTCTCCGGCCACAGAAAGTTCTCCTTCTGTTATTGTTGTCATTGTTTTCATTTTCAGAACCCAGAATAGAATAGCGGACACTGGATGGACTCTTAAAGCTGTGTTTTGTAAAAATGCCAAATTAATGTGCTGTTATTTATGTTTGTTTGTAGTATTTTAGCCCCATGTAGGGAGTGTGAGAGACATCTGTTTAGTTTTACAGCTCAATGTGTGGAACCTGAGCAGGACAGGACGAGTGTTAGTGTGAAAAAACACCCAGGTTACTTTTTATTATTTTTTTATCTCCAACATACCATTTCCTCAGCTAATGCTATTTGAAGCAATACTAGAACCCTTTCCAAGTGTGAGACTTTTCTTTCTATAATTATTTCTATAATTGTTTTTTTTGTATGAATAAAAGTGACATTAAATCAGTCTTACTTTGGATGTGACAGAGATTGTTATAGACGATACTAGAAAGTACGTGCGCACGAGTTCTTTGCTGGGTTCATGTGCTTCTCTGATAGTCAGAAACAATTGACATGGAAAATCTGGGTTAAGACCTAACACAATCCTCTGTTCTTCTGCAGACCCAACGTCTAATTTTTAATATCATTTAACATGTTCATACTCTGCAATGTTCCCTCTAAAGCCTTGATCACGCCGATTGCGTCATTGCATCAATGCTGCATAACATTTTGAGCAGCTACGCAACTATACTGAATCTCGGTATCTACACACGTGTTGCAGACAGTCGCATGTGGTTGTTGGACACATGGAGGAGAGAATCATTTTCACAGTATCATCAAAACCATGTTTTTTTACACAGCTGTTGACAGCTACAGGGACATAAATGCAAAAAATGCTGCTTGGAGATAAGTGTCCGCGATAGTACCTTCGTGGCCAAAGGTTTTGAGAATGACACAAATATACATTTTCACAAAGTCTGCTGCCTCAGTTTGTATGATGGCAATTTGCATATACTCCAGAATGTTATGAAGAGTGATCAGATGAATTGCAATTAATTGCAGAGTCCCTCTTTGCCATGCAAATGAACTGAATCCCATTCAAACATTTCCACTGCATTTCAGCCCTGCCACAAAGGACCAGCTGACATCATGTCAGTGATTCTCTCGTTAACTCAGGTGTGAGTGTTGACGAGGACAAGGGTGGAGATCACTCTGTCATGCTGACTGAGTTCAAATAACAGACTGGAAGCTTCAAAAGGAGGGTGGTGCTTGGAATCATTGTTATTCCTCTGTCAGCCATGGTTACCTGCAAGGAAACACATGCCGTCATCATTGCTTTGCAAAAAAGGGCTTCACGGGCAAGGATACTGCTGCCAGTAAGATTGCACCTAAATCAACCATTTATCGGATCATCAATCACTTCAAAGAGAGCAGTTCAATTGTTGAGAAGAAGGCTTCAGGGTGCCCAAGAAAGTCCAGCAAGCGCCAGGACCGTCTCCTAAAGTTCATTCAGCTGTGGGATCGGGGCACCACCAGTACAGAGCTTGCTCAGGAATGGCAGCAGGCAGGTGTGAGTGCATCTGCACGCACAGTGAGGCGAAGACTTTTGGAGGATGACCTGGGGTCAAGAAGGGCAGCAGAGAAGCCACTTCTCTCTAGGAAAAACATCAGGGACAGACTGATATTCTGCAAAAGGTACAGGGATTGGACTGCTGAGGACTGGGGTAAAGTCATTTTCTTTGAATGCCCTTTCCGATTGTTTGGGGCATCTGTAAAAAGCTTGTCCGGAGAAGACAAGGTGAGCGCTACCATCAGTCCTGTGTCATGCCAACAGTAAAGCATCCTGAGACCATTCATGTGTGGGGTTGCTTCTCAGCCAAGGGCGTGGGCTCACTCACAATTTTGCCTAAGAACACTGCCATGAATAAAGTATGGTACCAACACATCCTCCGAGAGCAACTTCTCCCAACCATCCAGGAACAGTTTGGTGATGATCAATGCCTTTTCCAGCATGATGGAGCACCTTGCCATAAGGCAAAAGTGATAACTAAGTGGCTCGGTGAACAAAACATCCATATTTTGGGTCCATGGCCAGGAAACTCCCCAGACCTTAATCCCATTGAGAACAATCCAAAGAGGTGGGTGGACAAACAAAAACCCACAAATTCTGACAAACTCCAAGCATTGATTATGCAAGAATGGGCTGCCACCAGTCAGGATGTGGCCCAGAAGTTAATTGACAGCATGCCAGGGCGGATTGCAGAGGTCTTGAAAAAGAAGGGTCAACGCTGCAAATATTGACTCTTTGCATCAACTTCATGTAGTTGTCAATAAAAGCCTTTGATACTTATGAAATTCTTGTAATTATACGTGACATCTGACAAAAATATCTAAAGACACTGAAGCAGCAAACTTTGTGAAAATTCATATTTGTCATTCTCAAAACTTTTGGCCATGATTTGTAGGATTTTACAGGTCAGTTTAGCAATAAACTTCTAGATGTGGCTAGCTAGCTAACTAGCTTGCTAACCTAGCCAATGAAATGTGTGTTTGTGGGAGAGAGATGGTCATAAATTATGTTTGTTACTACCCCTGGTAATTTGGCCAAATAACCGTGTGTTAGAGAAATAGTAATATAAATTATTACTGATCATTTGGTCAGATAAGTGTGTCTGTGTGTACAGTAGGTGACATGTCCATGTTTGCTATCTAATAACTATAGTTCTGCTAGGTGATGGTTTGGCTTATGTACTCATTACTATGTAGAAGAAGACTGTAGGAGGGAATGGAGAGGACTCAGGGACAGGTATCAGAGCGAGGGACGGAGGAGAGGTCTGGGTCAGCAACTTCAGGCGCTTCTGCTACATTCTTTATTTTCTGGATCCGTTTATTGTGCCTAGAGCAACAAGTGGAAATTTTAGAGCAAGACCCTCATCATCTGTAAGTGCGACCACTTCCTCCACCGGTGCAGCGTGACCCTCTACGTCATCTACAAGTATGTCCTCCACCGCTGCAGCTAGACCCTCTACGTCATCTACAAATATGTCCTCCACCAGTGCAGCTAGACCCTCTACGTCATCTACAAGTATGTCCTCCACCGGTGCAGTGTGACCCTCTACGTCATCTACAAATATGTCCTCCACCAGTGCAGCTAGACCCTCTACGTCATCTACAAGTATGTCCTCCACCAGTGCAGCTAGACCCTCTACGTCATCTACAAGTATGTCCTCCACCAGTGCAGCTAGACCCTCTGTGTCATCTACAAATATGTCTGCCACCGGTGCAGTGTGACCCTCTACGTCATCTACAAATATGTCCTCCACCGGTGCAGCTAGACCCTCTACGTCATCTACAAGTATGTCCTCCACCGATGCAGTGTGACCCTCTACGTCATCTACAAATATGTCCTCCACCGGTGCAGCTAGACCCTCTACGTCATCTACAAGTATGTCCTCCACCGATGCAGCGTGACCCTCTACGTCATCTACAAGTATGTCCTCCACCGGTGCAGCTAGACCCTGTACGTCATCTTCAAGTATGTCCTCCACCGGTGCAGTGTGACCCTCTATGTCATCTACAAGTATGTCCTCCACCGATGCAGCGTGACCCTCTACGTCATCTACAAGTATGTCCTCCACCGGTGCAGCTAGACCCTGTACGTCATCAAGTATGTCCTCCACCGGTGCAGCGTGACCCTCTACGCCATCTTCAGTATGTCCTCCACCGGTGCAGTGTGACCCTCTATGTCATCTACAAGTATGTCCTCCACCGATGCAGCGTGACCCTCTACGTCATCTACAAGTATGTCCTCCACCGGTGCAGTGTGACCCTCTATGTCATCTACAAGTATGTCCTCGAGACCCTGCAGCGAGACCCTCTACGACGTCTACGTCGTCCACAAGTATGACCATCACCGGTGCAGCCATGGAAGATACTGGAATGGAGGAAGCACCTCTGGACCGGGGACCCGGTGAGATTATTATGACCCTCACCGAAGTGACCACTGAGGACCTCAAACGGGATGTGGCCGTGGAGAATCACGTGCAGAAAAACGAAGAGGAACAACTTCACACCAGGCGTCATTGGAGGTACCAGCCCCCAGATCCACTCAACTAATTTCAGCAGAGGCTCTTCCAAGCTGTCGAGAGGAAAGCAGCCCAACCTGATGCTCACAGGAAGGAGGAGGAAGAGACCCTCTGCCATGCGCCTGGTTCTAACCCTGAAGAGGCTGCCTAGGTAAAGAAAAGCAGCAGCCCAGCTTAAGATTCAATTTCAATGGTTCTTTTTTAATCCACAACACAGGATGTGTCAAGTATTGCGACAGTGAAGTAAAGTGGGGTCATTTTTGCATAGTCATGTACGCTAATTGGTATTTCAGATCAAAGGATTAATATGAGTCAAATGTATAGTTGGGTTTGAAAATACCCCGAAACAACAGTTTGCTGTCTAAATATGTGCCTGTCATATTAATCTTTTGACCTCAAATTCCATGAGTGCACAACAAGAATTACCAACTGTACCACACTCTTACAATATTTATGCCACTAACTACACTAGACAAGCAGTATTTAGTAAACATAAATCTAAATTCTATGGTATTATGTAATGCTTGTATGTGTTGTTTTTCTCTTCCCTACCAGAGATGGAGTCAAGATAGTCAGCTCACAGGAACGACAGGAGGAAGAGAGGAGTTGTCTGGTTGCTATTGTTTTGACCTCCCTCATTGTACCTTTCCTTTCACACACGTGTCAATTGTGTTTCAATTCCGTCAATACATAAAGTTAATTGTTACTAAATTCTTAGGATAGCATTCATTATTAGTGTTACATATCTTTCTGAATTGACTGAATTGAAACTCACACACCAGAGAATTCACAGATTCTCTTGTTGGTCTAAAGGTGAATAGATTTCTTTCATTTAAAACCACCTGAAAACCAGGGTTATGGAACTGTTTGTGTTATGGCTACACATTCTTTTCTTATTTACAGAGACAAACACACACTGCTCTTCTCCTCGAGGCACCTCACGTGTCCAATGCCCTGCCCTTTTATCTCCCTCTGCCTGAGGGGGCTGTCGAGGTGAATGGTGGTGGCTAACCATACGGATGGAGCCAAGGCAGATAGAGGGGAGAAGGCAGGCAGACTGGTGAAGGGGTGTGTAGACTGTATTACTCTCTCTCCATGGGACAATCTAAACCATAATTCCTTGACTGCTCATGTCCTCTCCTCGCCACCTTCTCAAAGCCCATTGGAGGAGACGGTCAGAGAGGGGGATTGTCAGGTTGAGGACGCGAGGAGTCAAAGGAAATGCAACTGAGATTTTCCAACTGTCCTTATTCCGCTTACCATGTCCTTGTTAGTAAGTAAATAGTTACTCAATACTTAGGATAGCATTCATTATTAGTTGTCCATTGATTGCATGAGAATTGAAATTTGCACACTGGAGAATTCAGATGCTTAAAGTGAAATTGTGGCTACACATTCCCTTTTTTTGTGCCAAAAATACATGCTCTTGTTGTTCTCTTATAGATTACAGGTGATTTGTGTGTTTCTTCACATTCATTTTTTTTTTTTTTTTTTTTTTTTTTTTTTTTTTTTTTTACACATGTACATGCACACACACCTTTCAATAACGCACATACCAGCCATGTTCTTTCCTGTACTTTCTCCTGTAATGTTTTTCATTTAATTTGTTTTAGTATCTCAATTAGATCTGCCAAGGTGTACAGAGGAAAGAGTCTAAGACAAGAGGAAAGCAAAAACCCAATCTCTAATTCATTTTTTTGTCCACCTGCATTTTGTTGTCAGACCAGTGAAGATGGTGGAAAACTGTGCTAATTGTTTTCACCCTAGGTTACCCTTTCCCATTGTTGTCAAAGTAACTGTATGTCGTATAACCTTAATTAGAGCTCCTGCTCACCTGATGTACCATGCCAGGTGCGCATTATACTGATGTTAAAGGGAGGGAAGGGGTTATAGTGTGGTCTTAACTCCCAAATTCACTCAATATGACTTCCAAATGAAGAGAGACTATGAGACATTATATAATCTGAGGAAAAAAATGTATTTTATGGACAACGGCTGTAGTCCATTGTTGTTGATGTTTCTTTAAAATAACCTTCACGGCATGCTGCCATGGGACTTCACCTGCTGGCGATGAGAAGCATGTGGTCAGCTTCTCCCTCACCTGGAGTGCATGTCTGCGGTTGTAGTTAGAGACCATTTGGCGTGCCCAACAGCTAACCTTCCTCTGGACAGTTGTTTGTTGAAGATCCTTACAGGCCTTGGCAATGGCAGCTGGCCTTATGAGGTTGGGCCTCAAAGGGAAGGGGGGGATGGGTCTCCAGTCTTCAGTGATGCAGGTGGTGGTTATCTATAGGGTGCTGTCCTGAAGTGCCTGGCCGAAGGCAGAGTCCAGGAGGGTCCGCCATCATTTCCCTTGCCATAAGCACCAACATCGACTACACGGAAACAGTAGTTAGCACTCCAAGAGTACAACTGAATATGTAACCTTGTAGTTGTAGAATTGTGAACCCGAGCATGGTGGCGCCTGGATTACTACATGTTTCCCGTCAATGGATCCAAGACAGTTGGGGAAATCCCACCTCTCCAGCAACTCAGCAGCGATGGCCCTCCAGTCTTCCTCGGGGACAGGCATGATTTCAGTCTCAAATGTCTTGTGCCACAGAGCGGACAATGCCTGCCACTGTGGACCGTCCAACTCGGAAGCTGAATCTGATTGTCCTGTAGGAGTGCCCTGTCGCCAGGAATCTGAAATGTTATTCAAAATAAGTATCAATATTGTGTGTAACTAGAATTTCCAGTGTGCGGCTCTCCTTTTCTTTTTCAAGTGTTCCAGCACCTCGCTTAAACAGGTGTGCGTTTCTTTCGCCTACAGATTTAATTCCACCCACATTCTATCTACTCATAGCTACCTCACTATTGTTTATTGTTCTCTACTAATTGTAATACTCACCAACCATCATTAACAATGCCTTGTAACAGAACGATTCAGCCTATGACTGAACCAATAAATTGTTGCCCAAGCCAACTGTACACTCTTAGAACAAAAAGGTGGTTCCAGGAGGTAGAACCCTTTTAGTTCAAGGTACAACCCTATTGGGTTCCTTGTAGAACCTTTTCCCCAAAGGGTTCTACCCAGAACCGAAATGGTTATCCTATTGGGATAGCCGAAGAACCCAAACCCTTTTTTCCCCTAAGAGTATACAATGATTCCAATGAGAATGTGTTGTGAAATCTGTTATGCTGGAACCCTGGAACAGTAGCTGCTGCCTTGGCAGGGGCTGGTCCCGGTCCAACAGCGCAATCAAGACCCCCTTCTTCAATGTTGGTCTCATTGTTGAGTCTACTCTCTACTATTTTGACTATTATTGCAACTCCCTCCAAAGCGATGCATTTTGGAGGGAAATTATATTATAGGCTGTCACAATAAATGTGAAGATGTCATCGAATAAGTAATATTTATGCTACTATGCAAGTAAATGAATAAAGAAATCAAAGAAATTCTGCAGTCACTTTTTTTAATGTAATCCCACTTTTATTTGACTGTATATGTGTGCAAAATTAAAATGTTGCTACTTTCTGTCAAGTCTACGCATACAATTTTATGCATATGTTGGAACATATGCATCATATAGACTGCACTGCTACTGCCTCTGCAACGCAGTACTGTAAGGTAAATGCAGTATTCCATTGTAAATTAATGTACTTCTGGTGTACCAAAACGCAATAACGCTGTTGGTGTGATCGAGGCGTAATCTGCATGCACGCAGCTCCTCAAGACGTCCACAGAAGAAATATCAGCCTGTGCAGAGAAGCACGAGATTGAACTTCACTCAACTTTCTAGAGTTTTCCCCCTTTAGTTAACTTTTTAGGGATAGGTTGCAGCATTTTCACTTTGGATGAATAGCGTGCCCAGAGTGAACTGCCTCCTACTCTGTCACAGATGCTAATATATGCATATTATTATTACTATTGGATAGAAAACACTCTGAAGTTTCTAAAACTGTTTGAATGATGTCTGTGAGTATAACAGAACTCATATGGCAGGCAAAAACCTGAGAAAAATCCAACCAGGAAGTGGGATATCTGAGGTTGGTCGATTTTCAACTCATCTCCTATTGATTTCCCAGTGGGATATGGATCTGCTTGCACTTCCCATGGCTTCCACTAGATGTCAACAGTCTGTAGAACCTTGAATGAAGCTTCTACTGTGATGTGGAGCCGGATGAGAGGGGAATGAGTCAGTGGTCTGGCAGAGAGCCAGGTCCTGGTCACACGCATTCCACATGATATCGACTTGCGTTCCATTACTTCTATAGACACAAAGGAATTCTCCGGTTGGAACGTTATTGGAAATGTATGATAACAACATCCTAAAGATTTATTTTATACTTAGTTTGACAAAATTATTCGACCTGTAATATAACTTTTTGAAGTTTTCGTCCGACGTTCGCCTGGACCTGCACGAGCGTTTGGATATGTGTACTAAACGTGCTAACAAAAGTAGCTACTTGGACATAAATAATGGACATTATCGAACAAAACAACAATTTATTTTGGAACTAGGATTCCTGGGAGTGCAGTCTGATGAAGATCATCAAAGGTAAGGGAATATTTATAATGTAATTTCGTATTTCTGTTGACTCCAACATGGCGGAGAAGTGTTGTTTCTATCTGAGCGTCGTCTCAGATTATTGCATGGTTTGCTTTTTCCGTAAAGTGTTTTTGAAATCTGACACAGCGGTTGCATTAAGGAGAAGTGTATCTATAATTCCGTGCATAATAGTTGTATCTTTTATCAATGTTTATTATGAGTATTTCTGTAAATTGATGTGGCTCTCTGCAAAATCACCGGATGTTTTGGAACTACTGAACGTAACGCGCCAATGTAAACTGAGATCTTTTGATAGAAATATGAACTTTATCGAACAAAATATACATGTATTGTGCAACATGAAGTCCTATGAGTGTCATCTGATGAAGATCATCAAAGGTTAGTGATTAATTTTATCTATATTTCTGCTTTTTGTGACTCCTCTCTTTGGCTGGAAAAATGGCTGTGTTTTTCTGTGACTTGGCTCTGACCTAACATAATCGTTTGGTTTGCTTTCGCTGTAAAGCCTTTTTGAAATCGGACACTGTGGTTGCATTTACAAGAACTTTATCTTTAAAATGGTGTAAAATACTTGTATGTTTGAGGAATTTTAATTATGGGATTTCTGTTGTTTTGAATTTGGCGCCATGCAATTTCACTGGCTGTTGGCGAGGTGGGACGCTACCGTCCCACATATCCCAGAGAGGTTTTAAGTCTTTATCTCGCTCTCCTCCTGCCCCTCCCCCCCTCTTCCTACTACTCCCAAACCATCAAGGTCACTTCGGGCTCAGCATAGTGTGGGTGGAGCTCTTCTCCATCTGCCTTTCTCTCTGTTCTTTCTTACGTGTTTTTTCTTTCCCATAAACGAATGCTTAACATAGCATATGTTTTATCTGTACCAATGAAATCTCTCCTTCGGGAGTCCACTGTATTTTTTTATATTTAAAAAAAAAAATTATTTCACCTTTATTTAACCAGGTAGGCTAGTTGAGAACAAGTTCTCATTTGCAACTGCGACCTGGCCAAGATAAAGCATAGCAGTGTGAACAGACAACAACACAGAGTTACACATGGAGTAAACAATAAACAAGTCAATAACATGGTAGAAAAAAAGAGAATCTATATACAATGTGTGCAAAAGGCATGAGGAGGTAGGCAATAAATCAAATAATTACAATTTAGCAGATTAACACTGGAGTGATAAATCATCAGATGATCATGTGCAAGTAGAGATACTGGTGTGCAAAAGAGCAGAAAAGTAAATAAATAAAAGCAGTATGGGGGGTGAGGTAGGTAAATTGGGTGGGCTATATACCGATGGACTATGTACAGCTGCAGCGATCGGTTAGCTGCTCGGATAGCAGATGTTTAAAGTTGTTGAGGGAGATAAAAGTCTCCAACTTCAGAGATTTTTGCAATTCGTTCCAGTCGCAGGCAGCAGAGAACTGGAAAGAAAGGCGTCCAAATGAGGTTTTGGCTTTAGGGATGATCAGTGAGATACACCTGCTGGAGCGCGTGCTACGGGTGGGTGTAGCCATCGTGACCAGTGAACTGAGATAAGGCGACACTTTACCTAGCATAGCCTTGTAGATGACCTGGAGCCAGTGGGTCTGACGACGAACATGTAGCGAGGGCCAGCCGACTAGGGCATACAGGTCGCAGTGGTGGGTCGTATAAGGTGCTTTAGTAACAAAACGGATGGCACTGTGATAAACTGCATCCAGTTTGCTGAGTAGAGTATTGGAAGCTATTTTGTAGATGACATCGCCGAAGTCGAGGATCGGTAGGATAGTCAGTTTTACTAGTGTAAGTTTGGCGGCGTGAGTGAAGGAGGCTTTGTTGCGAAATAGAAAGCCGACTCTAGATTTGATTTTGGATTGGAGATGTTTGATATGAGTCTGGAAGGAGAGTTTGCAGTCTAGCCAGACACCTAGGTACTTATAGATGTCCACATATTCTAGGTCGGAACCGTCCAGGGTGGTGATGCTAGTCGGGCGTGCGGGTGCAGGCAGCGAACGGTTGAAAAACATGCATTTGGTTTTACTAGCGTTTAAGAGCAGTTGGAGGCCACGGAAGGAGTGTTGTATGGCATTGAAGCTCGTTTGGAGGTTAGATAGCACAGTGTCCAAGGAAGGGCCAGAAGTATACAGAATGGTGTCGTCTGCGTAGAGGTGGATCAGGGAATCGCCCGCAGCAAGAGCAACATTATTGATATATACAGAGAAAAGAGTCAGCCCGAGAATTGAACCCTGTGGTACCCCCATAGAGACTGCCAGAGGACCGGACAACATGCCCTCCGATTTGACACACTGAACTCTGTCTGCAAAGTAGTTGGTGAACCAGGCAAGGCAGTCATTAGAAAAACCGAGGCTACTGAGTCTGCCGATAAGAATATGGTGATTGACAGAGTCGAAAACCTTGGCCAGGTCGATGAAGACGGCTGCACAGTACTGTCTTTTATCGATGGCGGTTATGATATCGTTTAGTACCTTGAGCGTGGCTGAGGTGCACCCGTGACCGGCTCGGAAACCGGATTGGACAGCGGAGAAGGTACGGTGGGATTCGAGATGGTCAGTGATCTGTTTGTTGACTTGGCTTTCGAAGACCTTAGATAGGCAGGGCAGGATGGATATAGGTCTGTAACAGTTTGGGTCCAGGATGTCTCCCCCTTTGAAGAGGGGGATGACCGCGGCAGCTTTCCAATCCTTGGGGATCTCAGATGATACGAAGGAGAGGTTGAACAGGCTGGTAATAGGGGGTGCGACAATGGCGGAGGACAGTTTCAGAAATAGGGGGTCCAGATTGTCAAGCCCAGCTGATTTGTATGGGTCCAGGTTTTCCAGCTCTTTCAGAACATCTGCTATCTGGATTTGGGTAAAGGAGAAGCTGGGGAGGCTTGGGCGAGTAGCAGCGGGGGGTGCGGGGCTGTTGGCCAAGGTTGGAGTCGCCAGGAGGAAGGCATGGCCAGCCATTGAGAAATGCTTGTTGAAGTTTTCGATTATCACGGCTTTATCGGTGGTGACCGTGTTACCTAGCCTCAGTGCAGTAGGCAGCTGGGAGGAGGTGCTCTTGTTCTCCATGGACTTTACAGTATCCCAGAACTTTTTGGAGTTAGAGCTACAGGATGCAAATTTCTGCTTGAAAAAGCTGGCCTTTGCTTTCCTGACTGACTGCGTGTATTGGTTCCTGACTTCCCTGAACAGTTGCATATCGCGGGGGCTCTTCGATGCTATTGCAGTTCGCCACAGGATGTTTTTGTGCTGGTCGAGGGCAGTCAGGTCTGGAGTGAACCAAGGGCTATATCTGTTCTTAGTTCTGCATTTTTTGAACGGAGCATGCTTGTCTAATATGGTGAGGAAGTAACTTTTAAAGAATGACCAGGCATCCTCAACTGACGGGATGAGGTCAATATCCTTCCAGGGTACCCGGGCCAGGTCGATTAGAAAGGCCTGCTCGCAGAAGTGTTTTAGGGAGCGTTTGACAGTGATGAGGGGTGGTCGTTTGACCGCGGACCCGTAGCGGATACAGGCAATGAGGCAGTGATCGCTGAGATCTTGATTGAAGACAGCAGAGGTGTATTTGGAGGGCAAGTTGGTCAGGATAATGTCTATTAGGGTGCCCATGTTTACGGATTTAGGGTTGTACCTGGTGGATTCCTTGATGATTTGTGTGAGATTGAGGGCATCTAGCTTAGATTGTAGGACTGTCTACACTGCTACGCCATCTTGGAACGTAGGTATCCAACAATAACAATAACAATAACATGGGTTAATCTTAAATCAGTCCCATCAATACTTTGATATATGTTACATAGTGTGGGATCCATTATCTACAGTAATTTGCCATCGCTAAGAACTGCATCATATTTCTTTTCATAATTAATTTTAACGCTTATAAAATCCCTGTTTTTCTAGCTTCATCTATTTCCCTGTCCTGTTGGCTTAACGTATGTCCTAAATACTTAACATAAGTCTACCATAATTAAAACGTATTCTAGCTAACTTTATAACCTTATTCAACAACAAAAATATAATAATACTATAATATCAATTTCAAAGCCTTGTTGTGTTAAATTTCACACGGAAATATCATCTAAATACAACAACCCGGGCCAGGTCGATTAGAAAGGCCTGCTCGCAGAAGTGTTTTAGGGAGCGTTTGACAGTGATGAGGGGTGGTCGTTTGACCGCGGACCCGTAGCGGATACAGGCAATGAGGCAGTGATCGCTGAGATCTTGATTGAAGACAGCAGAGGTGTATTTGGAGGGCAAGTTGGTCAGGATAATGTCTATTAGGGTGCCCATGTTTACGGATTTAGGGTTGTACCTGGTGGATTCCTTGATGATTTGTGTGAGATTGAGGGCATCTAGCTTAGATTGTAGGACTGCCGGGGTGTTAAGCATATCCCAGTTTAGGTCACCTAACAGAACAAACTCTGAAGCTAGATGGGGAACGATCAATTCATAGATGGTGTCCAGGGCACAGCTGGGAGCTGAGGGGGGTCGGTAGCAGGCGGCAACAGTGAGAGACTTATTTCTGGAGAGATTAATTTTTAAAATTAGAAGTTCGAACTGTTTGGGCATAGACCTGGAAAGTATGACAGAACTTTGCAGGCTATCTCTGCAGTAGATTGCAACTCCTCCCCCTTTGGCAGTTCTATCTTGACGGAAAGTGTTATAGTTGGGTATGGAAATCTCAGAATTTTTGGTGGCCTTCCTAAGTCAGGATTCAGACACGGCAAGGACATCAGGGTTGGCAGAGTGTGCTAAAGCGGTGAGTAAGACAAACTTAGGGAGGAGGCTTCTGATGTTGACATGCATGAGGCCAAGGCTTTTTCGATCACAGAAGTCAACAAATGAGGGTGCCTGGGGACATGCAGGGCCTGGGTTTACCTCCACATCACCCGAGGAACAGAGGAGTAGTAGGATGAGGGTGCGGCTAAAGGCTATCAAAACTGGTAGCCTAGAGCGTTGGGGACAAGGAATAAAAGGAGCAGATTTATGGGCGTGGTAGAATAGATTCTGGGCATAATGTGCAGACAGGGGTATGGTGGGGCACGGGTACAGCGGAGGCAAGCCCAGGCACTGGGTGATGATAAGAGAGGTTGTATCTCTGGACATGCTGGTCTCAATGGGTGAGGTCACCGCATGTGTGGGAGGTGGGACAAAGGAGGTATCAGAGGTACGGAGAGTGGAACTACGGGGTCCATTGCAAACCAAAACAATGATAACTAGCCTGAACAACAGTATACAAGGCATATTGATATTTGAGAGAGACATACAGTAAGGCATAAAGTGATTGCAGGTCTTGATTGGGAGAGCTAGCTAAAACAACAGGTGAGATAACAGCAGCTAGTCAGCTAACACAGCAACAGCAGGTAAAAATGGCGACGACTAGGCAGAGAGGGTCGGATTAACTACACACAGAGCCTGAGTTAAAACACAGAGCCGACAGATAAAACACAAATAAACAGAATGGAGTACCGTGAATTAATGGACAGTCCGGCAGGCATCAGCTATGTAGCCAAGTGATCATAGTGTCCAGGGGGCAGCCGTAGATGGAGCAGGGAAGCCGCCACTAAGCTAGCACGCGGCGTTTAAAGTTAGTAGCCCGGGGGGTGGTCTGCTCAGACGGAGGGGGTCTGCTCAGACGGAGGCCGGTTGAGGGCACAGCGGATGGGGTATTCGTCTGCAGACCAGACGTGGTCGTGTCGACAGAGAATCCAAGCCGGATGGCGATGGCGAAAGAGAGGTTGTAATTGTAGAATTGTGTTTGCTAACTGGTGCTAGCTTCGCGGCAGTGGCGCTAGCTGCAAGCTAGCTGTGAGGATCAGAAGTAGTGGCTCAGGGATTACGGCAGGAATCCGGCGTTGTTGTCAAGAGACAGTCCGATGCTGGTAAATTGGTGAGTAATATCCAGGCTAATAACAGGGCTGATGTCTGTGCAGAAGGTAAAAGCTGCTAGCAGCGGCTAAAAATGACTAAATAGCTTGTAGCTGATTAGCTGGTTAGCTACTGGGGGTTCTTGAATGTGTTCCAAAGTTAAAAAATAATAGCGATTCCGTATCACATTGGGTGAGGTAGGTTACCGGAAGGTATAATCGAATTAAAAATCGAAAAGAAATAGACCTTTTTTTTTTCAAATATATACAAGAAATACGAAAAATACAAACGTACACGAGAGGACTAAACAAACACGTCTACACTGCTACGCCATCTTGGAACGTAGGTATCCAACAATAACAATAACAATAACATGGGTTAATCTTAAATCAGTCCCATCAATACTTTGATATATGTTACATAGTGTGGGATCCATTATCTACAGTAATTTGCCATCGCTAAGAACTGCATCATATTTCTTTTCATAATTAATTTTAACGCTTATAAAATCCCTGTTTTTCTAGCTTCATCTATTTCCCTGTCCTGTTGGCTTAACGTATGTCCTAAATACTTAACATAAGTCTACCATAATTAAAACGTATTCTAGCTAACTTTATAACCTTATTCAACAACAAAAATATAATAATACTATAATATCAATTTCAAAGCCTTGTTGTGTTAAATTTCACACGGAAATATCATCTAAATACAACAACAGCTAACTACCTAAGGGAAAATAAAACTTAGCTAGGTTACTAAACATTCCTTAAGCCAAAATAGTGGGAGTTTCAAAATAACCTTATAACAATTTTTTATAAACCCACCTTCGCCCCATTTTTAACACATAACTCTCCATGAGAGTAATGAGAGTAATGTATATAAAAAAACACTACTACTGGTCACAAGATAAAACAAAATTTAAATGATCATAATCCAATTAAAATCACTACCCCGAAAAACTCCCCAAAGAAAAATGATTGTACCCTTATGGTCATAGAAAAATAGACTTAATTATGGCTGCAGGGGGCGTATTGAGTAGCCAGATAATATGTGCCCATTTCAAACGGCGTCGTACTCAATTCTTGCTCGTACAATATGCATATTATTATTACAATTGGATAGAAAACACTCTCTAGTTTCTAAAAACGTTTGAATTATTTCTCTGAGTGAAACAGAAATCCTTCTGCAGCACTTTTCCTGACCAGGAAGTGAAATGTCAGAAATCTATGCTCTGTTCAACCTCATGCCTATACATGGGCGTGTTACGTAGGAGTCTACAAACACTTCCTACGCCTTCCCCTGGTTGTCAAGATGCGGTGAGAGAAGAAATTTCATGTCTATCTTGGTCAGAGGTGGAATAAAAGGTCTTTGTTTGACGTGACCGTCCATTTCCTGTTTCTGGAGCGCGCGAAAGAGGACATGGATATGCCTTCTGTTTTGCTCCCGTTATGGACGACTAACATCTCCGTCTTAGATTTTATTTGATACATGTGACCATATCATCGTAACGTATGTTTTTTCAATATAGTTTAATCAGATTATTGAAACTTTTTCGGGAGTTTTGCCGTGTTCCGTTTTCTAACTTTGTTGACGTTGGAGTAATCCGTGTCACTTGGCAAGTGGCCATGCTAAATGAAGAGGGATATTTGCCGTTCCAGATCAAAACAACGACTATTCTGGACAAAGGACACCTTATCCAACATTCTGACCGAAGATCACCAAAAGTAAGAAACATTTTATGATGCTATTTCTAATATCTGTCGTGCATGTTGACTGGTCGTGGGCGCCCAAGTGTTTCTGGCTATTGTGGCTATGCTAATATCACGCTACATTTTGTTTGCGCTGTAAAACATTTAATAAATCGGAAATATTGTCTAGAATCACAAGATGCCTGTCTTTCAATTGCTGTACACTATGTATTTTTCAGAAATGTTTTATGATGAGTAATTAGGTATTTGACGTTGGTGTCTGTAAATATTATGGCTGCTTTCGGTGCAATTTCTGATTGTAGCTGAAATGTAAACTATGAATTATACCTGAAATATGCAAATTTTTTGAAAAAAACATATGCTATACAATAAATATGTTATCAGACTGTCATCTGATGAGGTTGTTTCTTGGTTAGTGGCTATTTTTATCTTTATTTGGCCGAATTTGTGATAGCTACTGATGGAGTAAAAAACTGATGGAGTAAGAATATTGGTGTCTTTTGCTAACGTGATTAGCTAATAGATTTACATATTGTGTCTTCCCTGTAAAACATTTTAAAAATCGGACATGTTGGCTTGATTCACAAGATGTGCACCTTTCATCTGGTGTCTTGGACTTGTTAATGTGTGAAAGTTAAATATTTAAAAAAAATATCTTTTGAATTTCGCGCCCTGCACTTGAGCTGGATGTTGTCATAAGTGTACCGGTGTCGGGCTGCAGCCATAACAGGTTAAGGAAGCCTACGCTTAGTCAAAGGCAATGCCCTTTCATTCTTCTCATTGGTCCAAATTACAAATATCTCTAAGAACTTTAACCTGTTTGGGCTGCAAGCCCGACGTCGGTACACTTATGACAACAGCCAGCTCAAAGTGCAGGGCGCGAAATTCAAAAGATATTTTTTTTAAATATTTAACTTTCACACATTAACATTAACATCTTGTGAATCAAGCCAACATGTCCGATTTTTAAAATGTTTTACAGGGAAGACAAAATATGTAAATCTATTAGCTAACCACGTTAGCAAAAGACACCACTTTTCTTACTCCATCAGTTTCTTACTCCATCAGTAGCTATCACAAATTCGACCAAATAAAGAAATAAATAGCCACTAACCAAGAAAAAACTTCATCAGATGACAGTCTGATAACATATTTATTGTATAGCATATGTTTTGTTCGAAAAATTTGCATATTTCAGGTATAAATCATAGTTTACATTTCAGCTACAATCAGAAATTGCACCGAAAGCAGCCATAATATTTACAGACACCAACGTCAAATACCTAATTACTCATCATAAAACATTTCTGAAAAATACATAGTGTACAGCAATTGAAAGACAGGCATCTTGTGATTCCAGACAATATTTCCGATTTATTAAATGTTTTACAGCGAAAACAAAATGTAGCGCTATATTAGCGTAGCCACAATAGCCAGAAACACTTGGGCGCCCACGACCAGTTCACATGCACGACAGATATTAGAAATAGCATCATAAAATGTTTCTTACTTTTGGTGATCTTCCGTCAGAATGTTGGACAAGGTGTCCTTTGTCCAGAACAGTCGTTGTTTTGATCTGGAACGGCAAATATCCCTCTTCATTTAGCATGGGCACTTGCCAAGTGGCACGGATCACTCCAACGACAACAAAGTCAGAGAACGGAACACGGCAAAACTCCCGAAAAAATTTCAATAATCTGATTAAACTATATTGAAAAAACATACGTTACGATGATATGGTCACATGTATCAAATAAAATCCGAGCCGGAGATAGTTGTCGTCCATAACGGCAGCAAAACAGAAGGCAATCCCACTGTCCAAGTCGCGCGCTTCAGAGTACCGGAAATGAGGGACACGTCATACAAAGAGCTTGTATTCCAATTCAGATGAAGATAAACACAAAATTTCTTCTCTCACAGCCTCTTGACACCCAGAGGAAGGCGTATGAAGTGTACGTAGACTCTTACGTATCATGACCATGTATAGGCAGGAAGTTGAACAGAGCATATATTTCTGACATTCCACTTCCTGGTCAGGAAAAGTGCTGCAGAATGAGTTCTGTTTCACTCAGAGAAATAATTCAAACGGTTTTAGAAACTAGAGAGTGTTTTCTATCCAATAGTAATAATAATATGCATATTGTACGAGCAAGAATTGAGTACGAGGCCGTTTGAAATGGGCACTATTTAACTGGCTACTCAATACTGCCCCTTGCAGCCATAACAGGTTTAAACTCCATCATAATTATCAATTACACAAATTACCTTAAAATCAGTATTACAAATGACCTTAAATTCATTATCCAAATAGCCTTCCAATGAGGCTGATCAAACCACAATGGAAAGTCATGATAGAGGTCATAGGTCATACAAACCCTTCAAAGAAGTGTTTCTTACTATATTATACAAATTAAAGACTGTCAAACATTTCCTACATGTTATATCCCAGGTTCCCAGAACATTCCTTTATGAAAATAACTTGTGTTTAATTAAAACTCAGAAAATAAAAACTTCTAACATTCCATGTGTGTGCGTGCCCCTTTAAGATACCTTGGCACTAAGACAAAAGGAAAAACTCACCAAACCCAAAAGAAATAGTACACACGAATCAAACATAGCATTTTTTTTTAAATACCAACATGCAGTTATACACAATGTGTTGTGTGTGGGTATCTGTAAACCCTAAGGTAAAAACAAACAAAAACTTGCCAGGCCTTTTCAATTTGGTAGTTTACGGCCTCTATCTCACTCACTCTCCCCAAGATTATAGCCGCAGGAAACATTCCAAAGAGAGATAATGAAACCCCCATTTTCCCAGAAAAACACAAACACTTCGTCAGCATTCATTATACTACACCGATTCAGAAACCCAAAAGTTAACTACAAACAAAACCTAATGATAATTCCACTGTACTCCTTCAAATCATTAGTTTTAAACTTCCTCAATGTTTATATGTACTTAATTGAAAATGCGCTACCCTTAGATACAATTATCCTGCGAATCCTGTTGTTTAACAAATCTAAAACCTTTAAAAAGTTGGTGCTGTCTCATCTCCATATCTCTCTACTCTAGCTCTCGTTGTCTCTGTCTCTCTCTCTATCTTTCTGTATGTCCCCTTATCCTCTCTCTTGCCTTTCCCTTTGGTCTTACAGTTTCAGGAAATATGCCCTGGTTTATGACAGCTGGAAAAGGGTGCCTTGCAGTCTCTAGCAAAATGGCCAGTTTTATCACAATTAAAACATTTCCAATCGCTCCCGGTCCATTTACCACTGTCTTTCCCAGGTTTCCTACCCTTGAATCCTCCCTTATGCTGGTCTACAATTACCCCGATAGTTACTATTAGATACTCTGCTCCTTTCTGTTCTTTCGTTTCTATTCCTCCTCTGAGTCTGGCTGTGGGCGCCTGACCTTTTTCGCTCTTTCTGGCTTCAACTAGCCACACCCTAGCTGTATCTATCCCTTCTGCCTGTTGCTTCCCTGTCTTGTCCCCACATACCTTATGTATCTGTTTTATCATTAATTCTTGCTTTTCTACATCTAAACGTCCATCAAATTCATACTTTTTTCTCCATTTTGGACCAAAATAAATGTTCCTTTATCCTTAGACTCCATAGATCTCTCATCTCCGGTTAATCCTGGAACCTCCCTTGAGGATTTACTCCCCATTGGCAATTAACCTTCTCGTTGTTCTCTCCTAGGAATTCAGAATAATTATTTTTATGACTTTTGATAGAATATTAGGTCTCACATGTTAGAGGGCGTTCCCAACTTCCTCAACACCTCTCTGACCTACTCAAATAATTAACCATTAATTCCTCCCTCTCGGAATAGTCAGACCTATTTGTGCGCACCCTGAAATCATATAATTGTATGAAATGTGTTAGAGTCATAATTTAATAATGTGTGTGACTAGACCATTGTGTTACTATTTCGCAATATGAGCTGGGTAGAGTTGAGACATTCAAGGACAACTGAACTGTCAACTTGTGATAACTCTGAAAACTGACAACAGGAAAGAGGCCTATTCCAAGGCCCCTAAGCTAGGGAGGAGAGGAACGGCTCGAAACTACCAGGCTGGTAGAAAAGTGTGTGTGTGTGTGTGTGTGTGTGTGTAGGTGTGTAGGTGTGTGTGTGTAGGTGGGGTGGGAGTTATAAAATGACTGTGTTTGCATTTTTTACTTCAGAGTACTCTCTGAATAAAGAACTAACCTTTTGCAGAATTCTGAGACTTTGTCAAAATTCTTCTATTAACCAGGGCCTTACAACCTCTGGGAATTGGTCATAGCTATAGTGATTGTTGAGTTATCATCATTGGGATTGAAAATTCTCGTGACACACACTCCCTCAAAACTTGAGACATCTATGGTACTGTGTTGTGTGACAAAACTGCACATTTTAAAGTGGCCTTTTATTGGCCCCAGCACAAGGCGCACCTGTGTAATGATCATGCTGTTTAATCAGCTTCTTGATATGCCACACCTGTCAGGTGGATGGATTATCTTGGCAAAGGAGACATGTTCACTAACAGGGATGTAAATACAATTTCTGCATAACATCTGAGAGAAATAAGCTTTTTTACTCTCAGACACTTGATAAAGATGGTCCCTGACTGTAACAAAGGACTGTTCTTCCCTCTCTCTCTTAACAAAGAGGGGATGGCACCAGGAGACCAAAAGGACAATTAAATACGTTTTCTTCACTGTAATAAAACTGGTGGACTCATGCCATGTTGATTTAACCTGAAAATACATTGTGATACCTTTCCTCAATTTGTTTTATGTTATTAAAAGGCATAATGTGGATTTTGCATGGTCACATTTTATCATGGTCACATTTGAACTCCCCAGAAGACGTACTTCATTCTATAGATTGTTTTCTTTTTCAAACCCTTATTTTATATTGTGTGAAACCCTTTCCATGTGTACCACTCCGTCATAACGAAAACTCAACTGAACCAGACGACACTTAAATTCACGTAAATACCTCATTGCACTAAATATCCCGTTTGTGTGACACTGTGTCTGTGTAAAAGTGGTCTCACTTACTGATTATTGTAAGACTTAGTCTTCATTGCATACACTACATGACCAAATGTATGTGGACACCTGCTTGTCGACCGTCTCATAAAAAAATCATGTGTATTAATATGGAGGTGGTCCCCCTTTGCTGCTAGAAGAGCCTCCACCCCTTTAGGAAGGCTTTCCACTAGATGTTGGATAATTGCTGCAGGAACTCGCTTCCATTCAGCCACAAGAGCATTAGTGAGGTCGGGCACTGACGTTGGGCGATTAGGCCTGGTTCGCAGTCGGCATTCCAATTCATCCCAAAGGTGTTCAATGGGGTTGAGGTCAGGGCTTTGTGCAGGCCAGTTAAGTTCTTCCACATCGATCTCGACAAAACATTTCTGTATGCTTTGTGCACTGGGGCATTGTCATGCTGAAACAGGAAAGGGCCTTCCCCAAACTGTTGCCACAAAGTTGGAAGCACAGAATCGTCTAGAATGCCATTATATGCCGCAGCGTTAAGATTTCCCTTCACTGGAACTAAAGGACCTAGCCATATCTATGAAAAACAGTCCCAGACTATTATTCCTTCTCCACCAAACTTTACAGTTGGCACTACGCACTGGGGCAGGTAGCGTTCCTCTGGCATTATTGCCTGGTTAAATAAAGGTTAAATATTTTTAATAATTTTCACTCGGTAGTGAGTAGTGCAAGCGAGGACAGACGTTTTTAAACGCTCGGCAGTCCTGTTCTGTGAGCTTGTGTGGCCTACCACTTCACGGCTGAGCCGTTGTTGCTCCTAGACGTTTCCACTTAATAATAAGAGCACTTACAGTTGACCGGGGCAGCTCTAGCAGGGCAGAAATTTGACAAACTGACTTGTTGGAAAGGTGGCATCCTATGATGGTGCCACGTTGAAAGTCACTGACCTATTCAGTACGGGGCATTCTACTGCCAATGTTTGTCTATGGAGATTGCATGGCTGTGGGCTAGATTTTATACACCTGTCAGCAATAGGTGTGGCTGAAATTACCAAATCCAGTCATTTGAAGGGGTGTCCACATACTTTTGGTGATGTAGTGTATCATGAGTAATACTGTCGCTGCATTGTCTACATTTGTATGTATACTGATAGCCTATTCCACTGGCAACTCCTGGTGGATGAACCTATAATTTCACGGCTGAAAAGTGTGTGTGTGTGTGTGTGGCCTCTCATATTTCCCTGTCAATCGATAAGACCATATTGTCCTCAAGAGTCTTCACTCTACTGTTGTATTTGCTGAGTTCAAGTATAGGTGTTCATGTAAATCGACCAGTGGAGAGTCTCACCTTCTTTAGGCTAGTAAATAAAATCTTAATTGAATTATCTGTGGCATTGAGTTCATTTTTACAAGTGATTGCGTCCTTAAAACTTCTTGTCAATATGGGGGCGCTGTTTCCACTTTGGAAAAAATCGTGCCCAAATTAAACTGCCTCGTACTCTATTCTAGATCGTACAATATGCATATTATTATTACTATTGGATAGAAAACACTCTCAAGTTTCTAAAACTGTTTGAATTATATCTGTGAGTAAAACGAAAACGATGCTCTGTTCCAGGGCCTGCCTATACGCCTTCCACTAGATGTCAACAGGCAGTGGAAGGTGGAATGGGGTGTCTAGCTTGACCTGAGGTTGAACAAGAGCTCTTGGAATGACGTGTCCAGAATTTCCTTTGTCTACCAAGGCGCGGGAAGTACCTCCATATTGTCTTATGATAAGCGTTCGGTATACACGGCTAATATCTCCGGCTTTGTTTTTATTTGATACATATTAGAAAAACATCATAAAGTAGGTTTTTTCAACCGAGTTTCATCAGTTTATTCAACGTTTAATGGGACTTTTGGAGTTTTCCGTTCTCTGCGTCGAGAGAAATTGGGAACGTCATCAACATTGGCTAGCCTTGTGGAGCGAATTCGACAGGAGAGAAGGACATTCTAAAACCAAACAACGATTTATTCTGGACCTAGGACTCCTTGTACAAGATTCTGATGGAAGCTCAGCAAAAGTAAGAACAATTTATGATGTTATTTCGTATTTCTGTGGAAAATGTTGAGTCCTATTATTCGCCCTTTTTGCGGGCGCTGTCTCGCTATAACGTAAGCTGTTTGTTATGGTAAAGTTATTTTTAAAAATCTAACACGGCGGTTGCATTAAGAACTAGTGTATCTTTCATTTGCTGTCCAACATGTATTTTTTAGTAAAGTTTATGATGAGTTCTTTGGTCAGATTAGGTGAGTGTCCAAAATAGCTCCGGACAATTTGGTGAATCGATGCTACATATTCACAATGTATAACCACGGTTTGCAGCTCTAAATATGCACATTTTCGAACAAAACATAAGTGTATTGTATAACCTGATGTTATAAGACTGTCATCTGATGAAGTTGGTCAAGGTTAGTGATTAATTTTATATCTTTTGCTGGTTTTTGCGATCGCTACCTTTTGCTGCTAATAAATGCATTTGTGTGTTTGGCTATTGTGGTAAGCTAATATAATGATATATTGTGTTTTCGCTGTAAAACACTTAAAAAATTGGAAATATTGGCTGGATTCACAAGATGTTTATCTTTCATTTGCTGTACACCATGTATTTTTCATAAATGTTTTATGATGAGTATTTAGATATTTCACGTTGCTCTCTGTAATTATTCTGGCTGCTTTGGTGATATTTTTGATGGTAGCTGCAATGTAAAACTATGACTTATACCTCAAATATGCACATTTTCGAACAAAACATAAATTTATTGTATAACATGTTATAAGACTGTCATCTGATGAAGTTGTTTATTGGTTAGTGACTAATTATATCTCTATTTGGTCGGTTTTGTGATAGCTACCTATGCGGTAGAAAAATGGTGAAAATATTGAGTCTTTTGGTTGAGTCTTTTGCTATTGTGATTAGCTAATAGAAATACATATTGTGTTTTCGCTGTAAAACATTTTAAAAATCGGAAATGATGGCTGCATTCACAAGATGTTTATCTTTCATTTGCTGTATTGGACTTGTGATTTCATGAAAATTATATTATATGATATCCCTGTCGCGTTAGGCTAGGCTATGCTAGTCAGCTTTTTTGATGAGGATGCTCCCGGATCCGGGATGGGTAGCAATGAAAGGCTAATGTTTTTGTTCATGACTGCGAGATACCAATAAAACCCAATACTACTACTAGACAGACTTATCCTTTGAAACTATAGCAACTTTCCCTGAAATAATTGGCAACATCGGTAAATAATGAGACTGACCTGACGCCAACTGTTCTTTTAAAAAGTTTCTCTCCGTTGACAACTCTTCAAGGATTTGAAATTTGGCCATCTCCAGGTCGTGGGATATATATATTTTTTGGTCAGTAGGGGCCCTTTCCACATCTATGGAGGGCGAAAGAGAGTGTGAGTGAATGGGAGCTCCAATGTGGGCATGGCCATACTGTGATCACAGTTGCCTGAGTACTGAATTTAGCTAGAAAGCCAGCCAACTATGCTGCATTGTCTGCATAGCACAGCATCTGCACTTCATTGACAAACTTTAGCTCTATCTAGCTAAATGTTGGCTAGCCAACTAACGGCAACTGACCACAAAGTTAGCTAACTACTCTGTACTTACTATGACTCAAAACTAGCGAATGTATTATTTTTTTAAAAGCGAATGCTAACTACATTAGCTAACTTAGAATAAAACGGTTAGCTGGTCAATCGAGTTTAGCTAAATGATAATGTTAGGAAGCTGGCTAGCCAGTCTTACTATGTGTTGTCATCATAATCTATGACATAGGTGGCCATCTAGTCTGTGTAGCCAGGCTAATAGTAGCTACTGTAAGTTTGCTTACGTTCGAACTAGCTAGCTAACCAACTTATTTAGTAAAGTACCCAGCTAGTTCTCTTCTTGGCTTGCAAACCTGCACTGCTGGTCTTTTTCTCCTCCATCTCAGGGTCTTATTTATTTTTTAGACCGGGTACGGTGACTAATTTTCTTCTCATCTTGTGCATCTTCACTCCTCTTCTTCTTCGATGAGGTTTAACGGCAGTTGGCATCCAATTTGTTGCATTCGCCTTCTGCAACCAACTGGACTGTGGTGTAAATCCATTATACTTTGACACCAAATGGAAAAAATGACCCTGCCATCTAACCCTACACTCATTAAAAACCTACCACCCTATTCCACTATTTTAAGAATAGTTCCAGTGTCTGCTTTTCAATTCTGGGTTCTGAAAATGAAAACAACAACAACAAAAAAACAATAACAGACAGATAGCTTTATGTGTCCAGAGATATCAGGGCAGCCAGGAGACAGAGGGAATGGAAACTTTGTGTGGGTTCTGTATATCCCTGCATCAGACCTTCCCAGAAGACTGTCTGGCTGTCCTTCATGTGTAGGATGTAGCATGTTCCATGTTTCATATCCATGTTGTATGCTTAATTTCTCCTCTCTAGCAGGCAGACAAATCGGTCTGTAGCATTCTTTAGTTTTTCTCTTCCCTGCAAAGTCTGTCTGTCTGTGTGTTGGTGAGAGAGGCTGAGGTAAGCCAGCATCCCGGAGTCGCCTCTTAACTGTTGACGTTAAGACTGGTGTTTTTCGGATACTATTTAATGAAGCTGTCAGTTGAGGACTTGTGAGGCGTCTGTTTCTCAAACTAGAAACTCTAATATACTTGTCCTCTTGCTCTGTTGTGCCACGGGGCCTCCCACTCCTCTTTCTATTCTGGTTACAGACAGTTTGCGCTGTTTTGAGAAGGGAGTAGTACACAATGTTGTACGAGATCTTCAGTTTCTTGGCAATTTCTCGCATGGAATAGCCTTCATTTCTCAGAACAAGAATAGACTGACGAGTTTCAGACGGAAGGTCTTTGTTTCTGGGAATTTTGAGCCTGTAATCAAACCCACAAATGCTGCTGCTCCAGATACTCAACTAGTCTAAAGAAGGTAAGTTGTATTGCTTCTTTAATCAGAACAACAGTTTTCAGCTGTGATAACATAATTGCAAATGGTTTTCTAATGATCAATTAGCCTTTTAAAATGATAAACTTGGATTAGCTAACACAACGTGCCATTGGAACAGGAGTGATGGTTGCTGATAATGGGCCTCTGTACGCCTATGTAGATAATGCATAAAAAATCTGTCGTTTCCAGCTACAATAGTCATTTACAACATTAACAATGTCTACACTGTATATCTGATCAATTTTATGTATTTTAATGGACAAAAGCAAATGCTTGTCTTTCAAAAACAAGGACATTTCTTAATGACCCCAAACATTTGAACGGTATTGTACTTCTATGAACATATCTGCTCTCTCTTTTTCACACACACAAACACAAACCCCTGTTGCTCCCTAAGTCGTGTTTCTCCCCATCAGCCCCATGCTTGGATCTCCTCAGGTTGCTCTTCATCTTCACCAACTCAGATTTGTTCGCCTGCTCCTCCTCATCCTTCTGCGGGTCCAAGTCCAGCTAAACACACATACACAGAGAAGTACGTTAGGTTCAATGGTAGTACAAGGACATTTTAGTGTGTGTGTGTGTGTGTCAGGGTTTCCATTAGGAAAATGTGGTGCTGGACATTTGTCAGGCAGCATTTTAATTTACTGGACCCATACGCATTGGGTACATAACCTGAGTGATAGGACTACAAATGAATGGTGATTCAGTAAAGTTGGCTTTTTAGCATTCATTGCCATGGTAGTCAACCGTACCGCAGGAATGGAATGTAAAGTCACAGAAAATAGGTGTTGTGGTGGCAGATGCGGAGAAGTACTTGGGACTACAATATTTTACTGCAGCAGAGTTACAGGGGTGTTTGAGTGGTAGTGTCCGTTGGCCTGGTATAGAACCAGATAGGGTTAAAACCTCTACGGGATCGGTGTCCCTTAACCGGGACGGGTGTTTCTCAATATGCGATAATGTGACAAGAAACGATGTATTCAACAACTTTCCGGGACATAGACATGTCTTATACGGGCAGAAAGCTTAAATTGTTGTTAATCTAACTGCAGTATCCAATTTCCAGTAGCTATTACAGAAAGAAAATACCATTCTGTTGTTTGAGGATAGTGCACAAAAACAAAACACTTTTATCACAGCAACTGGTACATACACCTCTGAAGGTAAATAAGGTACTTATATTCAGTAATCTTGCTCTGATTTGTCATCGTGAGGGTCCCAGAGATAAAATGTTGCATCGTTTTGTTTGATAAAATCAATTTTTATATTCAAAAGCAGGAACTGGGTTCGGCCATCTGGATGTGTGAAGGTTAGTGTATTTTCTCTAGGGAAGTTAATGATCCATCATGTATGACATTCCTGGGAATGTAATTTTGAATTACCATAGAATCTTTGTATGTTCTCTATAGTTATGTACTTGAAAATGTATAAATTGACCAATTCGGCACATGTGGGCAAACTCCTGGCAGACTTGATGCAAAATATTGTGTGGTGAGGTAATTCTTCACTTGATCAGTCTGTAACTTTGTTGTTACACCTAGTGTTACGCCTATATTACACCTAGTATCCTATCTTAATGTATGGCCTTTCTCTTGCATTTCAAAGATGATAATACAAACCAAAAAAACAGTTAAAAAAAATATTTTACCAGGTCTAATGTGTTATTCTCCTACATTATTTTCACATTTCCCCAAGTGTTTCCTTTCAAATGGTTTCAATATAATACAAATCCTTGCTTCAGTTCCTGAGCTACAGTCAGTTAGATTTGGGTATGTCACTTTAGGCGAAAATTTATAAAAAGGGTCTGATCCTTAAGTTAACAACATGATCTGGTCAGTGTCTATAATCTAGTGGTGATCAGAGTTCCAAAAGGTCAGATTCAGATTCAGTAAAAGTTAATATCCTGAGAGGCAATTCATTTTGCATCAACCACAATATATGCAGACTAAATAACATGTATAAAAAAAACATTAAAGTGGAACTGACAGCATTTTAACTACTTTGCAGATATGAAACATATGTCAGTCATATGTTAGCGGAACCCCTCGACAACATTCCGCTGAAAAGACAGCGCGAAATTCAAAAATATTTTTGGGAAATATTTAACTTTCATACATTCACAAGTGCGATACACAAAATAAAGCTTAACTTCCTGTAAATATACCCATCATGTCCGATTTCAAAAATACTTCACAGCGAAAGTACACCATAGGATTATGTTAGGTCAGAGCCTAGTCACAAAAACACACACAGCCATTTTTCAGCCAGAGAGAAGAATCACAAAAATCAGAAATAGTGATAAAATTAATCACTAACCTTTGATAATCTTCATCAGACGGCACTCATAGGACTTCATGTTACACAATACATGTATGTTTTGATCGATAAAGTTCATATTTATATCCAAAAATCTCAGATTACATTGGCGCTTTATGGTCAGTAATGTTGTGCCTCGAAAACATCCTGCGAATTTTCAGAGAGCCACATCAATTTACAGAAATACTCATAATAAACTTTGATAAAATATACAAGTATTATGCACAGAATTATATATATACTTCTCCTTAATGCAACTGCTGCGTCAGATTTCAAAAAAGCTTCACGGAAAAAGCACACAATGCAATAATCTGAGTACGACGCTCAGACAAAAAAACAACCCATGCAGATACCCGCCATGTTGTGGAGTCAGTAAAAGTCAGAAATAGCTTTATAAATATACACTTACCTTTGATGATCTTCATCAGAATGCACTCACAGGAATCCCAGTTCCACAATAAATGTTTGTTTTGTTCGATAAAGTCCATAATTTATGTCCAAATACCTCCTTTTGTTAGCGTGTTTGGTAAACAAATCCAAACTCATGAGGCGCGGGCAAGTCCAGGCGAAAGTTCAGACGAAAAGTTCAAAAAGTTAGATTACAGTTCGTAGAAACATGTCAAACGATGTATAGAATCAATCTTTAGGATGTTTTTAACATAAATCTTCAATAATGTTCCAACCGGAGAATTCCTTTGTCTTTAGAATTGCAATGGAACGCAGGTCGCTCTCACGTGTGCACGCGTGATCAGCTCATGGCACTCTGGCAGGCCTCTGGTTGAATCAGCTCTCATTCTCCCCCACTTCACAGCGTTCTACACAACGTTCTAAAGACTGTTGACATCTAGTGGAAGCCTTTGGAAGTGCAATATGACCCCATAGACACTGTATATTCGATAGGCAATGAGTTGAAAAACTACAAACCTCAGATTTCCCACTTCCTGGTTGCAATTTTCTCAGGTTTTCGCCTGCCATATGAGTTCTGTTATACTCACAGACATCATTCAAACAGATTTAGAAACTTCAGAGTGTTTTATATCATATACTACTAATAATATGCATATATTAGCTTCTGGGCCAGAGTAGCAGGAAGTTTACTCTAGGCACGCTTTTCATCCGAACGTGAAAATGCTGCCCCCTATCCCAAACAGGTTTAAGCTACAAAACCAACTTAGAGGTTTTAAAAATAGGTTAGATTTGACTCAAAATTACGTGACGTACTCTAAGGCATTGTTGGAAGAATAGATGGATGAAGTTCAATTCATGATTAACTTCTACTTCATCACAATCCCGGATCCGGGAGCACCCCCATCAGTAAAAAAGCTGACTAGCATAGCCTAGCATAGCGTCACAAGTAAATACTAGCATCTAAATATCATTAAATCACAAGTCCAAGACACCAGATGAAAGATACACATCTTGTGAATCCAGCCATCATTTCTGATTTTTAAAATGTTTTACAGGGAAGACACAATATGTAAATCTATTAGCTAACCACGATAGCAAAAGACACAACTTTTTTTTCCACCATTTTTTTCCTGCATAGGTAGCTATCACAATTTCGACCAAATAAAGATATAAATAGCCACTAACCAAGAAACAACTTAATCAGATGACAGTCTGATAACATATTTATTGTATAGCATATGTTTTGTTAGAAAAATGTGCATATTTCAGGTATAAATCATAGTTTACCATTGCAGCCACCATCACAACTCTCACCAAAGCAGCTAGAATAACTACAGAGACCATCGTGTATTACCTAAATACTCATCATAAAACATTTCTGAAAAATACACAGCGTACAGCAAATGAAAGACAAAGATCTTGTGAATCCAGCCAATATTTCAGATTTTTTAAGTGTTTACAGCGAAAACACAATATAGCATTATATTAGCTTACTACAATAGCCAACCACACAACAGCATTGATTCAGGCCAACAATAGCGATAACGAATAAACCAGCAAAAGATATTAATTTTTTCACTAACCTTCTCAAACTTCTTCAGATGACAGTCCTATAACATCATATTACACAATACATATAGAGTTTGTTCGAAAATGTGCATATTTAGCGGCACAAATCGTGGTTATACAATGAGAAAAGTAGCCAAACTGCCAACAATATGTCAGGAGAAATCTTGGGAGAGGCACCTAGTCTAATCAGTAACTAATCCTAAACTTGACTAAAAAATACAGGTTGGACAGCAAATGAAAGATACATTAGTTCTTAATGCAATCGCTGTGTTAGATTTTTAAAATTAACGTTACTACGACATACAGCGTGCGTTAAAGCGAGACCGCACTGAGATTAATGGCGGAATATGAGTTTTACATTTTTCAACAGAACAACGAATTAACATCATATATAGTTCTTACTATTTGATGAGCTTCCATCAGAATCTTGGGCACGGTGTCCTTTGTCCAAAAGAATCGTTGCTCGGTTGAAGGTTGTCGCCTTCAACGTTGGAATTAGCAGTAAACATTAGCCATGTGGCAAAGACGTGTCCAACTCCCTAAAACGCAGCATAAATAAATATCCGAAAATCGCAATATAACGATATAAACTGATAACTCGGTTTAATATAACAACATTATGATGTCTTTAACACCTATATCGAATAAAAACAGAGCCGGATATATCTAAGGGCTATAAAGGGAGCTTTCTATAACGACAGCCAGAGGTCCTTTCTGCGCCCTGGCGAAGAGGACAAAGGACGGACCCCACGTTCCCAGCCCATTTATAAGCTCTCAGATCTGCCTAGCAACACCATTTCAATTCTCACTATTCGCTGACATCCAGGGGAAGGCGTATGCAGTGCATCTCAACCAATAGAAGACAGGCAGATTTATAAACGGATCTCAGAACAGCCGGCAGATTTTAGCATTCTCACATTCTCATAGGAAAATTGCTCTAACTCCAGTTCTGTTTTACTCACAGATATAATTCAAACGGTTTTAGAAACTAGAGAGTGTTTTCTATCCAATAGTAATAATAATATGCATATTGTACGAGCAAGAATTGAGTACGAGGCAGTTTAATTTGGGAACGAAATTATTACAAAGTGCCAACAGCACCCCCTATTGAGAAAAGGTTATTAATATACAGTAATTCACCAATACATTTCTTGGTAGTCCAAAAGATATTCCTACCAGGTTGTTAAACACAGCTGGCCTGGTACATTGTTTGCTGCCTCTATTTGGAAGGCACTGTTTCAGTTTCAATGACTTAATGTTTTGGACAAAAACGGACGAATGTCAAACTAGCAAGGGCAATGATCACAAGTCAGTCATAATGTGGCTAATATGCTACATGTAGCGTATCTATTTATGTAGTAGCAAGCTAAAAACACAGAGCCTAACATTAGCTAGATCGCTAGCTAGCTAGCCACTAGGTGGACTTCATGTCATTGGAGGAGTGGGTTAGTGAGTGACTTTTTCCCTTTTTGCTTTTCGGGGGCTACACAATTAGTGATGTACATGTCATTTGGTTAGCTAGCAAGAAATGTGAAAAGATTTGCTAGCTAGCTAGCCTGTTAGCTTGTGTGCTTTGTTGGGATAACGCATGAATTGGCAGCAAACTGCAGAAGGACGAGCAGGATATTCCCCATCGGTTGTAAGTGCAATTTTGAAGGTCAACAAAAGCTGAAGAAGTTTGAGAGGGTTTATCTAATGCTCCTTTGTTAGATTTTAGCTCATCTTGCTCTGGCTAGCTTTAGTTGTTTATCTTGCTATTGTTGATGTTCACATAGGGAAAGATAGCCTACCTTTTTACGGTTGTTTGATCAATAGGACTGTAAAGTTCCCAAATGTAAGAGTGGTATTTAGCTACATATTTACAGAAATCCATTCAAGTGTATTTTGTGGCGTTTGCCGAATGCGTGCTTAGTAAGGATCTAAAGTCGAGCTGTTGCAATTGCCTGTGAACACACAGTACAGTTTAAAGTGAATGATGACAGGCCATTGTGGCGCATTTCTTGTTGGCATATACAGTGCATTCGGAAAGTATTCCTACCCATTGACTCATTCCACATTTTGTTACATTACATACTTACTCTAAACTCTTACATTCATACTCTAAAATTGAATAAATTGTTTATTTTCCTCATCAATCTACACAAAATAATGACAAAGCAAAAACAGGATTTTACATTTTTTGCCACAAAAAAACATCAATATCACATTTACAGTATATATGTTTTTAGACCCTTTACTCAGTACTTTGTTGAAGCACCTAAGGCAGTGATTACAGCCTTTAGTCTTCTTGGCACACCTGTATTTGGCGAGTTTTTCCCATTCTTCTCTACAGATCCTCTCAAGCTTTGTCAGGTTGGATCAGGTCTCTCCAGAGATTTTCGAATGGGTTCAAGTCCGGGCTCTGGCTGGGCCACTCATGGACATTCAGAGACTTGTCCCCAAGCCATTCCTGCGTTGTCTTGGCTGTGAATTTAGGGTTGTTGTCCTGTTGTAAGGTCCTGTTGTAACCTTGGCCCTACGCTGAGGTCCTAAGTGCTCTGGAGCAGGTTTTCATCAAGGATCTCTCTGTACTTTGCTCCGTTCATCTTTCCCGTTTATCTTTCCCTAATCCTGACTAGTCTCCCTGTCCCTGCCGCTTACATATGTCCAAGCAGGATGGTGCTGCCACCACCATGCTTCACCATAGGGATGGCGCCAGGTTTCCTTCAGATGTGACGCTTGTCATTAAGGCCAAAGAGTTCAATCTTGGTTTCATGAGACCAGAGATTCTTGTTTCTCATGTTCTGAGATCCCTTTAGGTGCCTTTTGGCAAACTACAAGTGGGCTGTAATGTGCCTTTTACTGAGGAGTGGCTTCTGTTTGTCCACACTACCAAAAAGGCCTGATTGGTGGAGTGCTGTAGAGATGTGTGTGCTTCTGGAAGGTACTACCATTTCCACAGAATAACTCTGGAGCTCAGTCAGATTGGCCATCGGGTTCTTGGTCACCTCCCTGACCAAGGTCCTTCTCCCACTGATTGCTCAGTTTGGCCGGGCGGCCAGCTCTAGGAAGTGTCTTGGTGGTTTTAAACTTCTTCCATTTAAGAATGATGGAGGTCACTGTTTTCTTGGGGACCTTCAATGATTCAGACATTTTTTGGTACCCTTCCCCAAGTCTGTGCCTCGACACAATCCTGTCTCGGAGCTCTAGGGACAATTCCTTCCACCTCATGGCTTGGTTTTTGTTTTGACATGCACTGTCAACTGTGGGACTTTATATAGACAGGTGTGTGCCTTTCCAAATCATGCCCAATCAATTGAATTTACCACAGGTTGACTCCAATCAAGCTGTAGAAACATCTCAAGGATGATCAAAGGAAACAGGACGCACCTAAGCTCAATTGAGTCTTATAGCAAAGGGTCTGAATACTTATGTAAATTAGGTATTTCTGTATTATCTGTAATACATTTTCAAAACATTTCTAAAAAACAGTTTTTGCTTTGTCATTGTGAGGTATTGTGTGTAAATATTTATTTTCTTCAATCTAATCAATTTTAGAATAAGACAAGGGGTCTGAATACTGAATACTCAGATTGGCTATGGAGCACCGGTCTGCGTAGACTCCTGTCCTGGACTAGACAGATTATTAGGTTTAATTTACTGCAGTGTCTATTTATTGTCCAAACGTGTGGCCACTTTCCCACTCTATATTGCTATTGAATTTTCACAAATTCCTTAGTATACATAATTCCCAAACATTCTAAGAATTCGTGAAAATGACCATGTATCTAAGTGCTCGCTTTCCAGAAAATGGGGGTGTATACAAACAGATTTTAATAAGATGTCCTGTTGCTAAAACGCTTTCAGTCCATCTTTAAAAGAGCAGAAGATATACTAAATGGGCTTCTTGTAAATACAGGTCTGTATGGGCTGCTCTCCGAGCTGACACAGTTATTAAGTGCACATGTAGTGATGATTTGTGTTTACACAGTGATTTTCTGTCGAATAAAGAGCAACTTTACACTGTGAGTAAAAATGTATCCTATCCACCACCTGGACCTGAACACTCACCACATTGACGAACTCTTTTATTTCACAGATGTAGTATTGGATCACAACATTTTTTTTTTCAAATGAATATGTTTCCATGTATGTTTAAGGCATAATGGTGAGACATTGGCAGCATTCCCGATACAGATGGCACCTTAATTTGGGAGGACGAGCTCATAGATCAATCTGTTTGATACCATTCCATTTCCTCCATTCCAGCCCTTATTATGAGCCGTCCTCTCCTCACCAGCCTCCTGTGATTCACACACACTGTTTTTCAAAATCTTATATAGTAAAACCATTAAAGATTCAGATGTCAAGGTGTTTGTATGACTTCTCTTGTCTGGTGGCAAATCCCAATCCGGGTCCTAGTTCGCTGTAGGCAGTCTGAACACTTAAGCAACCAGGAAATGACATGGTCTGATTCGATATTTAAAAAAAATATATATTTTGTTACACATTGTTGTTTAACAACAGTATTGTGAAAGGACCAATATTTCTGAGGCAATGTGTGAGATTTGAAAAAAAGTCAGCCCAGACCAAAACTGTAGAAGCCGCTCGAGTTATGACTTCATTTCTGGCCAACCCCACCTGTAGTCATATAGGACAACAAAGGGAAATAATCAGTTGTGTGCAGGGTTTAGAATTACAGGGTGGCTAGGGGGAACTTTGCAGCCCCATAACAAACCATCACCTTCTCCATTCAAAGTCATTATAGATAATCAACATTACAGCTCATTCCAGGGGAGCAGGGACTGGAATACACATATATTTCACTGATAGATACTTATGATACCAAAAGAGGAGAGAGAGGAGCTTACCCAGTTCTTCAACTAGAAGAGATTGTTGTTCCAGTAGAATTTGGTAAAAGGCTGATTTAGCCACCGCTCCTCCTGGTTTCAGGGCCACATACAGCTTTCTCATCTTTGACATACTGGTTTGGGCCGCAGTGATTTCAGAGTAATCCTCATCATGGATCATTTTCTTCTGGTATAGGCCATCTGCTATTGGCATCACCATGGTAATCCTTTGAACAAGTTTTTCCATGTTATCATCCACAAATTGTGCACCTGGGTTAGAGAACATCTGTTACTCAAACAACCTTAAAGAATGATTGATTTTCAGTGAATATAACCGTGAATGTACAGGACTATACAGGTGAGACCGAAATACCTTGCATCAGATTTGTTTCCTGAATGAAAATGATATGCAGTACTCACAATCTGAGTTATTAAAATGCATTTCATATCAGCACCCAACAAAGCTTTTTTAAGAGTTGAGCATGCCATATTTCCTCAGTAATTTGCATACTGTTTTCTTGCAGATTGATAGACTCCTTATTTCAGGTCATCATTTTATTCATCATTCCTCTGTGTGAATCTGGTCAATTACAGTAATTATTTAATTACATTTTTCTGTAATATCTTCTTACAACACTAGTTCAGTAATATGTCTGCATAAATCCCATGCAAACAAGGCAGGTTATATTACCATACTGCTTTGTCTCCATGACTGCAGATTGATCCTGGCTAGACTGGGGAGTAGCAGCTTGATCTGGCAAGAGAGAGAGACTCTCCATGACATTGTTTGTAAAGAAACAACATCGAATACATGTTCTGTATTGTAGCCTGAGTTGAATAAAGCACATATTGACGTATGGCATGCAGTTCTGCTTTTACTTTATTGCACAAGTAGGCTTACACTCAGGGGCAGCTTCCTGAGCACAGATTTTTTTTAAAGCCTACTCCTGGAATAAAAAGCAAGAACAATGGAGAATCTCCATTGAAAATTATTTTTAGTCCAGGTTTAGCTTAATTATCTGTGTCCAGGAAACTGCCTCTAAAATGTTCAACTATCAACAATAGACATTTACATATTTACCTTTACAGTATGTGAATGAACAATTAAAATGCACATGTGAAAGTACATTTGTTGCATACAGTATTTGTAATCAATTCTGAATTACCTTTATCACCGTCTGTCTTTAACTTATCTGCTAGATCAATCATTCCCATGTTCTCCAGGATCTTCTGTGTGATTTTCATGGCACCTTCTTTCTTATAGGCCTGCACCATCTTACTCACTGTCGTGTGCCTGTTAGCGTCCTCTAGTCTGGCGGTTGACATGGGAGTGAAGCCTTCGAGTGTTTCCTGCATCAGGTTCCACTGGAAGATCTCAAATGTAGCCTTGTCTAGTTTTTCTAGGGTAGCCAGCAGCCGCTGTGGAACGGGTGTGGCCATTGTAGATCACTAGAATGGGTCAAATATGAATATATTAAACTAATACAACTTTACTACAAGCAAAAAATTGGAGTCAACCATATTGACACATTGTCAATCTTTATTTTACCCAATACACCCAGGTACTTACAATGTGTCTGTGTTGGACAGATAACTCCCAGTAACGCTTTGTCTCAAACTTTTTCTACTTTCAGTTCTCTTTACATTCTCCACCCCTTTTATCTGAATCAGAGGGGGTGGACTTCCAAGTGCACAGTTAAGACTTTATATACATGTCATGTAATGATGTTTTATTCAGAGCACGTTGATCTAGCTCAGAAATAATTGATCCTGCTTTGCCATCTACCCCACTGGTCTCAGGTCTACAGGCTTCACCAAATACAACATAACTATTCTTTACCAAATGCACATTTACTTTTCTGGATAGAAATGTAATTCCACATAATCTGGTCAGTGACTACCATCTAGTGGTGATCAGAGTTAATACAGGTCAGATTTAGATACATATAACTTTGTCCTCAGAGGCAATTACTTATGCAATCACAATACATAAAGATGATATCACATATTAAATAGCAAAGGATATTCTCCATGTGCTGCTTGTGAATACTAGTCTCTAAGGTGATAGAAGACAGATATAATGTAGGGATGATGTGTGTTTACACAGTGATTTTCTGTAGAATAAAGAGCAACTTCACACTGTAAAACCTCATCCTATCCACCACCTGGACCTGAACACTCATCACATTGGCAAAGTCTTAGATTTCACAGGTGTACTGTTGGATCACAATAAAATGTTTCAAATGAATATGTTTCACAAGCATAGTGGTCAGACATGGGCAGCATTCACACCACAGGTGGCACCTTAATTGGGCAGGATGGGCTCATAGTAATGGCTGGAATGGAATGGTATCAAACACATCAAATTCATGGTTTCAATGTGTTAGATTGTTCCATTTACTCCATTCCAGCCCTTATTATGAGCCACCCTCTCCTCACCAGCCTCCTGTGATTCCCACTGTTTTTCAAAATCTTTTATAGTAAAACCATTAAAGATTCAGGTGTCAAGGTTTTTGTATGACTTCTTGTCTGGTGGCATATCCCAGTCCGGGTCTTAGTTCGCTGTCTTCGGTAGGCAGTCTGAACACTTAAGCAACCAGGAAAAGACATGTGATTAATTTGAAAAACATTACTTTCTTACAAATTGTTGTTTGACAACAGTGGTGTGATAGGACCAATATTTGAGGTAATGTGTGAGATTTAAACGGTTGAGAGACAACAGTAAGATTAGAAAAAAAGTGAGTAGTGGGCCAGCAGGTTCCTGGAAGTCCAGACCATGACTGTAGAAGCCGCTCAAGTTATGACTTCATTTCTGGCCAACCCCACCTGTAGTCATATAGGGAAACAATCAATTGTGTGCATGGTTTAGAATTACAGGGGGGCTAGGGGGAACTTTGCAGCCCCATAACAAAACTTCTCCATTCAAAATCAAATCAAATGTATTTCTATAGCCCTTCTTACATCAGCTGATATATTGAAGTGCTATACAGAAACCCAGCCTAAAACCACAAACAGCAGGCAATGCAGGTGTAGAAGCATGATGGCTAGGAAAAACTACCTAGAAAGGCCGAAACCTAGGAAGAAACCTAGAGAGGAACCAGGCTATGAGGGGTGGCCAGTCCTCTTCTGGCCGTGCCAGGAGGAGATTATAACAGAACATTGCCAAGATGTTCAAATGTTCATAAATGACCAGCATGGTCAAATAATAATAATCACAGTGGTTGTCGAGGGTGCAACAAGTCAGCACCTCAGGAGTAAATGTCAGTTGGCTTTTCATAGCCGATCATTGAGAGTAGCTCTACCGCTCCTGCTGTCTCTAGAGAGTTGAAAACAGCAGGTCTGGAACAGGTAGCACGTCCGGTGAACAGGTCAGGGTTCCATAGCCGCAGACAGAACAGTTGAAACTGGAGCAGTAGTACGGCCAGGGTGACTGGGGACAGCAAGGAGTCATCATGCCAGGTAGTCCTGAGGCATGGTCCTAGGGCTCAGGTCCTCCGAGAGAGAAAGAATTAGAAAGAGCATACTTAAATTAACACAGGACACCAGATAAGACAGGAGAAGTACTCCAGATATACCAGACTGACCCCCTGACCTGACCCATTCAAACTCATTATAGATAATCAACATTACAGCTGATTACAGGGGAGCAGGGACTGGAATACACATATATTTCACTGATATATACTTATGATGCCAAAAGAGGAGAGAGAAGAGTTACTCAAACAACCTTAAAGAATGATTGATTTTCAGTGAATATAACCATGAATGTACAGGCCTACACAGGTGAGACCGAAATACAGAAGTTTCTTTCGGCATCATCTGACAAACATGACTTAAAGACCTTGCTTTCAGAATTGTTTCCTGAATGAAAATGACATTCAGTACTCACAATCTGAGTTATTAAAATGCATTTCATATCTTGTCTTTTGGACATGCTGTGGAAGGAAGGTTAACATTCTATATTTGGTCTATGATTTAGGTGAACTCGAGCAAGTCAATACTTGGAGGCTAAGTTCAATAGTAGTATTAGTTGTTATAAAGTGTTATACCAGATGGCTTTGAACTTGCAGATACATGGAGGGCGCCAACACCTGATGTTTTACTTCCCGAGTCCTAGAGAGAGGGTATGATAGAGGGAAGAGTAGAATAAGGAGGAGACAGTTATTAGTATGCTATGTTCCAATGCCCACACAAGCATTACCACTTAAATGCATGACAAATACATTGGTTTATTCCGAGTGGTACACTAGTGTACATATGAGAACGTAGCTTTAGTGTCTTGTTCTGTACCAGTTTTGTAAGCACTTGATGGACAGCATTGCGTATCCCCTTCTTGTGCTTCTCAAACCCTCTTGTCACAAGGAAGCATTCTGAAAAATAAACAGGAAGAGTTCCAAACGACACGTATCAGTGATGTGTAAAACTCATAAATAAAGACATACATGCTTATGTTATGACAATGAAGATGTACACAATCCTAACTGGATGAGTATAGCTACCCTATGTGATCAAAAAATGAATATTCCAATGACACTCCTGTACTCTTACTCTTGAAAGGGGGTCTCTTAGAGGGCTCATGGTCCCAGCACTTCTCCATGAGCTCCACCAGGTCCCCTAGCCCCTCGACCTGCTCTTTGTCCACATCCTCCAGGGTAGGCCTCTGTCCTCTGTCTTTGATGAGAAAACAGAACCTGGAGTCTCTGGCATGTACATCTACAAGAGATTGAAGAGTAAAGGTAAGATGCTCCAAAAAGTATTAAACAGTCCTGTCATATTTATCTATGACTGTACTTGTAGATGTAATGTTTATGAACAGTTATTATTGTCTATGTTGTGCAGTATAATGTAACATTATTATGCATTGCAAAGTGCAATGAATGTGAGAATAATGCATCATGAAGAAGGTATTCATTGTAAGTGTTACTCACTAGGATATGGCTTTGACTGAACAGTGATGATGGACCACAGAAGTATACCATAGCGGAAGATAATGTGAGAGAGATAGAAAGAGTCATATGTCCATATTGATTATTCTTGAGGCATTTAGTGACGTACCTGTAGATGTCAAAGGCACGAATGGGTTTGTATGACACATTTTCCAAAGCCTCAGGGGGCATGTAACTAGATGTCCCCCCAGCCTTCCCAGGGAACTCTTTGCTCATCTTGTAAACACTGTGGGACACCTTGGCCAGGCCAAAATCTGCAAGCTAGAGAGACAGAGAGACAGACAGTCTTCAGTTCATGCATTACAATTACTGGCAGTATAACTCATGTAATCTAACTATATTTGTTGAAATAGTTAATAATCAATGAATGGTAATATCAATAATAATAATTATAATATTGCCTCAATAATACACTCCAACAAGCAATAGTGCTATTGAACCTCAGTTCATGCTCGTGTTCCCACCAGTTAAAGCCTAATCAGAACCAGGAGCCTGGAACTTGCCTTGGCATTAAGGCAGTCATCCAGCAGCACATTATTGGGCTTTAGGTCTTGATGCAGAAGGGGTGGGATGAGGCAATGGAGGAAGTTCATCCCCAGAGCGATCTGGTGGGCCAAGCGATAGGCAAGGGGGTGGGGCCAAGGTGGATGGAGAGAGAGGGTGTCCAGGAGGGATTCCAGTGTCCCCCTCTCCATGAACTCCATCACAAGACCCAGCTGAATGGAAGGGCCGCAAGTGGGGGGACAATCCTTGTACACTCCAAGAATCCTTATCACATGGAGGCTTGCACCCTTGCTCATCATTTCTGCCTCATTATGCAGGGAAGCGCTAGAGCTGGGATAAAGTTAGGGGTGGGAAGGAGAGGACACGGGAGGGAGTGGACAGAGAGAGTGAGGGCAACACAGGAATATTGTCTTAACTTAAATGGTTGACAAAGACAATTCAGTTTATAATAGAATGTAAAACTCATTTAATTGACATACAATCAAGTGTTTAAAGTATAGACATTTTACCCATCACATCGTAGCAACTCGATGGCCACATCCAATCCCCAGTTCACATGTCTGGCTTTGTGGACTTGTCCAAACCCTCCTGCACCAATCACTTTCCAGTTCTCCAGACTGTTGTTTCCAATTACTGCTGCCAGGCTGGACCGGTCCATCTGTCAATCAAGATGATCTGTAATGGCATTCAGTGTTTGCATCAAATAAGTTCCACATCAAGTCAAGTCACATGGTATTGGTTCTCCTTTGAGACACTACTGTAGCTAACACTGTCCTTTATACGGTTGTTCCATACACTTAGAAAAAAGGTGATATAAACATAAGTGTTCTTAAGCTGTCCCGATAGGAGAACCCTTTCAATAACCCTTTTTGGTTCCATGTAAAACCCTTTCCACAAATGCTCTGCATAGCACCAAAAAGGGTTCTCCTATAGGGACAACCGAAGAACCCTTTTGGAAAAAAATGTTGTGTACCTTAAAAGTGCAAGTCATCCAAGTTCATCCTATCCTCTGTTACGAATCCCTTTGGCCCGACAATCCAGGGGGGGTGGTAATGGGATCCATAACACAACTCACGCAAATTATAACAGTGACAAAGTAATGGTGAGAACGAAATAACAGACAACTTAATTACCGTCAAACACTCAGGGTTTATTTCTAAACACACGGTAAAGGGGGGCAGTAAAAAGGGGCTGAGCTGGACCCAAGGAAAGAAATAATAAGAATTCAAAAATACCCCTAAGTTAGACTAGCCTACTTCACCAACTACTAACCAAAAATATAGTGGGTGGTCCGCCCTGTTCTAACAAAGTTTAACTACGGGTAGTGTATGCCCATGGGCGAACTGTCTGGTTACCCCCTTTTCCCACTACCAAAGAAACACTCAAACACCATAACAAAACCAATACTCACATGTGGGGACAAAGTGACATGTAGTTGCAAACCACACAATGGATCTACAGACATATGGCATTGACAGAGAGATTGAGCGCTAGAGAACACAACTGACAGGGTTTTTAAACCAAGGGAAAGGGACTGTGATTGGGTAAGGGAAAAGGAGCATGTGTCTTCCGATTAGCGACTGATTGATGACTGATTGGGGAATGATGATTGTCACCTGTGAGTAGGGGAGAAGGAGAGAAAAGAAATACACACAGGATACACACAGAATACTTGTATCCGTAACACTCTGATAAAGCAGTTTACAGGATTGCACATCATCAGTCACATTCAACCTTTGCCCTGGACTACCAGTTTGTGTGATATGATAATAGCTGACTTATTTCCTACCTCTCTAAAGCTCATATTGTCTCTGAAATAATCATCTCAAAAATCAGCAAACACAAATCAGATGTATGATTCAAGCATGTTATTCAGCTTCGCATTACAGTACATATCAATGTTGAGTTATCATTTAGTTTACCATGGCACAGTCTCTCCACTATGTTACTGTGCATCAACTTACCTCCTGATAATGATAACATTCTTATTATGTGTATAAGATTAGATAGTAGCTGAGTATCCATTGCTTCTTGTACTCATTATACTATGACTTCCTTACCTGTGACCGTGCTTAAGAAATTATGTTCCCCGTAACTCTCCTGTATTTAAATAGAATCTTCACTTAATTTATTTTGCTCTCACTTCAGTATCTTAGGTGTTTCCACCTCATTTTGTTTATCAGAGGAGGGTGGAGTCAGAAAGGTTGAAGTTGTACAGTCAGGACTTGACACATTTTCTCCACCAGATGGAATTGAATGCAGTGGCATGATGTAGGATGCATAATTGTGTAATATTTGAGACTATACTAGCCATCTGTTTTTATTTGAAAAGTATCCAATTTATTGATTATGCTATATAAGCTAAGTTTCCATCCTATTGGAGATAGATTTTCATATGAATATCTGCATAAAGAAATTATGGCCATTTTCCCACCACTGGTGTTTCCACCAAACAGACTTGTTGTGGATAGTAATTGGTGTGTGATGACATACTGCACACAAAATGTACTTTTTCATGTACCGAAAAAAAATCTGAAGTTCAATGTGTTTCTATCCCATTTTCAACTCTACCGATAGTTTTGTCACAAAAACTGTTGAGTTAAATAGCAAATGTGCCTACTCTGGTCTTGACAGGTACGATCTAGCCAACTTCTCACAGACAGATACAGTGCGGGAAGGCTGTGCAGGTAAGCTAGTGTACATGATGAGATTATTAAGAGAGAGAGTTTTTTTATTTGTCAAATGGCAGTCAAGCATCGGTCATCACGATCATCATGTCTCCAGAATAAGACCCTCAATATTTTCTGTAAAGCGGCATCAAGGTTTCCGTGCACTTTCACCACCCTATGCCTGTTCATCATCAAGTTATTTAATGTGTAGCATAATAAACTACATGGTTTCCCAAAATGTATTGGGAGGACCACACACCATATCATCATGTGACTCCATGTTTACTTCGATATGATGTCTGGTGAGGACCTGCCTTACAACAGGCCTACAAGGCCTCAGTCCAGCCTCTCAGCCTATTGCGGACAGTCTGAGAATTGATGGAGGGATTGTGCTTTCCTGGTGTAACTCAGACAGTTGTTGTTGCCATCCTGTACTTGTCCCGCAGGTGTGATGTTCGGATGTACCGGTCCTGTGTAGTTGTTGTTACACGTGGTCTGCCACTGCGAGGACGATCAGCTGTCCGCCCTGTCTCCCTGTAGCACTGTCTTAGGCGTCTCACAGTACGGACATTGCAAGTTATTGCATCTGCAGTCCTCATGCCTCCTTCCAGCATGCCTAAGGCACGTTCACGCAGATGAGTAGGGACCCTGGGCATCTTTCTTTTGGTGTCAGTAGAAAGGCCTCTTTAGTGTCCTAAGTTTTCATAACTATGACCTTATTTGCCTACCGTCTGTAAGCTGTTAGTGTCTTAACGACCGTTCCACAGGTGCATGTTCATTAATTGTTTATGGTTCGTTGAACACGCATGGGAAACAGTGTTTAAACCCTTTACAATGAAGATCTGTGAAGTTATTTGGATTTTTACGAATTATCTTTGAAAGACAGGGTCCTGAAAATTGGGACGTTTCTTTTTTTGTTAAGTTTACAAGCTAAAATGTACTTGTACTAACATGTAACCTAACACACTTATCTGTCTGTGTTTAGCTGGAGTTGGACCAGCAGAAGGATGAGGAGGAGCAGGAGAACACCCCTGAGTTCGTGAAGATGAAGAGCAATCTTGGTGGACCAAGCTGGAGGCTAATGGGGAGGAACGTACCACTTAGGGACCCATGGGGGGGGGGGGCTTGAGAGGGAAGGAGAGGGCAACTGTGTCCATGGAGATATGTTTGTGTGTTTGTGCAGAGTCTATGGCACATGTCATCTGAGGTGGACTTCACTTCCTGATTCTGATTTATCCGACCCTGTTGAGAAAGACTACAGACCCGTTTGTCTGCCTACTAAATACCAACAGTACTACAGACCTCTTTGTCTGTCTGCTACAGCTCTCACCACAGGCAGTGACCAAGGAAACTTAATCACCTCTGCTTCTCTCACCAACAGACAGACAGACTTTGCAGAGAAGAGAATCCCCTATAGAGACTACACACTGCTTTGTCTGCCTGCTATAGTACTCACATCAGCATCTCCACTCAACACACAGACCGAGAGGAGACTTAACATGGACGCAAAACACGGAACATGCTACATGAAGGACAGCCAGCCAGCCAGTCTTCTTGGGAAGCCTGATGCAGGGACAAACAGAACCCACACAGTTTGCATTCCCTCTCTCCTGTCTGCTCCTCTCTCTGGCCACAGAAAGTTCTCCTTCTGTTATTGTTGTCATTGTTTTCATTTTCAGAACCCAGAATAGAAAAGCGGACACTGGATGGACTCTTAAAGCTGTATTTTGTAAAAGTTTGTTTGTAGTATTTTAGCCCCATGTAGGGAGTGTGAGAGACATCTGTTTAGTTTTACAGCTCAATGTGTGGAACCTGAGCAGGACAAGATGAGTGTTTGTGTGAAAAAACACCCAGGTTACTTTTTATTATTTTTTATCTCCAACATACCATTTCCTCAGCTAATGCTATTTGAAGCAATACTAGAACCCTTTCCAAGTGTGAGACTTTTCTTTCTATAATTATAATGATTTCTATAATTTTTTGTTTTGTATGAATAAAAGTGACATTAAATCAGTCTTACTTTGAATGTGAAAGAGATTGTTATAGACGATACTAGAAAGTAAGTGCGCACGAGTTCTTTGCTGGGTTCATGTGCTTCTTTGAAAATCTGGTAGTCAGAAACAATTGACATGGAAAATTGCCTTGATTGCGCCGACAGCGTCATTGCATCAATGCTGCATAACATTTTGAGCAGCTACACAACTATACTGAATCTGTCACGACTTCCGACTTCCTCCATCGGTGCAGCTAGACACTCTATGTCATCTACAAGTATGTCCTCCACCAGTGCAGCTAGACCCTCTACGTCAACTACAAGTATGTCCTCCACCGGTGCAGCTAGACCCTCTACATCAACTACAAGTATGTCCTCCACCGGTGCAGCTATACCCTCTACGTCAACTACAAGTATGTCCTCCACCAGTGCAGCTAGACCCTCTACGTCAACTACAAGTATATCCTCCACCGGTGCAGCGAGACCCTCTACGACATCTACAAGTATGTCCTCCACCGGTGCAGCTGACCCTCTACGTCAACTACAAGTATGTCCTCCACCGGTGCAGCGAGACCCTCTACGACATCTACAAGTATGTCCTCCACCGGTGCAGCTATACCCTCTACGTCAACTACAAGTATGTCCTCCACCGGTGCAGTGTGACCCTCTACGTCATCTTCAGTATGTCCTCCACCGGTGCAGCTAGACACTCTACGTCAACTACAAGTATGTCCTCCACCGGTGCAGCGTAACCCTCTACGTCATCTACAAGTATGTCCTCCACCGGTGCAGCTAGACACTCTACGTCAACTACAAGTATGTCCTCCACCGGTGCAGCGTAACCCTCTAAGTCATCTACAAATATGTCCTCCACCGGTGCAGCTAGACCCTCTACGTCATCTACAAATATGTCCTCTACCGGTGCAGCGTAACGCTCTACGTCATCTACAAGTATGTCCTCCACCAGTGCAGCTAGACACTCTACGTCATATACAAATATGTCCTCTACCGGTGCAGTGTGACCCTCTACGTCATCTACAAGTATGTCCTCCACCAGTGCAGCTAGACACTCTACGTAATCTACAAGTATGTCCTCCACCGGTGCAGTGTGACCCTCTACGTCATCTACAAGTATGTCCTCCACCGGTGCAGCGTAACCCTCTACGTCATCTACAAGTATGTCCTCCACCTGTGCGGCTAGACCCTCTACGTCATCTACAAATATGTCCTCCACCGGTGCAGCTAGACCCTCTACGTCATCTACAAGTATGTCCTCCACCAGTGCAGCTAGACACTCTGCATCATCTACAAATATGTCCTCCACCGGTGCGGCTAGACCCTCTACAAGTATGTCCTCCACCGGTGCAGCTAGACACTCTACGTCATCTACAAGTATGTCCTCCACCGGTGCAGCGAGACCCTCTATGTCATCTTCAAGTATGTCCTCCACCGGTGCAGCTAGATACTCTACGTCATCTACAAGTATGTCCTCCACCGGTGCAGCGAGACCCTCTATGTCATCTTCAAGTATGTCCTCCACCAGTGCAGCTAGACACTCTACGTAATCTACAAGTATGTCCTCCACCGGTGCAGTGTGACCCTCTACGTCATCTACAAGTATGTCCTCCACCGGTGCAGCGTAACCCTCTACGTCATCTACAAGTATGTCCTCCACCTGTGCGGCTAGACCCTCTACGTCATCTACAAATATGTCCTCCACCGGTGCAGCTAGACCCTCTACGTCATCTACAAGTATGTCCTCCACCAGTGCAGCTAGACACTCTGCATCATCTACAAATATGTCCTCCACCGGTGCGGCTAGACCCTCTACAAGTATGTCCTCCACCGGTGCAGCTAGACACTCTACGTCATCTACAAGTATGTCCTCCACCGGTGCAGCGAGACCCTCTATGTCATCTTCAAGTATGTCCTCCACCGGTGCAGCTAGACACTCTACGTCATCTACAAGTATGTCCTCCACCGGTGCAGCGAGACCCTCTATGTCATCTTCAAGTATGTCCTCCACCAGTGCAGCGAGACCCTCTACGTCATCTACAAGTATGTCCTCCACCGGTGCAGTGTGACCCTCTACGTCATCTACAAGTATGTCCTCCACCGGTGCAGCGTGACCCTCTACGTCATCTTCAGTATGTCCTCCACCGATGCAGCTAGACCCTCTACGTCATCTTCAGTATGTCCTCCACCGGTGCAGCTAGACCCTCTACGTCATCTTCAGTTTGTCCTCCACCGGTGCAGCGTGACCCTCTATGTCATCTTCAGTATGTCCTCCACCGGTGCAGCGTGACCCTCTATGTCATCTTCAGTATGTCCTCCACCGGTGCAGCGTGACCCTCTACGTCATCTTCAGTATGTCCTCCACCGGTGCAGCGTGACCCTCTACGTCATCTTCAGTATGTCCTCCACCGGTGCAGCGGGACCTTCTACGTCATCTTCAGTATGTCCTCCACCGGTGCAGCGGGACCTTCTACGTCATCTTCAGTATGTCCTCCACCGGTGCAGCATGACCCTCTACGTCATCTTCAGTATGTCCTCCACCGGTGCAGCTAGACCCTCTATGACGTCTACGTCATCCGCAAGTTTGACCATCACCGGTGCAGCCATGGCAGACACTGGAATGGAGGAAGCAACTCTGGACCAGGGACCCGGTGAGATTATTATGACCCTCACCGAAGTGACCACTGAGGACCTCAAACGGGATGTGGCCGTGGAGAAACACGTGCAGAAAAACGAAGAGGAACAACTTCACACCAGGCGTCATTGGAGGTACCAGCCCCCAGATCCACTCAACTAATTTCAGCAGAGGCTCTTCCAAGCTGTCGAGAGGAAAGCAGCCCAACCTGATGCTCACAGGAAGGAGGAGGAAGAGACCCTCTGCCATGCGCCTGGTTCTAACCCTGAAGAGGCTGCATCGGCAAAGAAAAGCAGCAGCCCAGCTTAAGATTCAAGTTCAATGGTTCTTTTTTAATCCACAACACAGGATGTGTCAAGTATTGAGACAGTGAAGTAAAGTGGGGTCATTTTTGTATACTCATGTACGCTAATTGGTATTTCAGATCAAAGGATTAATATGAGTCAAATGTATAGTTGGGTTTGAAAATACCCCGAAACAACAGTTTGCTGTCTAAATATGTGCCTGTCATATTAATCTTTTGATCTCAAATTCCATGAGTGCACAACAAGAATTACCAACTGTACCACACTCTTACAATATTTATGCCACTAACTACACTAGACAAGCAGTATTTAGTAAACATAAATCTAAATTCTATGGTATTATGTAATGCATGTATGTGTTGTTTTTCTCTTCCCTACCAGAGATGGAGTCAAGATAGTCAGCTCACAGGAACGACAGGAGGAAGAGAGGAGTTGTCTGGTTGCTATTGTTTTGACCTCCCTCATTGTACCTTTCCTTTCACACACACGTGTCAATTCCGTCAATACATAAAGTTAATTGTTACTAAATTCTTAGGATAGCATTCATTATTAGTGTTACATATCTTTCTGAATTGACTGAATTGAAACTCACACACCAGAGAATTCACAGATTCTCTTGTTGGTCTAAAGGTGAATAGATTTCTTTCATTTAAAACCACCTGAAAACCAGGGTATTGGAACTGTTTGTGTTATGGCTACACATTCTTTTCTTATTTACAGAGACAAACACACACTGCTCTTCTCCTTGAGGCACCTCACGTGTCCAATGCCCTGCCCTTTTATCTCCCTCTGCCTGAGGGGGCTGTCGAGATGAATGGTGGTGGCTAACCATAGGGGAGAAGACAGGCAATAACGCACATACCATTCATGTTCTTTCTTGTACTTTCTCCTGTAATGTTTTTCGTTTTCATTTAATTTGTTTTTTAGTATCTCAATTAGATCTGCAAAGGTGTACAGAGGAAAGAGTCTAAGACAAGATGAAAGTAAAAACCCAATCTCTAATTCATTTTTTTTGTCCACCTGTATTTTGTTGTCAGACCAGTGAAGATGGTGGAAAACTGTACTAATTGTTTTCACCCTAGGTTACCCTTTCCCATTGTTGTCAAAGTAACTGTATGTCGTATAACCTTAATTAGAGCTCCTGCTCACCTGATGTACCATGCCAGGTGCACATTATACTGATGTTAAAGGGAGGGAAGGGGTTATAGTGTGGTCTTTACTCCCAAATTCACTTAATATGACTTCCAAATGAAGAGAGACTATGAGACATTATATAATCTGAGGAAAAAAATGAACAATGAACACATTTTATGAACAATGGTGGATGGTTCTTAAAATAACCTTCACTCCGTGGCATGCTGCCATGGGACTTGGAGTGCCTGTCTGGGGTAGTTGGTGGCACCTTCCTTGGTGACATCAGGTAAGTGACCATTTGGCGTGCCCAACAGCTAACCTTTCTCTGGACAGTCGTTTGTTGAAGATCCTTACAGGCCTTGGCAATGGCAGCTGGCCTTATGAGGTTGGGCCTCAAAGGGAAGGGGGGGATGGGTCCCCAGTCTTCAGTGATGCAGGTGGTGGTTATCTATAGGGTGCTGTCCTTAAGTGCCTGGCCGAAGGCAGAGTCCAGGAGGGTCCGCCATCATTTCCCTTGCCATAAGCACCAACATCGACTACACGGAAACAGTAGTTCGCATCGACAACAGCCAAGAGTACAACTGAATATGTAACCTTGTAGTTGTAGAATTGTGAACCCAAACAGGGTGGCGCCTGGATTACTACATGTTTCCCGTCAATGGATCCAAGACAGTTGGGGAAATCCCACCTCTCCAGCAACTCAGCAGCGATGGCCCTCCAGTCTTCCTCGGGGACAGGCATGATTTCAGTCTCAAATGTCTTGTGCCACAGAGCGGACAATGCCTGCCACTGTGGACCGTCCAACTCGGAAGCTGAATCTGATTGTCCTGTAGGAGTGCCCTGTCGCCAGGAATCTGAAATGTTATTCAAAATAAGTATCAATGCTGTGTGTAACTAGAATTTCCAGTGTGCGGCTCTCCTTTTCTTTTTCAAGTGTTCCAGCACCTCGCTTAAACAGGTGTGCGTTTCTTTCGCCTACAGATTAAATTTAATTCCACCCACATTCTATCTACTCATAGCTACCTCACTATTGTTTATTGTTCTCTACTAATTGTAATACTCATCAACCATCATTAACAATGCCTTGTAACAGAACGATTCAGACTATGACTGTACCAATAAATTGTTGCCCAAGCCAACTGTACACTCTTAGAACAAAAAGGTGCTATCTGGAACCTTAAAGGGTTCTCCTGCTGTCCCCATAGATAACCCTTTGAATAACCTTTTTTGGTTCCAGGTAGAACCCTTTTAGTTCAAGGTACAACCCTATTGGGTTCCTTGTAGAACCTTTTCCCCAAATGGTTCTACCTGGAACCGAAATGGTTATCCTATGGGGACAGCCGAAGAACCCAAACCCTTTTTTTCTAAGAGCATATAATGATTCCAATGAGAATGTGTTGTGAAATCTGTTATGCTGGAACCCTGGACAAGTAGCTGCTGCCTTGGCAGGGTCTGGTCCCGGTCCAACAGCGCAATCAAGACCCCCTTCTTCAATGTTGGTCTCATTGTTGAAAGAGTCTCCTCTCTACTATCTTGACTATTTATTATTGCAATTCCCTCCAAAATGCATCGATTGCAAAATATATTATATTATAGGCTGTCACAATAAATGTGTAGATCTCATCGAATAAGTAATGTTTATGCTAATGTCAGTTGCAGTCTCATGTCTATCAGAGCAGAGAGATGTGAATGTCATTCTAGTCATTCTAGTTCCGTGATGTACAGTTGAAGTCGGAAGTTTACATACACTTAGGTTGGAGTCATTAAAACGTGTTTTTCAACCACTCCACAAAGTTCTTGTTAACAAACTATATTTTTGGCAAGTCGGTTAGGACATCTACTTTGTGCATGACACAAGTAATATTTCCAACAATTGTTTACAGAAAGATTATTTCACTTATAATTCACTGTATCACAATTCCAGTGGGTCAGAAGTTTACATACACCAAAGTTGACTGTGCAGCTTGTAAAATTCCAGAAAATTATGTCATGGCTTTAGAAGCTTCTGATAGGCTAATTGACGTTATTTGTGTCAATTGGAGGCCTACCTTCAAACTCACTACCCCTTTGCTTGACATCATGGGAAAATCAAAAGAAATCAGCCAAGACCTCAGAAAGAAATTGTAGACCTCCACAAGTCTGGTTCATCCTTGGGAGCAATTTCCAAACACCTGAAGATACCACGTTCATTTGTACAAACAATAGTACGTAAGTATAAACACCATGGGACCACGCAGCCATCATACCGTTCAGGAAGGAGATGCGTTCTGTCTCCTAGAGATGAACGTACTTTGGTGCGAAAAGTGCAAATCAATCCCAGAACAACAGCAAAGGACCTTGTGAAGATGATGGAGGAAACAGGTAAAAAAGTATCTATATCCACAGTAAAATGAGTCCTATATCGACATAACCTGAAAGGGCGCTCAGCAAAGAAAAAGCCACTGCTCCAAAACCGCCATAAAAATGCCAGACTACGGTTTGCAACTGCACATGGGACAAAGGTCATACTTTTTGGAGAAATGTCCTCTGGTCTAATGAAACAAAAATAGAACTGTTTGGCGATAATCGTTTTGTTTGGAGGAAAACGGGAGAGGCTTGCAAGCCGAAGAACACCATCCCAACCATGAAGCATGGGGGTGGCAGCATCATGTTGTCGGCGTGCTTTTCTGCAAGAGGGACTGGTGCACTTCACAAAATAGGTGGCATCATGAGGGAGGAAAATGATGTGGATATATTGAAGCAGCTATAGAGATTGCTATTTCCAACTACAAAGACTATTCCTCTTTTTCACAAAATCAGAAAAGTTATTCAAGAATTTACAAAAAAAAAAATCTCCAAAAATGTGCTCAACATTTTACTGGACTGAAAGATTTATGATATAGTCTACTCCCCAGTCTAGCCAGGATCAATCTGCAGTCTTGGAGACAAAGCAGTACGGTAATGTAACCTGCCTTGTTGTTTTTTGATATTTGATATCATCTTTATGTATTGTGATTGCTGCATAAGTAATTGCCTCTGAGGACAAAGTTATCTGTATCTAAATCTGACCTGTATTAACTCTGATCACCACTAGATGGTAGTCACTGACCAGATAATGTAGAATTACATTTCTATCCAGAAAAGTAAATGTGCATTTGGTAAAGAATAGTTATGTTGTATTTGGTGAAGCCTGTAGACCTGAGACCAGTGGGGCAGACGGCAAAGCAGGATCAATTATTTCTGAGATAGATCAACGTCCTACGAATAAAATAGTTTATCATACTGATAGTTCGTGAGGTCTCAAACATTACAAAACCAAGTAATGCAAAACCAACCTGTCATTACATGTCTGTATATAAAGTCTTAACTGTGCACTTGGAAGTCCACCCTCTCTGATTCAGATAAAAAGGGGTGGAGAATTATAAGAGAAACCTGAAAGTTAAAAACTGAAGAAAAAGTTTTTGAGAAAAAGCGTTACTGGGAGTTATCTGTCCAACACAGACACATTGTAAGTACCTGGGTGTATTGGGTAAAGTAAAGATTGACAATGTGTCAATATGGTTGACTCCATATTTTTGCACGTAGTAAAGTTATATTAATTTAAAATATTCATATTTGACCCATTCTAGTGATCTACAATGGCCACACCCGTTCCACAGCGGCTGCTGGCTACCCTAGAAAAACTAGACAAGGCTATTAATTTTCAATGGAGATTCTACATTGATCTTGTTTTTATTCCAGGAGTAGGCTTTTTATCTGTGCTCAGGAAGCTGCCCCTGAGTGTAGGCTTACTTGTGAAGTAAAAGCAGTTCTGCATGTCAATTTGTGCTTTATTCAACTCAGGCTACAAATACAGAACATGTATTCGATGTTGATTCTTTACAAACCATGTCATGGAGAGTCTCTCTCTCTTGCCAGATCAAGCTGCTACTCCCAGTCTAGCCAGGATCAATCTGCAGTCATGGAGACAAAGCAGTATGGTAATGTAACCTGCCTTGTTTGCATGAGATACATGCTGAAATATTACTGAACTAGTGTTGTAAGAAGATATTACAAAAAATGGAACAAAAAAATGTAAGAAAATAATTACTGTACTTGACCAGATTCACACTGAGAGGCATGATGAATAAATAGATGACCTAAAGTCAGGAGTCTATCAATCTGCAAGACAACAGTATGCATATTACTGAGGAAATATTCATAATGGAAAATATGGCATGCTCAACTTTAAAAAAAGCTTTGTTGGGCGCTGCTATGAAATGCATTTTAATAACTCAGATTGTGAGTACTGAATGTCATTTTCATTCAGGAAACAATTCTGATGCAAGGTCTTTCTTAAGTCATGTTTGTCAGATGATGCCGAAAGAAAAACTTCTATATTTCGGTCTCACCTGTATAGTCCTATACATTCATGGTTATATTCACTGAAAATCAATCGTTCTTTAAGGTTGTTTGAGTAACACATGTTCTCTAACCCAGGTGCACAATTTGTGGATGATAACATGGAAAAACTTGTTCAAAGGATTACCATGGTGATGCCAATAGCAGATGGCCTATACCAGAAGAAAATGATCCATGATGAGGATTACTCTGAAATCACTGCGGCCCAATCCAGTATGGCAAAGATGAGAAAGCTGTATTTGGCCCTGCAACCAGGAGGAGAGGTGGCTAAATCAGCCTTTTACCAAATTCTACTGGAACAACAATCTCTTCTAGTCAAAGAACTGGGTAAGCTCTTCTCTCTCCTCTTTTGGTATCATAAGTATCTATCAGTGAAATATATGTGTATTCCAGTCCCTGCTCCCCTGGAATGAGCTGTAATGTTGATTATCTATAATGACTTTGAATGGAGAAGGTGATGGTTTGTTATGGCGCTGCAAAGTTCCCCCTAGCCACCCTGTAATTCTTAACCCTGCACACAACTGATTATTTCCCTTTGTTGTCCTATATGACTACAGGTGGGGTTGGCCAGAAATGAAGTCATAACTCGAGCGGCTTCTACAGTCTTGGTCTGGACTCACTTTTTTTCAAATCTCACACATTGCCTCAGAAATATTGGTCCTTTCACAATACTGTTGTCAAAAAACAATTTGTAACAAAATAAATAAAAGAAAAATATTGAATCACGTCATGTCTTTTCCTGGTTGCTTAAGTGTTCAGACTGCCTACCGAAGACAGCGAACTAGGACCCGGACTGGGATTTGCCACCAGACACGAGAAGTCATACAAAAACCTTGACATCTGAATCTTTAACGGTTTTACGATATAAGATTTTGAAAAACAGTGTGTGTGAATCACAGGAGGCTGGTGAGGAGGTGACGGCTCATAGTAAGGGCTGGAATGGAGGAAATGGAATGCCGTTACATTCATTCCGTTCCAGCCAATACTATGAGGTCGTCCTCCCCAAATAAGGTGCCACCAGCCACCTGTGGTGGGAATGCTGCAAATGTCTCACCATTATGCCTTATACATACATGGAAACATATTCATTTGAAAAAAAATGTTGATCCAATACTACATCTGTGAAATATAAGAGTTTGCCAAACTGGTAAGTGTTCAGGTCCAGGTGGTGGATAGGATACATTTTTACTCACAGTGTAAAGTTGCTCTTTATTCGACAGAAAATCACTGTGTAAACACAAATCATCACTACATGTGCACTTTATAACTGTGTCAGCTCGGAGAGCAGCCCATACAGACCTGTATTTACAAGAAGCCAATTTAGTTGATCCTCTGCTCTTTTAAAGATGGACTGAAAGCGTTTTAGCAACAGGACATCTTATTAAAATCTGTTTGTATACACCCCCATTTTCTGGAAAGTGAGCACTTAGATACATGGTCATTTTCACATTTTCATGAATTCTTAGAATGTTTGGGAATTATGTATACTAAGGAATTTGTGAAAGTTCAATAGCAATATAGAGTGGGAAAGTGGCCCCGGGTTTGGACAATTAATAGACACTGCAGTAAATTAAACCTAATAATCTGTCTCGTCCAGAACTGGATTCCACGCAGACCGGTGCTCCATAGACAATCTGAGTATTCAGTATTCAGACCCCTTGTCTTTTTCCACATTACAGCCTTATTCTAAAATTGATTAAACATTTTTTTAAATGAAATCGTCACACAGTACCCCACATTGACAAAGCAAAAACAGGTTTTTAGAAATGTTTGCAAATGTATTACAAAACAGAAATACCTAATTTACTTAAGTATGCATGCCATTTGCTATAAAACTCAAAATTGAGCTCAGGTACATCCTCTTTCCATTGATCATCCTTGAGATGTTTCTACAACTTGATTGGAGTCCACCTGTGGTAAATTCAATTGATTGGACATTTTTTGGAAAGGCACACACCTGTCTATATAAAGTCCCACAGTTGACAGTGTCAAAACAAAAACCAAACCATGAGGTGGAAGGAATTGTCCGTAGAGCTCCGAGACAGGATTGTGTCGAGGCACCGATCTGAGGAAGGGTACCAAAAATGTCTGAAGCGTTGAAGGTCCCCAAGAACACAGTGACCTCCATCATTCTTAAATGGATGAAGTTTAGAACCACCAAGACTCTTCCTAGAGCTGGCCGCCCGGCCAAACTGAGCAATCGGGGGGAGTAGGGCCTTGGTCAGGGAGGTGACCAAGAACCCGATGGTCAATCTGACAGAGCTACAGAGTTCCTCTGTGGAAATGGGAGTACCATCCAGAAGGACACACATCTCTACAGCACTCCACCAATCAGGCCATTATGGTAGTGTGGCCAAACAGAAGCAACTCATCAGTAAAAGGCACATTACAGCCCACTTGTAGTTTGCCAAAAGGCACCTAAAGGGATCTCAGAACATGAGAAACAAGAATCTCTGGTCTCATGAAACCAAGATTGAACTCTTTGGCCTGAATGACAAGCGTCACATCTGAAGGAAACCTGGCACCATCCCTATGGTGAAGCATGGTGGTGGCAGCATCATGCTGTTTGGATGTTTTTCAGCGGCAGGAACCGGGAAACTAGTTAGGATCGCGGGAAAGATAAACAAAGTACAGAGAGATCCTTGATGAAAACCTGCTACAGAGCGCTTAGGATCTCAGACAGGACCTTACAACAGGACAACGACCCTAAGTACACAGCCAAGACAATGCAGGAATGGCTTCGGGACAAGTCTCTGAATGTCCTTGTGTGGCCCAGCCAGAACCCGGACTTGAGCCTGTTCGAACATCTCTGGAGAGACCTGAAAATAGCTGTGCAGCGACGCTCCCCATCCAACCTGACAAAGCTTGAGAGGATCTGTAGAGAAGAATGGGAAAAACTCCCCAAAAACATGTGTGCCAAGCTTGTAGCGTCATACCCAAGAAGACTAAAGGCTGTAATCGCTGCCAAAGGTGCATCATTAAAGTTCTGAGTAAAGGGTCTGAATACGTATGTACTTTAAATGTGATGTTTCCGTTTTTTGGGGCAGAAAAATATAAAATATATCTTTTGCTTTGTCATTATTTTGTGTAGTTTGATGAGGACAATAAACAATTTATTCAATTTTAGAATAGGGCTGTAATGTAACAAAGTGTGGAAAAAGTCAAGGGTACTTTCCGAATGCGCTGTATATGCCAACAAGAAATTTACCACAATGGCCTGTCATCATTCACTTCGAACTGTGCTGTGTGTTCACAGGCAATTTAACAGCTCGACTTTAGATCCTTACTACGCCTTCAGCAAAAGCCCCAATGTACACTTGAATGGATTTCTGCAAATATGTAGCTAAATACCACACGAGCCCTCTTACATTTGGGAACTTCACAGTCTTATTGATCAGACAACCATAAAAAGTTAGGCTATCTTTCCCTGTGTGCACATCAAAAACAACAAAATAACTAAAGCTAGCCAGAGCAAGATGAGCTAAAATCTAACAAAGGAACATTAGATAAACCCTCTCAAACTTTTTCAGCTTTTGTTGGCCTTCAACATTGCACTGATAACCGATGGGGAAAATCCTGCTCGTCCTTCTGCAGTTTGCCTGCCAGTTCATGCGTTTTCCCAACCAAGCACCCAAGCTAACTGGCTAAAGCTGGCTAGCTTGCTAGCTAGCTACTTCCAGACACAAATGACAGAACACCTCACTGACCATTTTTATATAGACCATTTGTGACTAACAATTGCTTTTTTTTGCCTACGTTTACTGACACCGGCCATATTCAGCAGGTCTTGTGCGTTCGTATATTCATCAGTTATTCTGCGCTCTGGCACACTCAGACAAGAGTCTCTGAAATCAGAGTAGATAGCTAGCTAGAGTGAATTTGCAAATGCAAGAGCAAGCTAGCAAAGCAATTCACATTTCTTGCTAGCTAACCAAATGACATGTGCTTCACAAGTTGTGTAGCCACCGAAAAGCGATAAAAAGGGATAAAGTCACTCACTAACCCACTTCTCCAATGACATGAAGTCCACCTGGCGGCTAGCTACAGTTGAAGTCGGAGTTTACATACACCTTAGCCAAATACATTTAAACTCAGTTTTTCACAAGTCCTGACATTTAATAATAGTAAAAATTCCCTGTCTTAGGTCAGTTAGGATCACCACTTTATGTTTAGAATGTGAAATGTCAGAATAATTGTAGAGAGAATTCAGCTTTTGTTTCTTTCATCACATTCCCAGTGGGTCAGAAGTTTACATACACTCAATTAGTATTTGGTAGCATTGCCTTTAAATTCTTTAACATGGGTCAAATGTTTTGGGTAGCCTTCCACAAGCTTCCCACAATAAGGTGGGTGCATTTTGGCCCATTCCTCCTGACAGAGCTGGTGTAACTGAGTCAGCTTTGTAGGCCTCCTTGCTCGCACACACTTTTTCAGTTCTGCCCACAAATTTTCTATAGGATTGAGGTCAAGGCTTTGTGATGGCCACTCCAATACCTTGACATTGTGGTCCTTAAGCCATTTTGCCACAACTTTGGAAGTATGCCTGGAGTCATTGTCTATTTGGAAGACCCATTTGCGACCAAACTAAATTATTTTTAGAGATGACATTTTTCATCCTCTTTGGAGGTTCCCTAAATGTTCCCCTTTCTATTTCTACGTCTGTCAATCTTATCAAATGTATGATTTAGATCACCTGCTAAAATAATAGTTACTGTCTGGATTTGATCTAACATAGCCTGAATTCTATCTAAAAACACCAGATTGTCCCCTGGTGGGATATACAATGAAATCAATGTGTAGATCATCAACATTACAGCTGATCCCAGGGCAGCAGAGACAGAGATTTAACATTGGTAAATAACGGGAATATAAATGTATTTGATATGTCACCAACAGAATAGAAAGAAAAGCTTACATAAAGGGGGGGTACATCTGATCTCAATTCCAAATCCAAGTTTTACAGATTATGACTGCGAGATACCAATAAAACCCACTACTACTACTAGACAGACTTATACTTTGAAACTTGGACTCAAGCAGCCAACAATAGCAACTTTCCCTGAAATAATTGGCAACATTGGTAAATAATGAGACTGAGCTGTTCTTTTAAAAAGTTTCTCTCCGTTGACAACTCCTCAAAGATTTTAAATTTGGCCATCTCCAGGTCGTGGGATAATATTTTGGTCAGCTCCGCATTTGGGGCCCTTTACACACCTATGGAGGGCGAAAGAGAGTGTGAGTGAATGGGAGCTCCCATGTGGGCGTGGCCACACCAACCCGCACTTTACATTTGCACTCTTGACATTTGACTTGAGACTGGCTAACATATTTTACCGTACTGTGATCACAGTTGTCTAAATACTGAATTTAGCTAGAAAGCCAGCCAACTAGGCTGCATCGTCTGCATAGCACAGCATCTGCACTTTATTGACAAACGTTATCTCTAACTAGCTAAATGTTGGCTAGCCAACTAACGGTAACTTACCACAAAATTAGCTAACTACTGTACTTACTATGGCTCAAAACTAGCGAACATATTATTTTGAAAAAGCGAATGCTAACTACATTAGCTAACTTAGAATAAAACGGTTAGCTGGTCAATCGAGTTTAGCTAAATGATAATGTTAGGAAGCTGGCTAGCCTGTCTTACTATGTGTTGTCATCATAACCTATGACATAGGTGGCCATCTAGTCTGTGTAGCCAGGCTAATAGTAGCTACTGTAAGTTTGCTTACGTTTGAACTAGCTAGCTAACCAACTTATTTAGTAAAGTACCCAGTTAGTTCTGTCCTTGGCTTGCAAACCGGCACTGCTGGTCTTTCTCTCCTCCATCTCGGGCTCTTATTTATTTTTCAGACGGTGACTAATTTTCTTCTCATATTGTGTATTTCACTTTTCTTCTTCGATGAGGTTTTACGGCAATTCAATATGTTGCATTAGCCTTCTGCCACCAACTGGACTGGAGTGTAAATCCATTATACTTTGTGACACCAAACGGAAAAAAATTATAAACTTGGATTGGAAACTTTGTGTGGGTTCTGTTTGTCCCTACATCAGACCTCCCCATAAGACTGTCTGGCTGTCCTTCATGTGTAGCACGTAGCATGTTCCATGTTTAATATCCATGTTTTATGTTCACTGTCTCCTTTCTGTCTGTGTGTTGTGTAGAGAGGTTGATGTGAGTACTATAGTAGGCAGACAAATCAGTCTGTAGCATTCTGTAGTATTTCTCTTCCCCTCAAAGTCTGTCTGTCTGTGTGTTGGTGAGAGAGGCTGAGGTAAGTCAGCATCCCGGAGTCGCCTCTTAACTGTTTATGTTGAGACTGGTGTTTTGCGGGTACTTTTTAATGCTGCCAGTTGAGGACTTGTGAGGCGTCTGTTTCTCAAACTAGACACTCTAATATACTTGTCCTCTTGATCAGTTGTGCACCGGGGCCTCCCACTCCTATTTCTATTCTGGTTAGGGCCAGTTTGCACTGATCTGTGAAGGGAGTAGTACACAATGTTGTATGAGATCTTCAGTTTCTTGGCAAATTCTCGCATGGAATAGCCTTCATTTCTCAGAACAAGAATAGACTGACAAGTTTCAGAAGAAAGTACTTTGTTTCTGGTCATTTTGAGCCTGTAATCGAACCAACAAATGCTGATGCTCCAGATACTCAAGTAGTCTAAAGAAGGCCAGTTGTATTGCTTCTTTAATCAGAACAACAGTTTTCAGCTGTGCTAACATAATTGGAAAAGGGTTTTCTAATGATCAATTAGCTTTTTAAAATGATAAACTTGGATTAGCTAACACAACGTGCCATTGGAACACAGGAGTGATGGTTGCTGATAATGGGCCTCTGTACGCCTATGTAGATATTGCATTAAAAAATCCGCTGTTTCCAGCTACAATAGTCATTTACAACAATAACAATGTCTACATTGTATATCTGAACTATTTTATGTTTTTTATAACGGACCAAAAAAATGTTTTTCAAAAACAAGGACATTTCTTAATGACCCCAAACTTTTGAACGGTAGTGTACTTCTATGAACATATCTGCTCTCTCTTTTTCACACACACAAACACACACCCCTGTGGTTCCCTAAGTGGTGTTTCTCCCCATCAGTCCCCTGCTTGGATCTCCTCAGGTTGCTCTTCATCTTCACCAACTCAGATTTGTTCTCCTGCTCCTCCTCATCTTTCTGCTGGTCCAAGTCCAGCTAAAAACACATAGACAGAAAAGTATGTTAGGTTCAATGGTAGTACAAGTACTTTTTGGTGTGTGTGCATGTGTGTATCAGGGTTTCCATTAGACAAATGTAGTGCTGGACATTTGACAGGCAGCATTTTAATTTTCCAGACATTTGAGAATTTTACTGGACCCATATGCATTGGTTACATAACCTGAGTGATAGGACTACAAATGAATGGTGATTCAGTAAAGTTGGCATTTTAGCATTCATTGCCATGGTAGTCAACCGTACCGCAGGAATGGAATGTAAAGTCACAGAAAATAGGTGTTGTGGTGGCAGATGCGGAGAAGTACTTGGGACTACAATATTTTACTGCAGAAGAGTTACAGGGGTGTTTGAGTGGTAGTGTCCGTTGGCCTGGTATAGAACCAGATAGGGTTAAAACCTCTACGGGATCGGTGTCCCTTAACCGGGACGGGTGTTTCTCAATATGCGATAATGTCACTAGAAACAATGTATACAACAACTGTCCGGGACATAGACATGTCTTATATGGGCAGAACATTTAATTGTTTTAATCTAACTGCAGTGTCCAATTTATAATAGCTGTTACGGAAAGAAAATACCATGCTATTGTTTGAGGATATTGCACAACAACAAAAAACTATTATCACGGCATTTGGTTTGGTACATACACCTCTGAAGGTAAATAATGTACTTACATTCAGTAATCTTGCTCTGATTTTAATCCTGAGGATCCCAGAGATAAAATGTAGCATAGTTTTGTTTGATAAAATCCATTTTTTTATGCACTGGGTTCGGCCATCTGGATGTGTGAAGGTTAGTGTATTTTGTGTAGGGAAGTTAAGGATCCATCATGTATGACATTCTTGGGAGTGTGTAAACTTTAATTTTGTATTACCATAGCATCTTTGTATGTTTTCTATAGTTATGTACTTGAAAATGTATAAATTGACCAATTCGACACATTTGGGCAAACTCCTGGCAGACTTGATGCACAATATTGTGTAGTGCGTTACTCGGCGTTACTCTTGACCCTGATCTCTCTTTTGACGAACATATCAAGACTGTTTCAAGGACAGCTTTTTTTCATCTACGTAACATTGCAAAAATCAGAAATTATCTGTCCAAAAATGATGCAGAAAAATTAATCCATGCATTTGTTACTTCTAGGTTAGACTACTGCAATGCTCTACTTTCCGGCTACCCGGATAAAGCACTAAATAAACTTCAGTTAGTGCTAAATACGGCTGCTAGAATCCTGACTAGAACCAAGAAATTTGATCATATTACTCCAGTGCTAGCTTCCCTACACTGGCTTCCTGTTAAGGCAAGGGCTGATTTCAAGGTTTTACTGTTAACCTATAAAGCGTTACATGGGCTTGCTCCTACCTATCTTTCCGAGTTGGTCCTGCCGTACATACCTACACGTACGCTACGGTCACAAGACGCAGGCCTCCTAATTGTCCCTAGAATTTCTAAGCAAACAGCTGGAGGCAGGGCTTTCTCCTATAGATCTCCATTTTTATGGAACGGTCTGCCTACCCATATGAGAGACGCAGACTTGGTCTCAACCTTTAAGTCTTTACTGAAGACTTATCTCTTCAGTAGGTCATATGATTGAGTGTAGTCTGGCCCAGGAGTGTGAAGGTGAACGGAAAGGCTCTGGAGCAACGAACCGCCCTTGCTGTCTCTGCCTGGCCGGTTCCCCTCTCTCCACTGGGATTCTCTGCCTCTAACCCTATTACAGGGGCTGAGTCACTGGCTTACTGGTGCTCTTTCATGCCGTCCCTAGGAGGGGTGCGTCACTTGAGTGGGTTGAGTTACTGACGTGATCTTCCTGTCTGGGTTGGCGCCCCCCCTTGGTTTGTGCTGTGGTGGAGATCTTTGTGGGCTATACTCGGCCTTGTCTCAGGATTGTAAGTTGGTGGTTGAAGATATCCCTCTAGTGGTGCGGGGGCTGTGCTTTGGCAAAGTGGGTGGGGTTATATCCTTCCTGTTTGGCCCTGTCCGGGGGTATCATCGGATGGGGCCACAGTGTCTCCTGACCCCTCCTGTCTCAGCCTCCAGTATTTACGCTGCAGTAGTTTATGTGTCGGGGGGCTAGGGTCAGTTGGTTATATCTGGAGTACTTCTCCTGTCTTATCCAGTGTCCTGTGTGAATTTAAGTATGCTCTCTCTAATTCTCTCCTTCTCTCTTTCTTTCTCTCTCTCGGAGAACCTGAGCCCTAGGACCATACGTCAGGACTACCGGGCATGATGACTCCTTGCTGTCCCCAGTCCACCTGGCCTTGCTGCTGTTCCAGTTTCAACTGTTCTGCCTGCGGTTATGGAACCCCTACCTGTCCCAGACCTGCTGCTTTCAACTCTTAATGATCGGCTATGAAAAGCCAACTGACATTTATTCCTGATTATTATTTGACCATGCTTGTCATTTATGAACATTTTGAAAATCTTGGCTCTCTCTAATTCTCTCCTTCTCTCTTTCTTTCTCTCTCTCGGAGGACCTGAGCCCTAGGACCATACGCCAGGACTACCGGGCATGATGACTCCTTGCTGTCCCCAGTCCACCTGGCCTTGCTGCTATTCCAGTTTCAACTGTTCTGCCTGCGGTTATGGAACCCCTACCTGTCCCAGACCTGCTGTTTTCAACTCTTAATGATCGGCTATGAAAAGCCAACTGACATTTATTCCTGATTATTATTTGACCATGCTTGTCACTTATGAACATTTTGAACATCTTGGCCATGTTCTGTTATAATCTCCACCCGGCACAGCCAGAAGAGGACTGGCCACCCCTCATAGCCTGGTTCCTCTCTAGGTTTCTTCCTAGGTTTTGGCCTTTCTAGGGAGTTTTTCCTAGCCACCGTGCTTCTACACCTGCATTGCTTGCTGTTTGGGGTTTTAGGCTGGGTTTCTGTACAGCACTTCGAGATATTAGCTGATGTACGAAGGGCTATATAAAATAAACTTGATTTGATTTGATTTAGTGAGGTAATTCTTCACTGGAACAGTCTGAAACTTTGCAAACACACTGCTGTGTGCCATCTTGTGGACAAAATCTAAATTACACCTAGGATCCAATCTTAATGTATGGCATTTCTCTTGCATTTCAAAGATGATACAAGATAAATTAAAAAGCAAACATGTTTTTTGTTTGTATTATCTTTTACCGTATCTAATGTGTTATATTCTCCTACATTAATTTAACATTTTCCCAAATACCAAAGTGTTTCCTTTCAAATGGTTTCAATAATATGCATATCCTTGCTTCAAGTCCTGAGCTACAGGCAGATTTGGGTGTGTCATTTTAGGCGAAAATTTAAAAAAAAGGGGTACAATCCTTAAGTTAACAACGAAAAACAAAAAAAACATTTCTAAGATTAACTTTCTTTTAATGAATCAGAAAATCACTAGTTATTTCTGGTTGTTTATCAAAGATAGTTACCTGACACATTGATCTTGCTTTGCAGTATAACCAGCTGGTCTTAGGTCTGCAGCCTTCACCAAATACAACAGATCTGATCTCAGGTAAAACTAAATGCACATTTACTTTTCTGGATGGAAATGTTATTCTAAATCAAATCAAATTTGCTTCTACAAGATCTGGTCAGTGTCTATAATCGAGTGGTGATCAGAGTTCCTAAAGGTCAGATTCCGATTTAGTAAAAGTTAATATCCTGAAAGAGGCAATTCATTTTGCATCAACCACATTTTATGCAGACTAAATAACATGTATAAAAATAACATTAAAGTGGACCTGACAGCATTTTAACTACTTTGCAGATATGAAACATATGTCAGTCATATCAGTCAAAAATATAAAATTCCCAGTTTATGCTACAAAACCAACTTCATAAGAGGTTTTAAAAATAGGTTCTATTTGACTCAAAATTACATGACGTGCACTAAGGCATTGTTGGCAGAATAGATGGATGAAGTTCAATTCATGATTAATATAGAGTAATTCACCAATACATTTCTTGGTAGTCCAAACAAAAAATATTCCTACCAGGATGTAAAACACAGCTGGCCTGGTACATTGTTTGCTGTCCCTATTTGGAAGACCCTGTTACAGTTTCAATGACTCAATATTTTGGACAAAAACGGACGAATGTCAAACTAGCAAGGGCAATGATCACAAGTAAGTCATAACGTGGCTAATATGCTACATGTAGCGTATCTATTTATGTAGTAGCAAGCTAAGAACACAGAGCCTAACATTAGCTAGTTAGTCAGAAGTTTACATACACTTAGGTAGGAGTCATTAAAACTTGTTTTTCAACCACTCCACAAATGTCTTGTTATTTAAATGTGAAAATGACCATATGTCTAAGTGCTCGCTTTCCTGAAAATGGGGGTGTATACGAACATATTTTAATAAGATGTCCTGTTGCTAAAACGCTTTCAGTCCCACTTTAAAAGAGCAGAGGATATACTAAATTGGCTTCTTTTAAATACAGACCTGTATGGGCTGCTCTCCAAGCTGACACAGTTATAAAGTGTACATGTAGTGATGATTTGTGTTTACACAGTGATTTTCTGTCGAATAAAGAGCAACTTTACACTGTGAGTAAAAATGTATCCTATCCACCACCTGGACCTGAACACTCACCACATTGGCAAACTCTTATATTTCACAGATGTAGTATTGGATCAACATTTTTTTTCTTCAAATGAATATGTTTCCATGTATGTATAAGGCATAATGGTGAGACATTTGCAGCATTCCCACCACAGGTGGCTGGTGGAACCTTAATTGGGGAGGACGACCTCATAGTAATGGCTGGAACAGAATGAATGTAACGGCATTCAATTTCCTCCATTCCAGCCCTTACTATGAGCCGTCACCTCCTCACCAGCCTCCTGTGATTCACACACACTGTTTTTCAAAATCTTATATAGTAAAACCGTTAAAGATTCAGATGTCAAGGTTTTTGTATGACTTCTCGTGTCTGGTGGCAAATCCCAGTCCGGGTCCTAGTTCGCTGTCTTCGGTAGGCAGTCTGAACACTTAAGCAACCAGGAAAAGACATGATGTGATTCAATATTTTTATTTTATTTATTTTGTTCCAAATTGTTGTTTGACAACAGTGGTGTGAAAGGACCAATATTTCTGAGGCAATGTGTGAGATTTGAAAAAAAGTGAGTCCAGACCAAAACTGTAGAAGCCGCTCGAGTTATGACTTCATTTCTGGCCAACCCCACCTGTAGTCATATAGGACAACAAAGGGAAATAATCAGTTGTGTGCAGGGTTTAGAATTACAGGGTGGCTAGGGGGAACTTTGCAGCCCCATAACAAACCATCACCTTCTCCATTCAAAGTCATTATAGATAATCAACATTACAGCTCATTCCAGGGGAGCAGGGACTGGAATACACATATATTTCACTGATAGATACTTATGATACCAAAAGAGGAGAGAGAGGAGCTTACCCAGTTCTTTGACTAGAAGAGATTGTTGTTCCAGTAGAATTTGGTAAAAGGCTGATTTAGCCACCTCTCCTCCTGGTTGCAGGGCCAAATACAGCTTTCTCATCTTTGCCATACTGGATTGGGCCGCAGTGATTTCAGAGTAATCCTCATAATGGATCATTTTCTTCTGGTACAGGCCATCTGCTATTGGCATCACCATGGTAATCCTTTGAACAAGTTTTTCCATGTTATCATCCACAAATTGGGCACCTGGGTTAGAGAACATCTGTTACTCAAACAACCTTAAAGAATGATTGATTTTCAGTGAATCTAACCGTGAATGTACAGGACTATACAGGTGAGACCGAAATATAGAAGTTTTTCTTTCGGCATCATCTGACAAACATGACTTAAGAAAGACCTTGCATCAGAATTGTTTCCTGAATGAAAATGACATTCAGTACTCACAATCTGAGTTATTAAAATGCATTTCATATCTGCACCCAACAAAGCTTTTTTAAGAGTTGAGCATGCCATATTTTCCAATATTAATATTTCCTCAGTAATATGCATACTGTTGTCTTGCAGATTGATAGACTCCTGGCTTTAGGTCATCTATTTATTCATCATATTATTCATCTCAGTGTGAATCTGGTCAAGTACAGTAATTTTTTTATATATATATTTTTTGAAGTATCTTCTTACAACACTAGTTCAGTAATATTTCAGCATGTATCTCATGCAAAAAAGGCAGGTTACATTCCCATACTGCTTTGTCTCCATGACTGCAGATTGAACCTGGCTAGACTGGGGAGAAGACTGTCATGATTTTTTTTAGTCCAGTATATTGTTGAGCACATTGAGAAAAAACATGTAGTCAATTCTTGAATAACTTTTCTTGTTTTGAGAAAAAAAAAGTTAGTCTTTGCAGTTGGAAATAGCAATCTCTAGGTTTCCTGTAAATTATTTGCAGAAATTACATTTTTCAGCCTCTTTGGAGGTTCTCTAAATGTGCCCCTTTTTATTACTACGTCTGTCAATCTAATCAAATGTATGATTTAGATCACCTGCTAAAAGAATAGTTACTGTCTGGATTTGATCTAACATAGCCTGAATTCTATCTAAAAACACCAGATTGTCCCCTGGTGGGATATACAATGAAATCAATGTGTAGATCATCAACATTACAGCTGATCCCAGGGCAGCAGAGACAGAGATTTAACATTGGTAAATAACGGGGAATATAAATGTATTTGATATGTTACCAACAGAAGAGAAAGAAAAGCTTACAAAAGGGGGGGGGGGGGGGGGGTGCTGCTTATCTAAATCTTTAACTAGAAGAGGTTAATGTTTCAGCAGAGCTTTGGAAAAGGTTGATTTAGCCACTTTTCCTTTTGATTAGTCTCATCTGTGCCTGACTCCATCAGAAATGACTGTTTGTCTTTCTGCACAACAACAAAATCATATCAAGGGATATTTCACAGGCAGTGACTTGGGGTGGCAAACAGGACATGCAGACAGGACAGACAGATAGGACAACATATAATGACAAATGGGCAAAAGCTGCAACGGACCATATGCATGTAGGAGCAATTATATTTTGTTTATATGGATCACATCCTGTCTAAGGTTATGAAAAGTTAAGGTGTCCAGACAAGTTCACTGGACTTTCACTTACAAGTATTGACATTTTTCTTATGTACCTGGAGCAATACAAGGATTGCAAATAACTCTGTTTTTCATATCTGATCTATTTGACAAGCTGTTCTCTCACACTCATATGAGTGGAAGTTAAGAGAAGTGAAAGATATAGAGAGTAAGGGAAGAGCAGAGAGAGAGGGTTGAAGAGACGATAAGGAAATTATTATTTTACCTTTGTCGATTAGTTTTGAGGACAAGCCATCAGCCACATCCTACAGTAAGCAGAAAGTAAAGCAATTTACAAAATCACAATTGATATGTTTGAAAACCATAATATGAGCAGTCTTACAGCCCCAAAAAGCACCATTCTGCACTAACTGTAATTTTTTGTCAGACATTTTGAACAACACAAATAAATAATTATAACATTTTAAACTATATAAATATGAAAATATATACAAAAATAAGACTCATAAATATCCCCCCGTTTCATTGCTCTTTTCCCCAATTCTAGAGTCATTATCCCACTGCTGTCCGTCTGCTGTTGCCCCGTACCCTCCGTGTTCACCCCACTTTTCATGTGTCCAGGATTAAGCCCTTGTCTCACAGTCCTGTGTTTTCTGTTTCTAGGCCCATCCCTCCCCCCGGGTCACCGATGGCCAGCCAGCGTATACGGTGAGACCTGAGTGTTCGACCACGGGGCAAGGGTTTCCAGTACCTGGTTGACTGGGAGGGTTATGGCCCGGAGGAGAGGTGCTGGGTTCCTGCTAAAGACATCCTGGACCCGGCCCTCATTGCCGATTTCCACTGCCCAGTCAGCCAGGTATGTGTCCAGGTAGGACGCCAGGTGGCGCCCCTAGGGGGGGGTACTGTCACACCTTGATCTGTTTCACCTGTCCTTGTGATTGTCTACACCCCCTCCAGCTGTCGCTTATTTTCCCCAGTGTATTTATCCCTGTGTTTCCTGTCTCTCTGTTCCAGTTCGTCTTGTCTGTTTCAAGTCAACCAGCGTGTTTATCCCGTACTCCTGCTTATTCTATTCTCTCTTTTGCTAATCCTCCCGGTTTTGACCCTTGCCTGTTTTCTGGACTCCATACCCGCCTGCCTGACCAGTCTGCCTGCCCTGACCTCGAGCCTGCCTGCCACTCTGTACCTCCTGGACTCTGAACTGGTTTTGACCTTTTGCCTGTCCACGACCATTCTCTTGCTTACCCTTTTGGAACTAATAAATATCTAATGCTCAAACCATCTGCATCCCGTAGCTGCATCTGGGTCTGGCCTCGAGCCCTTATACCTTTACCTCGAGCCCTTATACCTTTACCTCGAGCCCTTATACCTTTACCTCGAGCCCTTATACCTTTACCTCGAGCCCTTATACCTTTACCTCGAGCCCTTATACCTTTACCTCGAGCCCTTATACCTTATGACCTGAGGTCAACCTACCCCTGTCCCCCTCCCCATCTCGTACTTCTGAGTGGGAGACCTTCCCAGGCAGTATCCTTCCTAGCTCACAAACTAGAATCAGGGCCACCACTCCGACAAGGTTAATTGACCCACAGTCCCACACGGTGACATATCATTGATGTGAGGTGCAAATGAGCGATAGAAAACCGATCGCGCAAATGTCACCATTACGAATGTTTTTTTACATGTATTTATTTTTGATGCGGGCGCCCTCTGCCGCCCACGGCAAGGTGCCGCCCTGAGCGGCTGCCCATGTCGCCTATACCTAAATCTGCCACTGTTTACAGGATATGAGCAGACCAATAGTTATGTAGGCAATGTTATTCTGTGTTCTCATCAAACCATAGATGCATCTCAGTGAAGGCCAAATTCTCTTACCTGTGTTGGAGGGAGTGAACCAGTCTTCACATCAGCAGAGATATTCACCTTGTCTTTTGGACATGCTGTAGAAGGAAGGTTAACATTCTATATTTGGTCTATGATTTAGATGAACTCGATCAAGTCAATACTTGGATGCTAAGTTCAATAGTAGTATTAGTTGTTATAAAGTGTTATACCAGGTGGCTTTGAACTTGCAGATACATGGAGGGCGCCAACACCTGATGTTTTACTTCCCGAGTCCTAGAGAGAGGGTATGATAGAGGGAAGAGTAGAATAAGGAGGAGACAGTTATTAGTATGCTATGTTCCAATGCCCACACAAGCATTACCACTTAAAAGCATGACAAATACATTGGTTTATTCCGAGTGGTACACTAGTGTACATATTAGAACGTAGCTTTAGTGTCTTGTTCTGTACCAGTTTTGTAAGCACTTGATGGACAGCATTGCGTATCCCCTTCTTGTGCTTCTCAAACCCTCTTTCTGTCACAAGGAAGCATTCTGAAAAATAAACAGGAAGAGTTCCAAACGACACGTATCAGTGATGTGTAAAACTCATAAATAAAGACATACATGCTTATGTTATGACAATGAAGATGTACACAATCCTAACTGGATGAGTATAGCTACCCTATGTGATAAAAAAAATGAATATTCCAATTACACTCCTGTACTCTTACTCTTGAAGGGGGGTCTCTTAGAGGGCTCATGGTCCCAGCACTTCTCCATGAGCTCCACCAGGTCCCCTAGCCCCTCGACCTGCTCTTTGTCCACATCCTCCAGGGTAGGCCTCTGTCCTCTGTCTTTGATGAGAAAACAGAACCTGCTGTAGTCTCCGGGATGTACATCTAGAAGAGATTGAAGAGTAAAGGTAAGATGCTCCAAAAAGTCTTAAACAGTCCTGTCATATTTCTCTATGAATGTAGATGTAATGTTTATGAACAGTTATTATTGTCTATGTGGTGCAGTATAATGTAACGTTTAAAAAAATATATAAAAACATATTTTTAAAACCTTTTTCATGATCACAATCTTGTGAAACCCGAACCCTCCAAGATCCCCCCACAGTTCCTCAATAGCTGTCCCTCAACCATTCGAGACCCCTCCCACAGTCACCCCCCCAAAATAAACAAAATAAAAAATACAATTATTTCCATTCGCCATCCCCAAGAATGCACTAACAACCAAGAGAATGAACTAAAGAGAAAAAAGGAAAAGACAGAAGAAAACAGCAAACAACAACATTTAAAACAAAGGACATCAAGGACAACTGAAATCATAACAGCAATGGCTACTTTATATGTTTGTGTGCATGTCTGGCACTATTACATGTATGTGTGTGTTCTTGTATGTGTTTATTTGAATGAGAGTGTGTGTATATGCATGTGTACAAACACCTGCACGGCATCAGCCTCAGGCAAACCGGCATTAGTTGTAAAAACACTGCCACTTAGTGTCATTCAAATGTACTTTTATTATGTTTTATTTTGACTTTTTTTCCCTTTATCTTTTGACCATCATTCTCTCTCTCACACAGCAACTCCACTCCCACTTGTCTCCAATTCCACATACCAACCCTAAGCTTCCCTCCGCCCATCCCATCTATCTCTGCTGGCCACCCACTTCGTGTTTCTACGCAACACATATCTTTCAACTATGCTATGATGTTTAACGTACAATTTCAATCTATCTAATCGAATAGAATCTACAGATTGCGTGTTGAAGCTAAATACTTTTACTAAGAGTATTAGTATATTAGTAATTGACTGACCCGGTCTCTCCAGATCTCCTAACAGTACTATTTCTAGGGTCAATTTTAGATCAATGCTATGCATTTTCAGCCATTCCTGAATCTGAGACCAGAAACAGGCTACCTGAGGTCAATACCAAAATATATGGTCTATTGATTCTGTATCCTCACAACAAAGTCTGCAGAGCTTCAATGATTTTATGCCCCAAATATTCAAGATTTGGATGGTGGCAAGAATTCTATATAATAATTTTAGCAGAAAAGCACGAAGTCTTGAATCTTGCGTTGTTTTATATATCAACTCATACACCGTGTACCATGGAATCGGTACATCAAAAATCTCATCCCAAATATTTTGCAATCTGTATGGCACAGTTGTCAACATCCTGGTCCTCAAATGAAACTGGTATACTTTCCTATTTATGCTATTTTTATTCCTCCGCCAGTTTTGATCCTTTATATTGGGCAGACAGACAATTTCCCTACCTCCTCCCGCTGCCACCCGCCTCCTCCATTTTTGGGGCAATGCTGTAATCAATTGGTTGCACTCTTGGATTGAGCAGACCTTCCCGTACAATTCTGATAACTCCATGAAGGACATAACTCTACCATTACAATTTACAATATCATTAACTTTTTAGGGCTGCAATCCCGTTAACGGGATCGAAATGACAACAGCCAGTGAAAGTGCAGGGCACCAAATTCAAACAACAGAAATCTCATAATTAAAATTCCTCAAGCATACAAGTATTTCACACCATTTTAAAGATACACTTCTTGTTAATCCCACCACACTGTCCGATTTCAAAAAGGCTTTACAGCGAAAGCACCACAAACGATTATGTTAGGTCACTGCAAAATCACAGAAAAACAGCCATTTTTCCAGCCAAAGACAGGAGTCACAAAAAGCAGAAATAGAGATAAAATGAATCACTAACCTTTGATGATCTTCATCAGATGACACTCAAAGGACTTCATGTTACACAATACATATATGTTTTGTTCGATAAAGTTCATATTTATATCCAAAAACCTCAGTTTACATTGGCGCCATGTTCAGAAATGACTCCAAAATATCAGGAGAAATTGCAGAGAGCCACATCAAATAACAGAAATACTCATCATAAACTTTGATGAAAGATACATGTTTTACATAGAATTAAAGATAAACTTGTTCTTAATGCAACCGCTGTGTCAGATTTCAAAAAAGCTTTACAGCAAAAGCACAATATTCAATAATCTGAGAACAGCGTTTAGCCACAAAAGGAAGCCATACAGTTACCCGCCAAATTGTGGAGTCAACAAAAGTCATAAATAGCATTATAAATCTTCACTTAACTTTGCTGATCTTCGTCGGAATGCACTCCCAGGACTCCCAGTTCCACAACAAATTTTTGTTTTGTTCGGTAATGTCCATCATTTATGTCCAAATAGCTACTTTTGTTAGCGCGTTTGGTAAACAAATCCAAAGTCACGAAGCGCGTTCACAAAAAGCAGACGAAATGTTAAAAGGTTCCGTAACAGTCAGTAGAAACATGTCAAACGATGTATTGAATCAATCTTTAGGATGTTTTTAACATAAATCTTCAATAATGTTCCAACCGGAGAATTCCATTGTCTTCAGAAGTGCGATGGAACAGAGCTCCCTCTCATGTGAACGCACATGGTCAGAGCATGGTCAGCTCATGGCAGACCTTACTCATTCCCCTCTCCTTCGGCCCCACTTCACAGTAGAAGCATCAGACAAGGTTCTAAAGACTGTTGACATCTAGTGGAAGCCGTAGGAAGTGCAAACTGACGCATATCCCACTGTGTATTTGATAGGTGATGAGTTGAAAACATACAAACCTCAGATTTCCCACTTCCTGGTAGGATTTCTTTCTCAGGTTTTTGCCTGCCATATGAGTTCTGTTATACTCACAGACATCATTCAAACAGTTTTAGAAACGTCAGAGTGTTTTCTATCCAATACTAATAATACTATGCATATATTAGCAACTGGGACTGAGGAGCAGGCAGTTTACTCTGGGCACATTTTCATCCAAGCTCTTCAATACTGCCCTTGCAGCTAAGAACAAAATACCCTTTTCAAACATCTTCTCATAAATGCAGGTATTTTATCAACCAGCACATTTGAGTTCAGCCATAATATTTGTTGTAATATTTGTTCTATCTTTTCAGGGGGATGAAATTGAAATTGTAACCAGCTCTACAATGCTTGTTTGAAAAATACAGATACTTTGAAAAAAGTATCGTTTTCAATTAATCAAAAATGAGACATGGCAAATCTGCACAAAGGCAATCTGCACATGGCAATCTGCACAAAGGCAAAAAGGCAATTTTTAAACAATGGATGAGCTTTTCTTATTAATCTACATGAGAACCATTTAGGGTTCAAATAAAACTTTTGAATGAGTGAAGCTTTTAGAGAGAGGTTTAGTGCTTTTATATTTAATAATCTCAACCCACCCAAGTCATATTCATTATATAGATAGGCTCGTTTTATTTTGTCTGGTTTAGTGTTCCAGATAAAGCAAAATATTTTTGCTCATATGATTTGAAAAACAAATCATCAGGAGTAGGCAGCGCCATAAGTAAGTGAGTAAACTGAGATATGACTAAGGAGTTAATCAGGGCAATTTTCCATAAATAGACAGGTATTTACCTCCATGGTAGCAGGATCTTGTCTATTTTTACACGTTTTCTATTGAAATTCATTGTGGAGAGCTTATTTATATCTTTTGTGATATGAATACTGAGTATGTCTACTTCACCATCAGCCAATTTTATAGGTAAGCTGCAAGGTAATGTAAAAGTTGTATTTTTTAAGGATCCAATACGTAATATTGTACACTTATCATAGTCCAGAGAGTACAGAAAAGTTATTTCTTTAATGAGACATTGCAGGGATCTAGCTTGCGGACTTAACATAAAACTTGAGTCATCGGCATACATGGACACCTTTGTTTTTAAGCCTTGGATTTCTAATCCTCTAATGTTGTTATTGGATCTGATTTTAATAGCTAGCATTTTGATGGCCATAACGAATAGATATGGTGACAGTGGACACCCTTGTTTGACTCCTCTTGACAATTCAAAACTCTCTGAGAAGTAGCCGTTATTTACTATTTTACACCTGGGTTTGCTATACATTATTTTTACCCATTTTATAAGAGAATTACTGAAATTGAAAAAATCCAGGTATTTAGAAATAAAATCCAATCTTACTTTATCAAATGCCTTTTCAAAATCCGCTATAAATACCATTCCTGGCTTCTTATATGTTTCATGATGTTCTATTATTTCTAGTAGTTGTCGTATATTATCTCCAATGTATCGTCCATGTAAAAAACCTGTCTGATCAGGATGAACAATACCTGGTAAAACCCTTTTAATTCTGAGTGCTATTCATTTTGCTAGTATTTTTGCATCACATGATTGAAGTGTAAGGGGCCTCCAGTTTTTTAGATAGACCGGGTCTTTATATTTGCCATCTGGGTCTTGTTTTAATAATAGAGAAATCAGACCTTCCTGCTGAGTACCTGACAGACCTATCTATAGGAGTAGTTAAAACAATCTAACAATGGAGCTTTTAGTATATCAAAAAATACTTGATATACCTCTACCGGTGTGCCATCAAGCCCTGGGGTTTTTCCAGACTGAAAGGATTTAATAGCCTCAAAAAGTTCCTCCTCTGTAATATGGCCTTCGCACTGATCTTTCTGTACATTTGTTAATTTTACATTTTTTATATTACTTGGAAAGAATTCCTTACCGTAATCTTCATTCAGTGGGAGAGGATGAGACGGAAAAGAGAACATCTGTCTGAAATAATTAGCTTCCTCTTTTAAAATATAATTTGGAGAATCATAGATGACTCCGTCTTCAGTAACGAGTTTCTGCAAATTATCTTTGTTAGCGTTCCTGTATTGGAGATTCAGGAAGAATTTTGTGCATTTTTCTCCATATTCCATCCAGTTTTCTTTATTTTTGTAATAGATTACATTAGATCGTTCTTGAATAAGTTCCTCAAGTTCTTTTTGTTTTTCCTCTATCTTTTTTTGTATCTCTGTAGTATCGTTTTTATTGCTATCTACCTGTACTCTTATTTAGTCTTGTTAGTCTTGTTTCTTTAGCCAGAAACTGCTTTTTTATTATTGATGAATATTGAATTGAATGACCCCTGAAGGTACATTTAAAGGTATCCCAAACAATAAGGGCATATGCTGAACCTATATTATACTGGAAAAATTCAGTTATAAATTATTTTGGTTTAGTTAAAAATAAGTTGTCCTCCTGTAAACTTGGATTAAATATCCAATATCCCCGTCCACGTGGAAAATCTACTGGAGTCATGTGAATGCCAATTAGATGATGATCCGATCGCATTCTGTCTCCTATTAAAACTTTTTTAACCTTTGATGCAAGAGCGAAAGAAACAAGAAAGTAGTCAAGATGACTAGCTTGATTAAGTCTTCTCCATGTATATCTCACTAGGTCGGGGATTTTTAGTCTCCAAATATCCACTATTTCTAATGTGTCCATAATATTTGTGATTTCATTAAGGGCACGGTGATGATAGTTTGTAGAGTGATTACCTTTACGGTCCATTGAGGTACTTAATACTGTGATATAGTCTCCTACCATAATGATTAGATCATTTGTTGCCTGTAAGTTCAATAAATTGGTATAAATGTTTTCGAAGAAGTGTGGATCATCCTGATTTGGACCATATAGATTAATGAGACAAATCTCTTTTTCGTCCACTTTCATATTCAAAAGGATCCACCTTCCTTACGAATCATTCCTGATTATTTGCACATTTAGATCGACATTTTTGTTAATTAATATCATCACACCCTTTGAGTTCCTTTGTCCATGACAGAAAACTATTTCACCACCCCATTCCTTTTTCCACGCAACTTCATCTAAGGATGTAGAGTGAGTTTCCTGTAAACAGTATATGTTATATTCCTTTTCATTTAGCCATGTAAATACTGATCTTCTTTTTTTATAATCTGCCAAACCGTTACAATTATAACTAGCTATACGTATTTCACCCCTTACCATAACTAGATACTATTCTCAGGCTAATTTGACCATAATTAGTTCTTGTAAAGTTACTGCCATCAGAGGTAATGTCACGTTCCTGACCTGTTTTCTGTTATTTTTGTATGTGTTTAGTTGGTCAGGGCGTGAGTTGGGGTGGGCATTCTATGTTTTGTGTTTCTATGTTTAGGTCATTTGTAATTAGCCTTATATGGTTCTCAATCAGGGACAGGTGTTTGACGTTTCCTCTGATTGAGAACCATATAAAGGTAGGCTGTTCACACTGTTTGTTTGTGGGTGATTGTCTTCTGTGTCTGTGTATGTTGCACCACACGGGACTGTTTCGGTTTGTTCGTTTGTTGTAGTCTGTACCTGTTCGTGCGTTCTTCGTCATTTTGTAAGTTCTCATAGTTCAGGTCTGTCTACGTTCGTTTGTTATTTTGTAGTTTGTTTAAGTATTTTCGTGTTTTCGTCTTTACTTTAATAAACATCATTATGTCAAACTATCACGCTGCGCTTTGGTCCAATCCCTACTCCTCCTCTTCTTCCGAAGAGGAGGAGGACAGCCGTTACAGGTAATATGAAGGTCGAAACTAGAGCTTTCAAATGTCTGATATTTAGAATTCAAGAAATAGGTTCTAGGAATGTTTTTATTATTCCCTTGCCTGTTTGCCTGTGAGCCAATGTCAAAGATGTTAGAAAATTTAGACAAATTATGTGTGTAACAAATCTGAGTAGGTTGATGTGTACGATATTGGATATGATATAATGAGTGTGTATGATGTCTGTATAAGAGTAAGACTATAATTTGTGATGTCCAAATAAATAATAACTCTGCCAATTTGCATGTTTGAATGTCTATGTGTGTAACATGTAGTGCGTATAGACTTAATATTCATAATTGTAATCCATATCGTATCACCATCATAGTTGCATCATAATTACCTTTAACATAATTGAAAAACACATCCCAGCATTTCCATAGCAATTGACGTTTCACATGATCATGAAAGAGACCTTGCATTACTCTAGAGACGTCTTCACTACAGTACAAATGTATTCCGTACAATATGTTTTTATTCCCCAATGCCCCTATTTTGATATCTTCCCCTTGCTTTTTGTAAAAATATATAAACTTGTAGACAAATACTTAAAAAAGATAGACAAACAATAAACACATTAAATTATAAAACAGTTCTCAACAATAGAGAGAGAGAAGAGAAGAGAAAAGAGAGTGAGAGAAGAGAGCGAGATCAGGTGTGTGTGTGTATGTATAAGTTCGTATGTGTAAGCAAGCATGTAGTACGTGTGTGTTCATATCCACTTCATAATGTTCAGATAATTTAAACAGTTACCATACCTTCTTTTTTTTCGTAACCTGAAGTCCCTGTAGAATTTAGTACAGCCACGGTGTGGCTATAACGTAACGTTACCTTGCATAGCAAAGTGCAATGAATGTGAGTATAATGCACCATGAAGAGGGTATTCATTGTAAGTGTTACTCACTAGGATATGGCTTCGACTGACCAGTGATGATGGACCACAGAAGTATACCATAGCTGAAGAAGAGAATGTGTGAGAGAGAGATAGAAAGAGTCATTGTAAAGTCATATGTCCATATTGATTATTCTTGAGGCATTTAGTGACGTACCTGTAGATGTCAAAGGCACGAATGGGTTTGTATGACACATTTTCCAAAGCCTCAGGGGGCATGTAACTAGATGTCCCCCCAGCCTTCCCAGGGAACTCTTTGCTCATCTTGTAAACACTGTGGGACACCTTGGCCAGGCCAAAATCTGCAAGCTAGAAAGACAGAGAGATAGTCTTCAGTTTATGTTCGGTTTATGCATTACAATCACTGGCAGTATAACTCATGTCATCTAACTATATTTGTTGAAATAGTTAATAATCAATGAATGGTAATATCAATAATAATAATTATAATATTGCCTCAATAATACACTCCAACAAGCAATAGTGCTATTGAACCTCAGTTCATGCTCGTGTTCCCACCAGTTAAAGCCTAATCAGAACCAGGAGCCTGGAACTTGCCTTGGCATTAAGGCAGTCATCCAGCAGCACATTATTGGGCTTTAGGTCTTGATGCAGAAGGGGTGGGATGAGGCAATGGAGGAAGTTCATCCCCAGAGCGATCTGGTGGGCCAAGCGATAGGCAAGGGGGTGGGGCCAAGGTGGATGGAGAGAGAGGGTGTCCAGGAGGGATTCCAGTGTCCCCCTCTCCATGAACTCCATCACAAGACCCAGCTGAATGGAAGGGCCGCAAGTGGGGGGACAATCCTTGTACACTCCAAGAATCCTTATCACATGGAGGCTTGCACCCTTGCTCATCATTTCTGCCTCATTATGCAGGGAAGCGCTAGAGCTGGGATAAAGTTAGGGGTGGGAAGGAGAGGACACGGGAGGGAGTGGACTTGTCTTAACTTAAATGGTTGACCACATCATGAAAGACAAATCAGTTTATAATGGAATATAAAACTAATTTAATTGACATACAATCAAGTGTTTAAAGTATAGACAATTTACCCATCATCACATTGTAGCAACTTGATGGCCACATCATATCCCCAGTTCACATGTCTGGCTTTGTGGACTTGTCCAAACCCTCCTGCACCAATCACTTTCCAGTTTTCCAGACTGTTGTTTCCAATTACTGCTGCCGGGCTGGACCGGTCCATCTGTCAATCAAGATGATCTGTAATGGCATTCAGTGTTTGCATCAAATAAGTTCCACATCAAGTCAAGTCGCATCAAATCTCATCAAGTCACATGGTATTGGTTCTCCTTTTTGAGACACTACTGTAGCGAACACTGTCCTTTATAAGGTTTTTCCATTCACTCTTAGAAAAAAAGGTGATATCAAGAACGTAAGTGTTCTTCGGCTGTCCCGATAGGAGAACCCTTTCAATAACCCTTTTTGGTTCCAGGTATAACCCCTTTGGGTCCAGGTAGAACCATTTTCTGTTCCATGTAAAACCCTTTCCACAGATGGCTCTACATGGAACCAAAAAGTGTTCTACCTAAAAGTGTTCTACCTAAAATAGGGACAACTGAAGAAACCTTTTGGGGAAAAAAATTCTAAGTGTACCATAACAGTGCAAGTCATCCAAGTTCATCCTATCCTCTGATAAAGCAGTTTACAGGATTGCACATCATCAGTCACATTCAACCTTTGCCCTGGACTACCAGTTTGTGTGATATGATAATAGCTGACTTATTTCCTACCTCTCTAAAGCTCATATTGTCTCTGAAATAATCATCTCAAAAATCAGCAAACACAAATCAGATGTATGATTCAAGCATGTTATTCAGCTTCGCATTACAATACATATCAATGTTGAGTTATCATTTAGTTTACCATGGCACAGTCTCTCCACTATGTTACTGTGCATCAAACTTACCTCCTGATAATGATAACATTCTTATTATGTGTATAAGATTAGATAGTAGCTGAGTATCCATTGCTTCTTGTACTCATTATACTATGACTTCCTTACCTGTGACCGTGCTTAAGAAATTATGTTCCCCGTAACTCTCCTGTATTTAAATGGAATCTTCACTTAATTTATTTTACTCTCACTTCAGTATCTTAGGTGTTTCCACCTCATTTTGTTTATCAGAGGAGGGTGGAGTCAGAAAGGTTGAAGTTGTACAGTCAGGACTTGACACATTTTCTCCACCAGATGGCATTGAATGCAGTGGCATGGTGTAGCATTCATAATTGTGTAATATTTGAGACTATACTAGCCATCTGTTTTTATTTGAAAAGTATCCAATTTATTGATTGTACTATATAAGCTAAGTTTCCATCCATTTGGAGACAGATTTTCACATGAATATCCCAAATCTGCATACAGAAATGATGACCATTTTTCCACCAGTGGTGTTTCCACCAAACAGACTTGTTGTGGATAGTAATCGGTGTGTGATGACATACTGCACACAAAATTTTCTTTTTCGCTTAAGTTTTCATGTTCCGAAAAAAATCTGAAGTTCAATGTGTTTCCATCCATTTTCAACTCCACCGAAAGTTCTTTCACAAAAACTGTTAAGTTAAATAGCAAATGTGCCTACTCTGGTCTTGACAGGTACGATCTAGCCAACTGCTCGCAGACAGATACAGTGCGGGAAGGCTGTGCAGGTAAGCTAGTGTACATGATGAGATTATTAAGAGTGAGAGTATTTTTATTTGTCAAATGGCAGTCAAGCATCGATCATCACGATCATCATGTCTCCAGAATAAGACCCTCAATATTTTTTGTAAAGCGGCATCAAGTTTGCCGTGCACTTTCACCACCCTATGCCTGTTCATCACAAGTTATTTAATGTTGGAACTTCCGGGTTGGAGCGAGTAGTCGCACTTCGCTTCGCTCCACAGGTAATATTACATTTCATTACAGTACAACGGTTTGATTTGTTTGATCTGAGCAATTTTTCTTAGGTAGCTACATAGCCGTCTTTGTATCAAAGATAATTGTGTAGTTTAGAGTAATTATCGAGGTTAGCTAGCCAGCTATTTTCGTCCTTCTAACGTAGTCAACACTGCTAGCTAGCCAGCTAGCCAACTTCTACCGAATAGCAGCACTGTAGAAACTATTACATTACAACGGAACGACTTGATTAGTGTAGTGTTAGCTAGCTACATAGTTGTCTTTGCTGTCTTTGTATCTAAGATAATTGTGTAGTTTAGAGTAATTATCGAGGTTAGCTAGCCAGCTATTTTTTTCCGCCGCGCCGCGCCACCGTTCTCCTACCTAGTCAACAACTGCTAGCTAGCTAGTCAACTTCTACCGACTAGCAGCACTGTAGAAACTAATACATTACAACGGAACGATTTGATTAGTGTAGTGTTAGCTAGCTACATAGTTGTCTTTGCTGTCTTTGTATCTAAGATAATTGTGTAGTTTAGAGTAATTATCGAGGTTAGCTAGCCAGCTATTTTCGTCCGCCGCGCCCCGCCACCGTTCTCCAACTAAGTCAACAACTGCTAGCTAGCTAGTCAACTTCTACCGACTAGCAGCACTGTAGAAACTAATAATACATTACAACGGAACGATTTGATTAGTGTAGTGTTAGCTAGCTACATAGTTGTCTTTGCTGTCTTTGTATCTAAGATAATTGTGTAGTTTAGAGTAATTATCGAGGTTAGCTAGCCAGCTATTTTCGTCGCCGCGCCACCGTTCTCCTACCTAGTCAACAACTGCTAGCTAGCTAGTCAACTTCTACCGAATAGCAGCACTGTAGAAACTAATAATACATTACAACGGAACGATTTGATTAGTGTAGTGTTAGCTAGATACATAGTTGTCTTTGCTGTCTTTGTATCTAAGATAATTGTGTAGTTTAGAGTAATTATCGAGGTTATCGAGGTTACCTAGCCAGTTATCGAGGTTACCTAGCCAGCTACACTTTCAAACAAAGTCAACAACGCAGCCACTGCTAGCTAGCCTACTTCACCAGCCAGCAGTACTGTATCATTTTAATCATTTTAGTCAATAAGATTTTTGCAACGTAAGCTTAACTTTCTGAACATTCGAGACGTGTAGTCCACTTGTCATTCCAATCTCCTTTGCATTAGCGTAGCCTCTTCTGTAGCCTGTCAACTATGTGTCTGTCTATCCCTGTTCTCTCCTCTCTGCACAGACCATACAAACGCTTCACAACGCGTGGCCGCTGCCATTCTAACCTGGTGGTCCCAGCGCGCACGACCCACGTGGAGTTCCAGGTCTCCGGCAGCCTCTGGAACTGCCGATCTGCGGCCAACAAGGCAGAGTTAATCTCAGCCTATGCTTCCCTCCAGTCCCTCGACTTCTTGGCACTGACGGAAACATGGATTACCACAGATAACACTGCTACTCCTACTGCTCTCTCCTCGTCTGCCCACGTGTTCTCGCACACCCCGAGAGCTTTTGGTCAGCGGGGTGGTGGCACTGGGATCCTCATCTCTCCCAAGTGGACATTCTCTCTTTCTCCCCTGACCCATCTGTCTATCGCCTCCTTTGAATTCCATGCTGTCACAGTTACCTGCCCTTTCAAGCTTAACATCCTTATCATTTATCGCCCTCCAGGTTCCCTTGGAGAGTTCATCAATGAGCTTGACGCCTTGATAAGTTCCTTTCCTGAGGATGGCTCACCTCTCACAGTTCTGGGTGACTTTAACTTCTTATGGCTGCAAGGCAAAGTGTTGAGTAGCCAGTGAAATCGTGCCCATTTCAAACGGCCTCCTACTCAAATCTTGCTTCTACAATATGAATATTATTATTCTTTTTGGATAGAAAACACTTTCTAGTTTCTAAAACAGTTGGAATTATTTCTCTGAGTGAAACACAAGTCCTTCTGCAGCACTTTTCCTGACCAGGAAGTGAAATGTCAGAAATCTATGCTCTTTTCAATCTGATGCCTATACATGGTCTTAACACCTACGAGTCTGCTGACAGTCTATACGCCTTCCTATTGGTGTAAAGAGGATGTCAGAGAAGAAATTTTTTTGCTCCTCTTGGTCTGTGGTGGAAAAAAACCTATTTCTTTGACCTGAGCGCCAACTTCCGGTATTCTGAAGGAAGTGGGATGGACTTCTGTTTTGCCTTCCTAACGAACGGCTAACGTCTCCGGCTCGAATTTTTTTGGATATATGTGACCATATCATCGTAATGTATGTTTTTTCAATATAGTTTAATCAGATTATTGAAACTTTATTCGGGAGTTTTGCCGTGTTCCGTCGTATGACTGTGTTTACGTTGGGCCACGGCTACTGGAAATGGTAAATTAACAGGGATATTTGTCATTCTGAAACGAAACAACGACTCATCTGGACAGAGGACGCCTGTTTCAACATTCTGATGAAAGATCAGCCAAAGTAAGACTCATTTTATGATGTTATTTCATATATCTGTCGTGCATGTGAACGGGTCGTGGGCGCCCAAATGTGTCTCTCTATTGTGGCTACGCTAATATAGCGATACATTTTGTTTTCGCTGTAAAACATTTAATAAATCGGAAATATTGTTTGGAATCACAAGTTGCCTATCTTTCAATTGCTGCAAACTATATATTTTTCGGAAATGTTTTATGATGAGTAATAAGCTATTTGACGTTGGTGTCTGTTGGTGTCTGTAAATATTATGGCTGCTTTCGGTGCACTTTCTGATTTGTAGCTGAAATGTAAAATATGATTTATACCTGAAATATGCACATTTTTCGAAAAAAAATATGCTATACAATAAATATGTTATCAGACTGTCATCTGATGAATTTGTTTCTTGGTTAGTGGCTATTTATATCTTTATTTGGTCGAATTTGTGATAGCACCTGATGGAGTAAGAAACTGATGCAGTTAGAAAAGTGGTGTCATTTGCTAACGTGGTTAGCTAATAGATTTACATATTTTGTCTTCCCTGTAAAACATTTTAAAAATCGGACATGTTGGTTTGATTCACAAGAAGTTTATCTTTCATCTGGTGTCTTGGACTTGTTAATGTGTGAAAGTTAAATATTTTTAAAAACTAGCTTTTGAATGTCGCGCCCTGCACTTTGAGCTGGATGTTGTCATAGTGTGGGCGGTGTCGGGCTTGCAGCCCAAACAGGTTAACCTCCCCACGTCTACCTTTGACTCATTCCTCTCTGCCTCCTTCTTTCCACTCCTCTCCTCTTTTGACCTCACCCTCTCACCTTCCCCCCCTACTCACAAGGCAGGCAATACGCTTGACCTCATCTTTACTAGATGCTGTTCTTCCACTAATCTCATTGCAACTCCCCTCCAAGTCTCCGACCACTACCGTGTATCCTTTTCCCTCTCGCTCTCATCCAACACTTCCCACTCTGCCCCTACTCGGATGGTATCGCGCCGTCCCAACCTTCGCTCTCTCTCCCCCGCTACTCTCTCCTCTTCCATCCTATCATCTATTCCCTCTGCTCAAACCTTCTCCAACCTATCTCCTGATTCTGCCTCCTCAACCCTCCTCTCCTCCCTTTCTGCATCCTTTGACTCGCTATGTCCCCTATCCTCCAGGCCGGCTCGGTCCTCCCCTCCTGCGCCGTGGCTCGACGACTCATTGCGAGCTCACAGAACAGGGCTCCGGGCGGACCTGGCATCCTTTCACTCCCTCCTCTCTACATTTTCCTCTTCTGTCTCTGCTGCTAAAGCCACTTTCTACCACTCTAAATTCCAAGCATCTGCCTCTAACCCTAGGAAGCTCTTTGCCACCTTCTCCTCCCTCCTGAATCCTCATCCCCCTCCCCCCCCTCCTCCCTCTCTGCGGATGACTTCGTCAACCATTTTGAAAAGAAGGTCGACGACATCCGATCCTCGTTTGCTAAGTCAAACGACACCGCTGGTTCTGCTCACACTGCCCTACCCTGTGCTTTGACCTCTTTCTCCCCTCTCTCTCCAGATGAAATCTCGCGTCTTGTGACAGCCGGCCGCCCAACAACCTGCCCGCTTGACCCTATCCCCTCCTCTCTTCTCCAGACCATTTCCGGAGACCTTCTCCCTTACCTCACCTCGCTCATCAACTCATCCTTGACCGCTGGCTACGTCCCTTCCGTCTTCAAGAGAGCGAGAGTTGCACCCCTTCTGAAAAAACCTACACTCGATCCCTCCGATGTCAACAACTACAGACCAGTATCCCTTCTTTCTTTTCTCTCCAAAACTCTTGAACGTGCCGTCCTTGGCCAGCTCTCCTGCTATCTCTCTCAGAATGACCTTCTTGATCCAAATCAGTCAGGTTTCAAGACTAGTCATTCAACTGAGACTGCTCTTCTCTGTGTCACGGAGGCGCTCCGCACTGCTAAAGCTAACTCTCTCTCCTCTGCTCTCATCCTTCTAGACCTATCGGCTGCCTTTGATACTGTGAACCATCAGATCCTCCTCTCCACCCTCTCCGAGTTGTGCATCTCCGGCGCGGCCCACGCTTGGATTGCGTCCTACCTGACAGGTCGCTCCTACCAGGTGGCGTGGCGAGAATCTGTCTCCGCACCACGTGCTCTCACCACTGGTGTCCCCCAGGGCTCTGTTCTAGGCCCTCTCCTATTCTCGCTATACACCAAGTCACTTGGCTCTGTCATATCCTCACATGGTCTCTCCTATCATTGCTATGCAGACGACACACAATTAATCTTCTCCTTTCCCCCTTCTGATAACCAGGTGGCGAATCGCATCTCTGCATGTCTGGCAGACATATCAGTGTGGATGACGGATCACCACCTCAAGCTGAACCTCGGCAAGACGGAGCTGCTCTTCCTCCCGGGGAAGGACTGCCCGTTCCATGATCTCGCCATCACGGTTGACAACTCCATTGTGTCCTCCTCCCAGAGTGCTAAGAACCTTGGCGTGATCCTGGACAACACCCTGTCGTTCTCAACTAACATCAAGGCGGTGACCCGTTCCTGTAGGTTCATGCTCTACAACATTCGTAGTGTACGACCCTGCCTCACACAGGAAGCGGCGCAGGTCCTAATCCAGGCACTTGTCATCTCCCGTCTGGATTACTGCAACTCGCTGTTGGCTTGGCTCCCTGCCTGTGCCATTAAACCCCTACAACTCATCCAGAACGCCGCAGCCCGTCTGGTGTTCAACCTTCCCAAGTTCTCTCACGTCACCCCGCTCCTCCGCTCTCTCCACTGGCTTCCAGTTGAAGCTCGCATCCGCTACAAGACCATGGTGCTTGCCTACGGAGCTGTGAGGGGAACGGCACCTCCGTACCTTCAGGCTCTGATCAGGCCCTACACCCAAACAAGGGCACTGCGTTCATCCACCTCTGGCCTGCTCGCCTCCCTACCTCTGAGGAAGTACAGTTCCCGCTCAGCCCAGTCAAAACTGTTCGCTGCTCTGGCACCCCAATGGTGGAACAAACTCCCTCACGACGCCAGGTCAGCGGAGTCAATCACCACCTTCCGGAGACACCTGAAACCCCACCTCTTTAAGGAATACCTAGGATAGGATAAAGTAATCCTTCTAACCCCCCCCCCCCCCCCTTAAAAGATTTAGATGCACTATTGTAAAGTGGTTGTTCCACTGGATATCATAAGGTGAATGCACCAATTTGTAAGTCGCTCTGGATAAGAGCGTCTGCTAAATGACTTAAATGTAAATGTTAATGTGTAGCCTAATAAACTACATGGTTTCCCAATAGGTATTGGGAGGACCACACACCATATCAGCATGTGACTCCAAGTTTACTTCGATATGATGGTCATTATATCAATATTTGCGCTTCAAGGCGTTTCCACCGCCATTTCTCGTTGTCATAGCTATAATTGTACCGAAACATACGTATGACTTTACTCTCATAAAAACTGTGGATGGAAACGTTGTTAATGAGATACAGATACATTTAAAAATATATAATGCCTTACAGTACAAGTACAGAGCAGACTAAAATGATGGTTCACTGAAGTCTATGTCAATCTAGAACAGGATTATCCATTTTGAATGCAATTTGAATGGAGTTGATGCTTTACTATCTTTGTGAAAGTAGTAGGGTGTAGATTAATGAGGGAAAAAAACGATTTAATCAATTTTAGAGTAAGGCCATAACCTAACCTAAATTTGGAAGAAGTTAAGAGGTCTGAATACTTTCTGAAGGCACTGCATATATCACTCAGTCGTGTGTATTTTTGACTCCAATACCCAATAATGACAAAGCCAAAACAGGCTTTAAAAATGTTTGCTGATTTACAAAAAATATGAAACAAAATGATTACATTTACTTAAGTATTCAGACCCTTTACTCAGTACTTTATTGAAGCACCATTGGCAGTGATTACAGCCTCAAGTCTTCTTGGGTACAAGCTTGCCACACCTGTATTTGTGGAGTTTCTCCCTTACTTATCTGCAGATCCTCTCGTGCTCTGTCAGGCTGGAAGGGGAGCGTTGCTGTATAGCTAATATCAGGTTTCTCCAGAGATGTTCGATCAGGTTCAATTCCGGGCTCTGGCTGGGCCACTCAAGGACATTCAGAGATTTGTCCTGAAGAAACTCCTGCATTGTCTTGGCTCTGTGCTTAGGGTTGTTTTCCTGTTGGAAGGTGAACCTTAGCCCCAGTCTGAGGTCCTATGTGCTCAGGAGCATGTTTTCATCAAGGATCTCTCTGTACTTTGCTCCGTTCATCTTTCCCTCTATCCTGACTAGTATCCCATTCCCTGCCTCTGAAAAACATCGCCACAGCATGATGCTGCCACCACCATGCTTCAACATAGGGATGGTGCCAGGTTTCGTCCAGACGTGGTGCTTGGCATTCAGGCCAAAGAGTTCAACCTTGGTTTCATCAGACCAGAGAATCTTGTTTCTCATGGTCTGAGAGTCCATTAGGTGCCTTTTGGCAAACTCATAGTGAGCTGTCATGTGTGTTTTACTGAGGAGTGGCTTCCGTCTGGTGACTCTACCAGAAAGGCCTTATTGATGGAGATGGTTGTCCTTCTGGAAGGTACTTACATCTCCACAGAGGAGCTCTATAACTCTGTCAGAGTGACCATTGGTTTCTTAGTCACCTCCCTGACCAAGGGCCTTCTCCCCGATTGCTCAGGTTGGTCGGGCGGCCAGCTCTAGGAGGAGTCTTGGTGGTTTCAAACTTATGCCATTTAATAATGATGGAGGCCACTGTGTTCTTGGGGACCTTCAATGCTGCAGAAATGTTTTGGTACCCTTTCCCAGATCTGTGCCTCGACACAATCCTGTATCGGAACTCTACGGACAATTCCTTTGACCTCATGGCTTAGTTTTAGCGCTGACATGCACTGTCAACTGTGTGACCTTATATATACAGGTGTGTGCACATGTAGACACATGTCAAGGACGATCAATGGAAACAGGTTGCAGCAGAAATCAATTTCGAGTCTCATAGCAAAAGGTCTGAATACTTATGTAAATAAGATATTTCTGGGTTTTGTTTTTCATAATCATACATTTTGCTAAACTATATTAACTAAGAGTATCTTAGTAAGATCATTTTTACTATATGTGCAAAAACAAATAGGCACATGCAGGTTCGGGTGTTTTGTGAGAATTTGTCGGCGAGAGGGTAACCCACCTCAACCATCTGTCCTATTGGCTAACGTGCAATCATTGGAGAATAAAATGGACGAGCTTCAAGACTCTGCTACTGTGACGACCCTCCCACTCTGTCTACCGTTTTCTCTCTCTCTTTGCTCTTGTTTCCTTATTAGGATGCCGGTGGGCGGAGTTGGGAGGGTCGTCAGCTACATGGGGAACACCTGGGCCCACTCTCCCAGGATAAATACACCACTTCTCCATTCATGAGGGGGACTCTCTCCAGGCAGACATTTTGATAGATTCGGTTATGTTTCATGGTGCTACCTAGTTTCGTTATTTAATAAATATATTTTGTTATTCCTTTTCTCCACGTTGTCTCCTTTTTGTTACGGGCTTTGAGCCGGTTCGTGACAAGTGGGGGCTCGTCCGGGATATGAACCCGGGACCTCTCGCACCCAAAGCGAGAATCATACCCCTAGACCAAACTGTCCCTGTTATTCCGTTGTCTGTTACCCACTCAGATCTAGTCAGTGCGCAGCGGACTGACCCCACATTGGAAGAGTTGCGTGACCAAATTGTGCCTGTGGAACAGTTGGGAGATGTCGCCCATTGCTATTTTCTCCAAGAGGATGTCCTGATGAGAAAGTGGGTGTCTCATGGTAGTCGTTTTCTGGGGGAGGCGATTAGTCAGGTTGTGGTACCAGTAAAGCTTTGTGAGTTGGTTTTGACAACTTCTCACAATGGTGTTGCTGGACATATGGGTGTGAGGAAAACATACCATCGCATATTAAGACATTTCTTTTGGCCTAGATTAAAGAGGGATGTCTCTGATTTCATCAAAACTTGTCACACCTGTCAATTAACTGGTAAACCTAATCAAGCTATTAAGCCGGTACCACGGTTTCCTACTCCTGTACTCAGCCAACCTTTTGAGTATTTGATCATTGACTGTGTGGGTCCTTTGCCTCGTACAAAAAAGGGTAGATTGAAATGAGTAGTCTGTTACGTTGGGAAGGGGCTATGAATCGTTGGGAATTAAAAAATTAAGGACCTTGTTCTTTTCGTTGGAGTTTGTAGCTGATGTGGTCTCGTGCGCCCTCTTCCTGAATGTTTGTATGGTCAGGTTCTGTCTTTCCTGTCTATTCCGTCCTGGTCTGGGGAGTCTTCTTTCCTCTTAAAAGTTGCTTCCTATGCACTAATGTTGCTGAGGTCTGGGGAGTCTTCTTTCCTCTTAAATGTTGCTTCCTATGTATTAAGGTTGCTGAGGTTTGGGGAGTCGTCTTTCCTCTTAAAGGTTGCTTCCCGTGCACAAAGGTTGCTGAGGTCTGGAGAGGAGGTTGGCTGGGGCAAATTTGGAAGTGGGAACACGTACCCCTCATCAATTTGGGACACAAGTGCTGTGTCAGTTTGGGACGCAGAGGCCGGTATGTTGTTCCGGGGTCCTTGTTGGTCCCCGGTTTTATGGGGGGGAATGTGACGACCCTCCCACTCTGTCTACCGTTTTCTCTCTCTCTTTGCTCTTGTTTCCTTATTAGGATGCCGGTGGGCGGAGTTGGGAGGGTCGTCAGCTACATGGGGAACACCTGGGCCCACTCTCCCAGGATAAATACACCACTTCTCCATTCATGAGGGGGACTCTCTCCAGGCAGACATTTTGATAGATTCGGTTATGTTTCATGGTGCTACCTAGTTTCGTTATTTAATAAATATATTTTGTTATTCCTTTTCTCCACGTTGTCTCCTTTTTGTTACGGGCTTTGAGCCGGTTCGTGACACTACCAATGGGAAATAAAAAACTCTACTATCTTATGTTTCACCGAGTCGTGGCTGACTGGTTTTCTGTGCATCGGCAAGACAGAATGGCTGCCTCCGGTAAGACAAGGGGTGGTGGTCTGTTTCTATTTGTCAATAACAGCTGGTGTGCAAAATCAAATATTAAGGACGTCTCAAGGTTTTGCTTGCCTGAGGTAGAATACTATTTACCAAGAGAGTTTTCATCCATATTTTTCGTAGCTGTCTATACACCACCAAAAACTGATGCTGGCACTAAGCCACACTTAAGCCATAAGCAAGCAAGAAAATGCTCATCCAGAAGCGACGCTCCTAGTGGCCGGTGACTTTAATGCAGGGAAACTTAAATCCATTTTACCTCATTTATACTTGCATGTTACATGTGCAACAAGAGGAGAGAAAAAAACTCTAGACCACCTTTACTCCACATACAGAGACACTTTCAAAGCTCTCCCTCATCCTCCATTTGGCAAATCTGACCTTAACTCTATCCTCCCGATTCCTGCTTACAAGCAAAAACTAAAGCAGGAAGTACCAGTGACTCGGTCAATTCGGAAGTGGTCAAAGGACGCCGATGCTAAGCTGCAGAACAGTTTTGCAGGCACAGACTGGAATATGTTCCAGGATTTTTCCGATGGCATTGAGGAGTATACCACATCAGTCACCGGCTTCATCAATAAGTGCATTGATGACGTTGTCCCCACAGTACCCGTACGTACATACCCCAACCAGAAGCCATGGATTACAGGCAACATCCGCTAAAGGGTAGAGGAACGGGACTCCAACCTGGACGCTTATAAGAAATCCTGCTATGCCCTCAGACGAACTATCAAACAGGCAAAGCATAAATACAGGACTAAGATTGAATCCTACTACACTAGCGCCAATGCTCGCGGCTGTACTACAAAGGGAAGCCCAGCTGTGAGCTGCCCAGTGATACAAGCCTAAATTACTTCTAATTGCGCTTCGAGGCAAGCAACACTGAAGCATGCATGAGAGCACCAGCTGTTCCGGACGACTGTGATCACGCTCGTGGTAGCCGATGTGACTACATCGCATTCACAAGGCCGCAGGGCCAGACAGATTACCAGGATGTGTAATCCGATCATGCACTGACCAACTGGCAAGTGTCTTCACTGACATTTTCAACCTGTCCTTGGCCGAGTCTGTAATATCTACATGTTTCAAGCAGACCACCATAGTCCCTGTGCCCAAGAACACCAAGGTAACCTGCCTAAATGACTACCGACCTATAGCACTCTTGTCTGTAGCCATGAAGTGTTTTGAAAAGTTGGTCATGTCTCACATCAACACCATCATCCCATAAACCATAGACCCACTCCAATTTGCATACTGCCCCAACAGGGTAAGGGTAGGCAACAACACATCTTCCTCGCTGATCCCCAACACGGCGGCCCCTCAAGGGTACGTGCTTAGTCCCCTCATGTACTGCCTGTTCATCCATGACTGTGAGGCCAAGCACGACTCCAACACCATCCTTAAGTTTGCAGATGACACAACGGTGGTAGGCTTGATCACCGACAACGATGAGACAGCCTATAGGGAGGAGGTCAGAGACCTGGAAAAGTGGTGCCAGGACCCCAACCTCTCCCACAACATGATCAAGACAAAGGAGATGATCGTGCACTACAGGAAAAGGTGTCGGAGCATGCCCCCATTTTCATCAATGGGGCTGTAGTGGAGCAGGTTGAGAGCTTCAAGTTCCTTGGTGTCCACATCAAACTATCATGGTCCAAACATGGTCCAAACACACCAAGACAGTCGTGAACAGGGCACGTCAACACCTATTCCCCCTCAGGAGAATGCAAATATTTGTATTGGGATCCTCAAAAAGTTCTACAACTGCACCATCGAGAGCATCCTGATTGGCTGTATCACCGCCTGGTATGGCAACTGCTTGGCCTCTGACCTCAAGGCGCTACAGAGGGTAGTGCATAGGTTCCAGTACATCATTGGGGCCAAGTTTCCTGCCATCCAGGACCTCTATACCAGGCGGTGTCAGAGAAAGGCCCTAAAAATTGCCAAAGACTACAGCCACCCTAGTCATAGACCTTTCTCTCTGCTGCCGCACGGCAAGTGGTACCAGAGCACCAAGTCTAGGTCCAAAAGGCTTCTTAACAGCTTCTACCCCCAAGCCATAAGACTGCTGAACAGCTAATCAAATGGCTACCCGGACTATTTGCAATGACCCCCCCCACTTTTTTTTTACACTACTGCTACTCGCTGTTTATTATCTATTATCTATGCACAGTCACTTTACCCATACCTACATGTACATATTACATCAATTACCTCGATTAACCTGTACCCCTGCACATTAACTCGGTACCGGTACCCCCAGTATATAGCCTCGTTATTGTTGTTCTTTTATTTTTTACTTTAGTTAATTTAGTAAATATTTTTCTTAACTCTTTTTTTTCTCAAAACTGCATTGTTGGTTAAGAGCTTGAAAGTAAGCATTTCACGGTAATATCTACACATGTTATATTCGGCGCATGTGACAAATAAAATTTGTCATTTCTAACACACCTTCCCATTTTTTTGCATTGAGGCCCCCACACCTGCCCATTTTTTTCTTGAGGCTCCCGCACCGGCAATTTTTTTCCCTTAAAGCACCCATTATTAGTGATGAGTGATTAATTGGAATGTTGGTTAATTGACTGATCTTGGTTAAATGATTTGAATTTCATTCACTCATTCATACACATCGCGCTGCAGTTCCTCTAGAAATAAATCAGATCATGAACTGTTCCATGTAGAGGGGAGTTGTACTTTCAACAGGCCAATGTTATACATAGTTTAGCACATAAAACGTGATAATGAACTATAATGACAATAATCCATTTTGCGGCTACTTGTCCAGTCTGTGTTTCTTTTACGTTTGCTACATAATGGACAGAAGATTGCGCTATCAAGAGGGGATACATAGAGAGCAGTTTCTTCGCAAGGTACAGTGCATTTGGAAATTATTCAGATTCCTTTACTTTTTCAGTTACAGCATTATTTTAAAATAGATTGAATTAAAAAAAATCCTCATCAATCTACACAAAATACCCAATAATAATTAACTGAAAACTGTTTATTTTTTATTTTTGGAAATTAGGAAAAGTATTCAGACGCTCTGCTATGAGACTCTAAATTGGTGCATCCTGTTTCCATTCCATTCTTGAGATGTTTCTCCAACTTGATTGAATTCCACCTGTGGTATATTCAATAGATTGGACATTATTTGGAAAGGCACACACCTGTATATATAATGTCCCACAGTTGACAGTGCATGTCAGAGCAAAAACCAAGCAATGTCGAAGGAATTGTCGGTAGAGCTCCGAGACAAGACTGTGTTGAGGCACAGATCTGGGGAAGGGTACGGAAAAAATGTCTGCTGCATTGAAGGTCCCCAAGAACACAGTGGCCTCCATTATTCTTAAATGGAAGAAATTTGGAACCACCAAGACTCTTCCTAGAGCTGGCCACCCGGTCAAACTGAGCAATCGAGGGAGAAGGGCCTTGGTCAAGAAGGTGACCAAGAACCCGATGATCACTCTGACAGAGCTCCGAGTTCCTCTGTGGAGATGGGAGAACCTTCCAGAAGGACATCAATCTTTGCACCACTCCACCAATCAGGCCTTTATGGTGGAGTGGCCAGATGGAAGCCACTCCTCAGTTAAAGTCATATGAGAGCCTGCGTGGAGTTTGCCAAATTGCACGTAAAGGACTCTCAGACCATGAGAAACAAGATTTTCTGGTCTGATGAAACCAAGATTGAACTCTTTGGCCTGAATGCCAAGCGTCACATCTGGAGGAAACCTGGCACCATCCCAACGGTGAAGCATGGTGGTGGCAGCATCATTCTGTGGGGATGTTTTTCAGTGGCAGGGACTGGAAGACTAGTCAGGATCGAGGGAAAAATGAACAGAGCAAAGTACAGCGAGATCCTTGATGAAAACCTGCACCTCATCCTGGGGTAAAGGTTTGCCTTCCAACAGGACAACGACCCCAAGCACACAACCAAGACAATGCAGGAGTGGCTTCGGGACAAGTCTCTGAATGTCCTTGAGTGGCCCGGCCGGTGCCCAGACTTGAACCCGATCTCTGGAGAAACCTGAAAAAAGCTGTGCAGTGACGCTCCTCATCCAACCTGAGAGAGCTTGAGAGGATGTGCAGAGAAAAATGGGAGAAACACCCCAAATACAGGTGTGCCAAGCTTGTAGCTTCATACCCAAGAAGACTCAAGGCTGTAATCACTGCCAAAGGTGCTTCAACAAAGTACTGAGTAAAGGGTCTGAATACTTATGTAAATGTAATATTTCCGTTTGCTTTTTCATTTTGGGTATTGTGTGTAGATCGATGAGAAAAATGCACTGTATCTCCACCTGAAAATACATGATCTAAGTGATTGATCGTTTCTATTCAGCAGTAATAAAAGTATAGCTTATTTACTTTGAACAACTACTAAAATTGTGATTTTGTCAGACAGCATAGGCAGCAGCTTTATAGAGATGAGATGATGACTTGGAATGTAATGTCATAAAACAAATGTTATATACACAATGTTATATACACAACACATATTTTATTAAAGTAAAGTAATTGAAGAGCTGATGGTTAATAAGTGTTAAGCAGTCATGGGCAGTGTCACGCCCTGACTTTAGTTATATTTGCTTTCTTTATTATTTGGTTAGGTCAGGGTGTGACAAGGGGTGGTTTGTTTAGTTTTTGTATTGTCTAGGGGTTTTGTCTTGTCTAGGGTTTTTTGTTATCTATGGGGATTTTGTATTATCTAGGGGTTGTAGGTTTATGGTGGCCTGAGTGGGTTCCCAATCAGAGACAGCTGTTTATCGTTGTCTCTGATTGGGGAGCCTATTTAGGTTGCCATTTTCCATGTTGGTTTGGTGGGTAGTTGTCCATGTTTAGTTGCCTGTGAGCACTATGTTGGCGTCACGTGGTCGTTTATGGTTTTGGTGGCAAATTCTTATATTAAGCAAGTATGTACGCTCAAAACGATGCGCCTTGGTCCACTCCTTTAAACGGCCGTGACAGGCAGTCACTACCATCATGGGACTTTTAGTAAATGTATTATTGTTGTAACAGCATTCAACCCACATAATTCATAATGCAGTTAATGTTTTAAAAAGCTATCGAAACCAAAATCTGAAATTGTGATAATGTTTTAATAATGGAACTGAAACCGAACCAACCTTAAAAACCATTAATTTCTCAGCACTACCCATTATTAGCCCGATAATTTTGCGATTAAAACCCCAATTAGACAGGACCACTAGGCTGAAACTGGACCAGCCCATCTGGCATTTGCCCCAATGTACAGTTGAAGTCGGAAGTTTACATACACTTTAGCCAAATACGTTTAAATCAGTTTTACCACAATTCCTGACATTTAATCCCTGTAAAAATTCCCTGTCTTAGGTCAGTTAGGATCACCACTTTATTTTAAGAATGTGAAATGTCAGAATAATTGTAGAGAGAATTATTTATTTCAGCTTTTATTTCATTCATCACATTCCCAGCGGGTCAGAAGTTTACATACACTCAATTAGTATTTGGTTGCATTGCATTTAAATTGTTTAACTTGGGTCAAACATTTCGGGTAGCCTTCCACAAGCTTCCCACAATAAGTTGGGTGGATTTTGGCCCATTCCTCCTGACTGAACTGGTGTAACTGAGTCAGGTTTGTCGGCCTCCTTGCTCGCACACGCCTTTTCAGTTCTGCCCACAAATTTTCTATAGGATTGAGGTCAGGGCTTTGTGATGGCCACTCCAATACCTTGACGTTGTTGTCCTTAAGCCATTTTGCCACAATTTGGAAGTATGCTTGGGGTCATTGTCCATTTGGAAGACACATTTGCGACCAAGCTTTAACTTCCTGACTGATGTCTTGAGATGTTGCTTCAATATATCCACATCATTTTCTTTCCTCATGATGCCATCTATTTTGTGAAGCGCACCAGTCCTTCCTGCAGCAAAGCACCCCCACAACATGATGCTGCCACCCCCATGCTTCATGGATGGTGTTCTTGGCTTGCAAGCATCCCCCGTTTTCCTCCAAACATAACGATGGTCATTATGACCAAACAGTTCTATTTTTGTTTCATCAGACCAGAGGACATTTCTCCAAAAAAGTATGATCTTTGAACCCATGTGCAGTTGCAAACCGTAGTCTGGCTTTTTTATGGCGGTTTTGGAGCAGTGGCTTCTTCCTTGCTGAGCGGCCTATCAGGTTATGTCGATATAGGACTCGTTTTACTGTGGATATAGATACTTTTGTACCTGTTTACTCCCGCATCTTCACAAGGTCCTTTGGTGTTGTTCTGGGATTGATTTGCACTTTTCGCACCAAAGTACGTTCATCTCTAGGAGACAGAACGCGTCTCCTTCCTGAGTGGTATGGCGGCTGCGTGGTCCCATGGTGTTTATACTTGCGTACTATTGTTTGTACAGATGAACGTGGTACCTTCAGGCGTTTGGAAATTGCTCCCAAGGATGAACCAGACTTGTGGAGGTCTGCAATTTTGTTTTTGAGGTCTTGGCTGATTTTTTGGGATTTTCCCACGATGTCAAGCAAAGAGGCACTGAGTTTGAAGGTAGGCCTTGAAATAAATCGACAGGTACACCTCCAATTGACTCAAATTATGTCAATTAGCCTATCAGAAGCTTCTAAAGCCTTGACATCATTTTCTGGAATTTTCCAAGCTGTTTAAAGGTATGGTCAACTTAGTGTATGTAAACTTTTGACCCACTGGAATTGTGATACAGTGAATTATAAGTGAAATAATCTGTCTGTAATCAATTGTTGGAAAAATTACTTGTGTCGTGCACAAAGTAGATGTCCTAACCGACTTGCCAAAACTATAGTTTATTCACAAGAAATATGTGGAGTGGTTGAAAAACGAGTTTTAATGACTCCAACCTAAGTGTATGTAAACATCCGACTTCAACTGTACAGTTTTATCACCTATTTTGCAGACTGTCAGAAACGTTTCGTCAGGATAGCCAGTGACATATTCATAGCCCCTCCTGGGGTGTATCTTTCCTCCATCTCATCCACTGTCCCCTGCCTAGTAGCATCAGCAACCTCCAGACTGGTAAGGTTTTTAATGTTGTTTATAATAAGGGTTACATGGAGAAAAACGGACCTCTTTAAAATTAAAATGGATGGCCCTCACATCAGCAAAATATTTTCTAACTAGAGGTACCCTGAACACTTCAAAAAAATCAAGTGGCCCTCCCCTATACCCCCAAAAATAATGAATACAAAGTGGATAGCAGAGAACATGTCTACCATTTACCCTCAATTATTGGACAGATCAGAGCCTTAGACATGAAGCTTTACAAAATGTTCTTCGTCCTGTAAGGGTTAAATGTCGACGCTGGAATTTTGATAGCTCACCTGGCTGCCGTCCAGAAGGTTGTGGGTTCGCAGACCACCGTGGACAAGTAGGGGTGGAAAGATCTCCTTTATAGTAAAATCATTGCATTAAACTATCAACATATTTGCAGGTCAGAGAAAAAATTGCCTTTTACAAAAATGTCATGCAATTTGGCATTTTACATGTCATCATAATCTTTATTTTATACCACACAAATTACTGAAAATACAGGCAAGAAATGGACAGAGAGATAGGCATATGTGTTAATCTCATCATGTTTCTCCAATGCCAAATCTTTCCACCCCAGACAGAATAGGTCTACATTTCCACCCCAGACAGAATAGGCTTGCCTTTCCACCCCAGACAGAGTAGGCCTACCTTTCCACCCCAGACAGAGTAGTCCTACCTTTCCACCCCAGACAGAGTAAGCCTACCTTTCCACCCCAGACAGAATAGGCCTACCATTCCACCCCAGACAGAGTAAGCCTACCTTTCCACCCCAGACAGAGTAGGCCTACCGTTCCACCCCAGACAGAGTAAGACTACCTTTCCACCCCAGACAGAGTAAGACTACCTTTCCACCCCAGACAGAGTAGGCCTACCTTTCCACCCCAGACAGAATAGGCCTACCTTTCCACCCCAGACAGAGTAGGCCTACCTTTCCACCCCAGACAGAATAGGCCTACCTTTCCTCCCCAGACAGAATAGGCCTACCTTTCCACCCCAGACAGAATAGGCCTACCTTTCCACCCTATACATAATAGGCCTACCTTTCCACCCCAGACATAATAGGCCCACCTTTCCACCCCAGACAGAATAGGCCTACCTTTCCACCCCAGACAGAATAGGCCTACCTTTCCACCCTAGACATAATAGGCCTACCTTTCCACCCCAGACAGAATAGGCCTACCTTTCCACCCCAGACAGAATAGGCCTACCTTTCCACCCCAGACAGAGTAGACCTACATTCCCACCCCAGACAGAATAGGCCTACCTTTCCACCCCAGACAGAATAGACCTACATTCCCACCCCAGACAGAATAGACCTACCTTTCCACCACAGACAGAATAGGCCTACATTCCCACCCCAGACAGAATAGGCCTACGTTTCCACCCCAGACAGAATAGGCCTACCTTTCCACCCAAGACAGAATAGGCCTACATTTCCACCCCAGACAGAATAGGCCTACCTTTCCACCCCAGACAGAATAGGCCTACATTTCCACCCCAGACAGAGTAGACCTACCTTTCCACCCCAGACAGAATAGGCCTACCTTTCCACCCCAGACAGAATAGGCCTACCTTTCCACCCCAGACAGAATAGGCCTACCTTTCCACCCCAGACAGAATAGGCCTACATTTCCACCCCAGACAGAATAGGCCTACCTTTCCACCCCAGACAGAATAGGCCTACATTTCCACCCCAGACAGAATAGGCCTACCTTTCCACCCCAGACAGAATAGGCCTACCTTTCCACCCCAGACAGAATAGGCCTACCTTTCCACCCCAGACAGAATAGGCCTACCTTTCCACCCCAGACAGAGTAGGCCTACCTTTCCACCCCAGACAGAGTAGACCTACCTTTCCACCCCAGACAGAGTAGGCCTACCTTTCCACCCCAGACAGAGTAGGCCTACCTTTCCACCCCAGACAGAGTAGGACTACCTTTCCACCCCAGACAGAGTAGACCTACCGACACAGAAAAATGTAAGCTTTAACTGCTGGCTACTCTTCTTCCGTGGCTTAACCCAACGAGAGAACGTCAGAAGTATTTCCCTAAAAGCTGTCAGGTTTTAAACATATTTTATTACAGAAAGTGAATAGCTTAATCAATTGATAGTGACAGAATTAGATTCGTTCCCAAGCAAAGTCTATGTTTTGTGTCCTTGGCTATAGAAGGTTGTAGCTCAGCCTCTGAATGTCATAGAACAATGATATCCCCATATGCATCAGAGTCTTTCCAGGGTATTTTAAAGGTGGTTTCTAGCATAAAGCATCGTGGAACAAAGCGCCGTTACAGATGACTTTATACACTGAAACAATATATAACCCAACATGTAACAATTTATACGATTTGACTGAGTGACAGTTCATAAGAAATCCGTATTCATAGTTCAGTTCATCATACTTTGCTTTCACTAACAGTTTAACAGTTTCTCTATTTCCATTCCTCTTTTATAAAAAAAAGTATGTTCATTAAAATTATAAACATATGAACCAAAGAGAAAACTAAAGGGGCACAGCAAGTGGCAAAGCCCAGCAGGCAGGTGTCCATTTTCCTTAGGTATTTATATTAGCACAGACTCATTCGCCATGTGCTCTCACCAGACATAGTTAGCTCTGCACTAAGGATCAACCATGCCTCTAGGCACAGGGTGGGATCTGATTTCCTGTGGTTCTAAAACTTTTGTTTTAACTGGACCAGAATGAATACTCAGATATCAGCAAACACAAATCAGACTGATTAAAGCATTCCTTGACACTTTTTGATTTAGTTTACCCTGGGAAAGTGTATTTTACTGAGCAGAAACTCACCTCTTGATAATGATAACTTATCTAACATTCTTAACACTCTTATTCGTTAAATTAAGTAGCAGCTGAAATCTTTAACTAAAGATCTCATAACTCCAAATATAATTTATTTTAATCATAACACTTGTAGTTTCTTACCGTGTATTCTTGTGTTAGACAGATTATATGCCCAATCCCCGTTGCCCTTAAATGTATTGTTCACTTGAAGAATTTTACTTTCATTTTCATTGCATTGTAGTCTCCACCCCTGTATCTGGATCTGAGAGGTGGAGTAAACGTTTCAGTACTTGACAGCATTGAGTGTAGTTAGCATGTGGAATGTACATTGCCTACATGTTTTTGTAATATTTGAGATCATCACTACATTGTACAGTGCCTTCGGAAAGTATTCAGACCCCTTGACTTTTCCACATTTTGTTACGTTACAGCCTTATTCTTACACTCAACCCACTGCTGGTGTGTGTAGCTAAAGACCTTTATTTTTGTATCATATATCGATAGCACCTGGTTCCAATTCAAGGCATTTAGATTATTGTATGATCTAAATGAAGGCTTTTTTTCTGGTAACCCTTCCAAAGAGCCCTATTGGCATGGAGGTGGCCTCTATTTGTAGATTAAGAGACTTGGTGACCACAAGATGTGACCAAGTTCTGGGATTCTCCAACTGTGGCCCTTGGATATTTCTTTGCCTCCAGAACTTCTACTAAACTAACATAAGATGGTCATACCAATGATCATTTAACTATTTGATTTAGAATTTTAGGACCCATTTGGGTAGTGGCGGGTATTCATGGATACCAAGAGAAGCCAGGCTTCCCAAAAATTTGACCAATAAAAAAATACAAATTGTCAAAATAATTTATCCCGTCTTTCTGTATTGATAATTTTCCGTCAATTCGCAAGTGGCTGAATCTCTTCTGAGAAAACATCTGAGCGAGGAAAACAGCACTCTGTCTCAGTAAGTGAAGCCCATGTATCTGATGCTGTCTGGAACAACAGAGTATGACATGCTGCTGCCATAGCATTTGATTGATTGATGCCATTAAGCATTTGGCCTCCCTTGATTAAAAATAAAATAAAATCATTTTCCAATTAGCGTTGCGCTGAGCTCAACTGTGGGTTGTCCTTTCGCAACAAAACTCCCCCAAAGGGAGGGTAGTTTGGATTTGGCTTCACACCAATAAAATCACATCCTAAACAAAATGTCATGGTTGTCAGAGAAACATGTCTGTTTCTGATCTGCTTGTGTTGATGTCCTGCAGTAGCCAGCTTGCTAAATTGGCCCTTTCATAACCCATGGAGGGAGATGTGGATTTGGACTTGTGGTTTTTACTTAATTATCTGTACAGGCCAATGATTATGATGGCAATTCTGATTCAACCATAAATTAATGTGTTGTGCCACTAGCCTGAGACTATTGAAGATCAATATGTAGCCTAGATGTAGCCTAGTACTCTCACGTTACCTAGCTAGTTAACTTAGCTGGTACATTTTTGCCAATGCAAGGAAGTTAGGCTAGCAAGCATTTTAGCTAGGTAGCCTATGAAAACAAGAACTAAAAGCGTACTGTATGACAGAGATATATACCATTTTGCCAACATGAAGGAGAGGAGGATGGTATTGGTGTTCAACTAGTCTACAAGTAGGATGAGTCAACTTTTATGGTGAGCCAGCATGCACACGCACACACACAAACACACAGAAATCAGTACCATGGACAGACATATGATACTGTATTTAGAAACATTGATTGGACATTTTTTTTGGTATCTTCAAGTTTGTTTTCAGTGTATTAAACTAAGCATAATGTCTTGTTGATTTGATTATGTTTAAAAGTTTAAATGGTGCTGGAATAGCGGAGGCCGTGCTAATGTTGTCTTTGTTCTGACTTGCGGTAACTCTGTGGTTCTAAATCAGTAGTTTTCTAGTAAACTGTCAAAAAACTTTAACTTGCTTGACCATGCTACAGGTCATATCACTTTCTTACCTGCAAAATTTGCTCTCCAGTTTTGTGATGTAACAAATGTGTGACGCCCTGGCCATAGAGGGGCTTTAATTCTCTATTTTGGATAGGCCAGGGTGTGACTAGGGTGGGCATTCTAGTTTCTTTATTTCTATGTTTTCTGTTTCTATGTTTTGGCCGGGTATGGTTCTCAATCAGGGACAGCTGTCTATCATTGTCTCTGATTGGGAATCATACTTAGGCAGCCTATTTTTCCACCTTAGTTGTGGGTAGTTGACTTTGTTAGTGGCCTGTATAGCCCTAGTAAGCTTCACGTTCGTTTTTGTTGTTTCTTGTTTTTGTTGGCGACATTTAAAATAAAGTGAAATGCACGCTGACCACGCTGCACCTTGGTCCGGTCATTTTCCTGACGACGTTCGTGACAGAACTACCCACCACAAACGGATCAAGCAGCGTGGTAAGGAGGACTGGACATGGGAGGACATCCTGAATGGGAAAGGATCCTGGACGTGGGAGGAGATCCTGGAGGGAAAGGATCGCCTGCCGTGGGAGCAGGTGGAAGCAGCGAGGAAGACGGAGGCAGCGAGTAAAAGGGCCTAGGATTACACAGGGTCACAGCTGGCACGAAAGACCGGGAGGCCATGGATCATCACTGGAGGCTTCGTGCCATGGATCATCAATGGAGGCTTCGTGCCATGGATCATCACTGGAGGCTTCTTGCCATGGATCATCACTGGAGTGGATAGACACACAGGAGGCCTGGCTCTGGGAGAAGGCACAGGACTCACCAGGCTGGGGAGACATGCAGGAGGGTTAGGGCTTAGCACAGGCACAGGACTCACCAGGCTGGGGAGACATGCAGGAGGCCTTGTCCTTGGCCGAGGCACCGGATGCACTGGGCCGTGGAGGCGCACTGGAGGTCTCGAGCAAAGCGCCTGCACAACCCGTCCTGGCTGGATGGTGACTTTGGCCCTGCACGTGCGGGGCGCAGGCACAGGACGCACTGGGCTGTGCAGACGCACTGGAGACACAGTGTGCAGAGCCAGCGCAGGATATCCTGGACCGTAGAGATGTACTGGAGGTCTGGATAGCAGGGCTGGCACAATCCCTCCTGGTTCGATGCCCACTCTAGCCCGGCCGATGCGAGGAGCTGCGATGTAGCGCACCGGCTTATGAACATGTACTGGAGACACCGTATAACACAGCTCCACCGCATAACACAGTGCCTGACCAGTACGACGCTCCACCCGGTAAGCACGGGGAGTTGGCTCAGGTCTCCTACCTGACTCCGCCAATCTCCCCGTCTGCCTCTCGGGCTTCCTTGCCAGCCGTGTTCCCTCGTACCGCTGGTTCCCTTCTCCTGGCTGCCTCCACCTGTTCCCATGGGAGGCGATCCCTTCCAGCCAGGATCTCCTCCCATGTGTAGGATCCCTTCCCGTCCAGAATGTCCTCCCATGTCCATTCCTCCTTTTTTCCATGCTGCTTGGTCCGTTGGTGGTGGGTAGTTCTGTATCGGCTGTTGTTGGGAGAAGGAGAAGACCAAGGTGCAGCGTGGTAAGTATTCATAATACTTTTAATAAATACGAATACTTGAACATAAAAACAACAAAACGACAAACGAACAGTTCTATATGGTGCAATACACAAAACAGAAAACAACTACCCACAAACACAGGTGGGAAAAGGCAACCTAAGTATGGTTCTCAATCAGAGACAACGATAGACAGCTGCCTCTGATTGAGAACCACACACGGCCAAACATAAAGAAATAGACAACATAGAACACCAGACAGAATGCCCACCCCAACTCACGCACTGACCAAACCAAAATAGAGACATAAAAAAGGAACTAAGGTCAGGGCGTGAAAGATCTTGTTTTGTTAGATTTTATTTGTAAGAATCTTTAGGGGTGCCAATAACTTGTACACCTATCTAAAGTACTACTTGTAAAAAATATGTATTTTTCTCTGAGCAATTGTATTAGTTTAAAAAAATCTAACTTCCCCATGTTTTGGAGCATATAGTATGGGGGGCTTCAGCACCCCCTGAAAACTATGGAGAAAAAAAATATGAATAAGGGAAAGGGAAAAGATTATACCTAGTCAGTTGTACAACTGAATGCATTCAACTGAAATGTGTCTTCCACATACAGACAAAAGTAGTGCACTGGGCCTTTAGTAGTCCTGTATTAGCAGACCGACATAGCTGTCTGTAGTAGAGGCAACAACACAAAATCAATTGTGACAACTAATGTTATCACAACCAAACAACTAGTAGGTCTAGCAAACGTTAGCAAAATTGAATGAAATAAATATAAATTTACACTTTACACACTTACACTTGTTTACTGCATTACGGAAGTAAAGCAGAAGTGGAACCCATCACTTCCATTGTTTGGCTCTTCCTATAGCAACATTAAAAAATGAGGTGGAAACATAATACTTTTTGTCCTCTGGTTCATTCAATGGTTGTGTCACGTGTGGTTACTGTAGTGATCCATCAGTAGCAGTGATGTCATCAGGATTTGTCTCTCAAAAGCCCTCTAGAGGTCCAATTAGCTGAGAGAGAGAGAGAGAGAGAGAGAGAGAGAGGGAGAGAGAGAGAGAGAGGCTATGGGGGACCGACCGGCTGTGTAATTACATGTTTGGATAGATTTCTCTCTACTCTCACCCCCTCCACAAACACACACACACATACAGAGAACAAAAGCCATGCTTAGACAGTGATTTTATCTGAATTATTTATCTGCCATGCTGCTGTCAGTCATCTCTAAAAAGCTGTCTGGAACACAGTTGCTTGTTGATACTCTGTGGCTAGAGTGGGGGTTACACAAACACTCGCACCCATGTACTAATACAACCATGAACACACCCCATTCATTAAGCAAGCTGAGGTGTGTTTGCCCAACTCCCATGCTCCTTTGCACCGTCTGATCTACTCTCTGCCATTGTTGATAGGCGACGTCTGTTTTCTCTCTCTCTCTTTCTCTCCCACCCTTTCTGCTCAGCAAGGAAATCTCTAACCGGTGACTCGCTGCTTCCCTATTCATCTCCCTCTATATGTATCTCTATCTCTCTCCCTCACATTCCCTCAGTCTTTTTCTGCTCGTGTCATGCTTTGTGATATGAGGCAGGGATCATTGAGTGTGTGTGAGCTCCGTCTCTGCTGCAGTATCCTGGGTCTCTGTTTGACAGAGAGACTGTGAGCTCCTGCTACTACCCCTGCAAGGAGCACTTTAGGTGGGGGAATATCACATCCAGAGAGGGGGTCCTCTGGAGCAGAGACAGCAGTCCCAGGACAGAACAGACAGACAGAGACAACTGTGGACTGAAGAGGAACAAAAGAAGAGATCAAGAAGAGAGGAGCATATTTCTGCCTTTCATGTTTTGTGTTGTGAGAAACGAAGGGAGATAAGAGGGGAGGAAAGGAGGGAAGAGGGCGTACTCCTGAGGTACAAGGATCCCAGGAGATTTTGGCAGGGGGGCGAGGGGTCTACAGGAGGAGGGTCAAGACTGAAAAGGACACAGGGTTTTATCTGAGATCAAAGACAAGCAGGACAAAAAGAGAGTTATAAAACGAGTGAAGTGTGAAGGAGAGGTAGCGGTGTTCCCTCAGTCTGACGAGTTGGAGATGGTCTCGAGGGGGTCGTGGTGAGAATGGGGGGGTGTGCTAACCAGGTGAAGACTGGTCTGTGAGGAAGAAGAAGAGGAGGACAGGAGGTCTCTAGTTGAGGCAGTTTGGTCATTTTACCTGGTTTACTTCAGTCAGTCTACAGGACCCCATCATGGCAGTCCAACTCATGCCCGAATCAGCCGTCTGTCTGCTTATGGTGAGTGGGATGGGTCCTGGTTCTTCATATATACACACACATGCACACACACACACACACACACACACACACACACACACACACACACACACACACACACACACACACACACACACACACACACACACACATACACAGACACAACCACACATTTACACACACAGCGACTGAAGCATGTGATAAGCTGTCACCCCATGAGGGGTGGTGTTGCATGAGATACTACACACTACTATACACCCCTCCACAAATCTTCCATCTCTATCATATAGAAATCAGTAGTTATGTAATACAATATTATTATCAAACAATGCTTCATTTCAAGAAAAATGTCCGTGCTTCAGCCTGTGATGTGTACTACAGTATGGTCCCTTGCTTTGTCTAAATGTTCCACGTGCTCACAGGGATCTCTCTGCAGTGGGCTGGTTATGAGACATAGTAGACTAGAAACCACTGTTACCAGAGGGGAGATGTGCTGAGTGTGTGTGTGTGTGTGTGTGTGTGTGTGTGTGTGTGTGTGTGTGTGTGTGTGTGTGTGTGTGTGTGTGTGTGTGTGTGTGTGTGTGTGTGTGTGTGTGTGTGTGTGTGTGTGTGTGTGTGTGTGTGTGTGTGTGTTTACATCCGTGCGTGTGTGCATGTATCTTTAAGATGAGAAGTAGAGAAAAGAGGCATAGTTAGGAAGGGAGAGGAAAGGAAAGAAGAGAAAAGCCAGGAGAGGACACATTTTGAAGTGTCCTTTTTCTCATTCATTAATGGCTAGAGCTTGATTTTGACAATTCTATTCTCTTCTCTAGATTCAGATAAAATACAAATTTTCAAGTGAGAGAGGAAACTGTAAGGGATGTCTGCCCTAAGTTCATACAAGAGACCACAGGAAACTTCTTTGATCAGAGGTTAGTTTGTTTAATAAGGATTGCAAGCCAGATTGCAACCCGGAGTATACACTTACAGTAATTTGAAAGTAACACACTCAGTTGAAAAGATGGTGTTTTCCCTTGTTATCCCCTACTGAGGTTCACCCCGCCCAGGGTGATGTCCCTTAACTTTAATACCATATAAGTTTCCCAATCCTTCTTCCTCCTTTTGCTATCATGTGCTAGCAGAAGATAGACTGGAAATATCATCAACAGGAACTGAAGGTATAGTTTCAACACACAGACATCTGAATTTTGTACAGTTGACCTCTTCATGCACTTACAAAGTGTCTACCACTGATTCTTAATCTCAAGCTAAAGCAAAACATTAATCATTGTACTTTTGTAATTACAGGTGTTCCTATAATGTACAGATATTATAAAATTCATTTCAAAACATACACACACACCCACATCTTTGTCCAATAGCTGCTGGATATCCAGAGAAACTGACAGCACTATGAAATTAGCTGGTTTAGCCTTTTCAATAAGGCCATTTTTAACACTTTAGAATACAGTGACATCTCAAAGTGCTTTCCAGGAAAGCAATTTAATATAAGTAACTTCAATAGAGCCAAAGCACTAGACCCACAATATTCTGTTCTAGTCTTTGTAATTCTATGTGTTTCCTCCATCCCAGAGGGGTATCACGCATCACTGAACTACCTGTTATCTCCTCCTGTCATGGCTGGCTGTAGTCATGGCAATAGGTCATGTTACACACCCAGGGATTGGACAGGAGGGGGGAGGCAGGAGGATGAGGAGAGAGGGAGGGGGGATGGGGGAGAGGGAGGAGATGAAAAAGGGTGGAAAGTTGGAGCATAAGTCAAAATATAGCAGCATTGCTATCTGATAACTGATCAAACTCAGTCATACGTGTTCATTAAATCCAACCATGCATTTGTATTCACGCTGTCATGTTCAGTGCTCAATCACATCTGAAATATTAATGTAGATTTATGCAGTTTAGATGTTTGTGTGTGTGTATGCTAGAGTGTGGCTGTGTGTGTCTGTATAAATATTAATAAAGTTTCCGCTGTATGTATTAATATTTCAGGTAAGGCAGTGATAATCTCCTGTAATTACAGGAAGTGATTTTAATAGCACACAGACCACACTGTAAACACCCCAAATCACCCACAGCAAATACTGACACACACAAATAATACAGAGCAACCACACACAACCTGCAGAAAGATCTCCCTCTCCATCACTCTACCCCTCTACATCACTCTACCCCTCTCCATCACTCTACCCCTCTCCATCACTCTACCCCTCTACATCACTCTACCCCTCTCCATCACTCTACCCCTCTCCATCACTCTACCCCTCTACATCACTCTACCCCTCTACATCACTCTACCCCTCTAAATCACTCTACCCCTCTACATCACTCTACCCCTCTCCATCACTCTACCCCTCTCTATCACTCTACCCCTCTACATCACTCTACCCCTCTACATCACTCTACCCCTCTACATCACTCTACCCCTCTACATCACTCTACCCCTCTAAATCACTCTACCCCTCTACATCACTCTACCCCTCTCTATCACTCTACCCCTCTCCATCACTCTACCCCTCTACATCACTCTACCCCTCTCCATCACTCTACCCCTCTCCATCACTCTACCCCTCTACATCACTCTACCCCTCTACATCACTCTACCCCTCTAAATCACTCTACCCCTCTACATCACTCTACCCCTCTCCATCACTCTACCCCTCTCTATCACTCTACCCCTCTACATCACTCTACCCCTCTACATCACTCTACCCCTCTCCATCACTCTACCCCTCTACATCACTCTACCCCTCTCCATCACTCTACCCCTCTCCATCACTCTACCCCTCTACATCACTCTACCCCTCTACATCACTCTACCCCTCTAAATCACTCTACCCCTCTACATCACTCTACCCCTCTCCATCACTCTACCCCTCTCCATCACTCTACCCCTCTACATCACTCTACCCCTCTAAATCACTCTACCCCTCTACATCACTCTACCCCTCTCCATCACTCTACCCCTCTCTATCACTCTACCCCTCTCTATCACTCTACCCCTCTACATCACTCTACCCCTCTACATCACTCTACCCCTCTCCATCACTCTACCCCTCTCCATCACTCTACCCCTCTACATCACTCTACCCCTCTACATCACTCTACCCCTCTCTATCACTCTACCCCTCTAAATCACTCTACCCCTCTCCATCACTCTACCCCTCTCCATCACTCTACCCCTCTCTACATCACTCTACCCCTCTACATCACTCTACCCCTCTACATCACTCTACCCCTCTCCATCACTCTACCCCTCTCCATCACTCTACCCCTCTACATCACTCTACCCCTCTACATCACTCTACCCCTCTCCATCACTCTACCCCTCCCCATCACTCTACCCCTCTCCATCACTCTACCCCTCTCCATCACTCTACCCCTCTACATCACTCTACCCCTCTACATCACTCTACCCCTCTCCATCACTCTACCCCTCTACATCACTCTACCCCTCTAAATCACTCTACCCCTCTACATCACTCTACCCCTCTACATCACTCTACCCCTCTACATCACTCTACCCCTCTCCATCACTCTACCGCTCTACATCACTCTACCCCTCTCCATCACTCTACCCCTCTCCATCACTCTACCCCTCTACATCACTCTACCCCTCTCCATCACTCTACCCCTCTACATCACTCTACCCCTCTCCATCACTCTACCCCTCTACATCACTCTACCCCTCTCTATCACTCTACCCCTCTCCATCACTCTACCCTTCTCCATCACTCTACCCCTCTCTATCACTCTACCCCTCTCCATCACTCTACCCCTCTAAATCACTCTACCCCTCTACATCACTCTACCCCTCTACATCACTCTACCCCTCTCCATCACTCTACCCCTCTACATCACTCTACCCCTCTACATCACTCTACCCCTCTACATCACTCTACCCCACTCCATCACTCTACCCCTCTACATCACTCTACCCCTCTCCATCACTCTACCCCTCTACATCACTCTACCCCTCTACATCACTCTACCCCTCTACATCACTCTACCCCTCTACATCACTCTACCCCTCTCCATCACTCTACCCCTCTACATCACTCTACCCCTCTACATCACTCTACCCCTCTAAATCACTCTACCCCTCTACATCACTCTACCCCTCTCTATCACTCTACCCCTCTACATCACTCTACCCCTCTACATCACTCTACCCCTCTACATCACTCTACCCCTCTACATCACTCTACCCCTCTCTATCACTCTACCCCTCTCCATCACTCTACCCCTCTACATCACTCTACCCCTCTACATCACTCTACCCCTCTACATGACTCTACCCCTCTACATCACTCTACCCCTCTACATCACTCTACCCCTCTACATCACTCTACCCCTCTACATCACTCTAACCCTCTACATCACTCTACCCCTCTACATCACTCTACCCCTCTACATCACTCTACCCCTCTCCATCACTCTACCCCTCTACATCACTCTACCCCTCTCCATCACTCTACCCCTCTACATCACTCTACCCCTCTACATCACTCTACCCCTCTCTATCACTCTACCCCTCTACATCACTCTACCCCTCTCCATCACTCTACCCCTCTACATCACTCTACCCCTCTACATCACTCTACCCCTCTACATCACTCTACCCCTCTACATCACTCTACCCCTCTCCATCACTCTACCCCTCTCCATCACTCTACCCCTCTACATCACTCTACCCCTCTACATCACTCTACCCCTCTAAATCACTCTACCCCTCTCCATCACTCTACCCCTCTCCATCACTCTACCCCTCTACATCACTCTACCCCTCTAAATCACTCTACCCCTCTCCATCACTCTACCCCTCTACATCACTCTACCCCTCTCTATCACTCTACCCCTCTCCATCACTCTACCCCTCTACATCACTCTACCCCTCTCCATCACTCTACCCCTCTACATCACTCTACCCCTCTACATCACTCTACCCCTCTAAATCACTCTACCCCTCTACATCACTCTACCCCTCTCCATCACTCTACCCCTCTCCATCACTCTACCCCTCTACATCACTCTACCCCTCTAAATCACTCTACCCCTCTACATCACTCTACCCCTCTCTATCACTCTACCCCTCTACATCACTCTACCCCTCTCTATCACTCTACCCCTCTAAATCACTCTACCCCTCTACATCACTCTACCCCTCTCTATCACTCTACCCCTCTCCATCACTCTACCCCTCTACATCACTCTACCCCTCTCTATCATTCTACCCCTCTCCATCACTCTACCCCTCTACATCACTCTACCCCTCTCTATCACTCTACCCCTCTCCATCACTCTACCCCTCTACATCACTCTACCCCTCTCTATCACTCTACCCCTCTCCATCACTCTACCCCTCTAAATCACTCTACCCCTCTCCATCACTCTACCCCTCTACATCACTCTACCCCTCTCCATCACTCTACCCCTCTCCATCACTCTACCCCTCTCCATCACTCTACCCCTCTACATCACTCTACCCCTCTACATCACTCTACCCCTCTCTATCACTCTACCCCTCTACATCACTCTACCCCTCTCTATCACTCTACCCCTCTAAATCACTCTACCCCTCTACATCACTCTACCCCTCTCTATCACTCTACCCCTCTCCATCACTCTACCCCTCTACATCACTCTACCCCTCTCTATCACTCTACCCCTCTCCATCACTCTACCCCTCTACATCACTCTACCCCTCTCTATCACTCTACCCCTCTCCATCACTCTACCCCTCTACATCACTCTACCCCTCTCTATCACTCTACCCCTCTCCATCACTCTACCCCTCTAAATCACTCTACCCCTCTCCATCACTCTACCCCTCTACATCACTCTACCCCTCTCTATCACTCTACCCCTCTACATCACTCTACCCCTCTAAATCACTCTACCCCTCTACATCAATCTACCCCTCTACATCACTCTACCCCTCTACATCAATCTACCCCTCTACATCAATCTACCCCTCTACATCACTCTACCCCTCTACATCACTCTACCCCTCTACATCACTCTACCCCTCTACATCAATCTACCCCTCTACATCACTCTACCCCTCTACATCACTCTACCCCTCTACATCACTCTACCCCTCTACATCACTCTACCCCTCTACATCACTCTACCCCTCTACATCACGATCCATTTCTCTCTCCATGTATCTTTCCCTCTCCTTCTTTCTTTTCCTCTCCCTCTCTCCCTGTGTGTTAAGAAGGGCATCTGCTGTTATGTTTGTGCCAAGTTCACTGAGGGAACCTTCTCATTAGTGGGTACAGAGGCTGCTTACACAACGAGCAATAGAAGGCTCTCTCTTTCTCCCTCTCTTCCTCTCTCTCTCGTTCTCTCTCGTTCTCGTTCATACTCTGTCTCCTTTCTGGGGTGTCTTCTCTTGGAAAGGTTTAATGATGTTACAAATGTAATCATTATTTTATTTAGCATGTTAACATCATTATAAATGTAAATGATGGATGGGGCTCGGGACGAAGCTTGTGAGAACATGGAACTATTATCAACCTTCAGCTGAGATGAACACATCTATCAGTTTAGACAGGTTCTTAGCCACAGTATAACCCTCTACCCCATGCACAGACCCTAAACCCATTCCAGAACCACTAACTAAGGACCAAACAACCTCATTCCATTAGCGGACAGGAAGTGACCTCATTCAATTAGAGGCAGCAGGAAATGGCTGTGCAATTGTGCTGAGGAGTCTTGTTGTGGCTGATAGAAATAAAGACATGCAGTAAATTGTGTTTTAGTTATCCTCTGGGCTCCATCTGTCTGGAGCTAATGTGATTGGAGCTGAGTTACAGTACAGTAGTTATAACTCTGAGTGGTCTCAGGCGAGTCATAGAGAGCAGGCCTAGGGGACGGCAAATATGATTGAAACCCAGAACAAATATGTTGTTATTTAAATTACGTTTAGCTTATAAAGGCTCCAAAAAGTCTTCATAAGCACTACATAAATGTGATACAAAGCATCTATAATGGTATGTCATGCTTTATAAAGGGTTCATAAATGTGGCATAACTGTGTGACATAATCACCAATGTCAAATATGACATAACCCACTATGCAGAATATGATATAAACATGTGCTTTAAAAAGGGTGATATGTTGTGCTGAAGGATGACATTTTGTGCGCCGCTCTATGGGACTCGCCATCATGGCCGGTTGTGATACAGCCAGGGATTGAACCAGGGTCTGTAGTGATGCCTCTAGCACTGAAATGCAGTGCCTTAGACTGCTGCACCACTCGGGAGCATATACTCTGAAGTGAAGTCATGTTAGTCACATTACACCTAATCTCATTCCCAGACACTTACGCCCAAATGGTCTGGTGGACCAACGCATCAAACCTGTCCTTCATTAGTTAGGTTTAGGTTTAAAATCACATTTTAACAAGATAAATTGTGGAAATGGGCAGGGTTTAGATATAATTATGACTTTTTTACTTTTTTAACTAGTAACGATGACAAATACTTTACATAGGTCACTCCTTTAGAATTATATGGTCACTCCCACTAAGGCCAACTTTGAATGGTTGATATCCCACCAAGAAACACTGACGTTGATGAAAGCCCCTAACCTAAAGAAATTGAAAGTGGCTTTCTTCTGGAACCAAGTGACATGTTCCTCAGTACACAACCTCGAACAAAACAAAACCAGCCATACCGTACGGTGCTGGGCCCAGTCAGGTCTTTGACACATTCACCCACCCCCCCACTGATAGATCTGCCACAATGTTGGCACCATTGTTAACAGGCTCTGAGCTGTGGTCAGTCATCTTCTAGCTATGCCGGGTGGAGATTATAAGAGTACATGGCCATTAAGGCCAGATTGTTCCTCAAGATGTTCAAACGTTCATAGATGACCAGTAGGGTTGTAGAGGGTGCAACAGGTCAATACCTCAGGAATAAATGTCAGTTGGCTTTTCATAGCCGAGCATTCAGAGGTCGAGACAGCAGGTGCGGTAGACAGGGAGAGATACAGTCGAATATAGCAGGTCCGGGACAAGGTAGCACGTCTGGTGAACAGGTCAAGGTTCTATAGCCGCAGGCAGAACAGTTGAAACTGGAGCAGCAGTAAGACCAGTTGGACTGTGGACAGCCAGGAGTCATCAGGCCAGGTAGTCCTGAGGCATGGTCCTAGGGCTCAGGTCCTCCAGGAGGGGAAGGAGAGATGGAGAGAGAGACACTTAGAGGGAGCATACTTAAATTCACACAGGACACCAGATAAGACAGGAGAATTTCACCAGATATAACAGACTGACCCTGGCCTCCAGGGACACAAGCAACAGCATCAGCATCAGGTAACATAAGAACAGACAACAAATAATGCAGCATCAGGGAACAGAGCTGGGGAACTGACAAGTATAGGAGGGATAATGGCAGAAGTGATTGAGTCCAGGTGAGTCCAATAATTGCTGAATCGTGTGACGGGAGAAGGCAGGTGTGCATAATGATGGTCGCAGGAGTGCGTAATGCTGGGGAGCCTGGTGCCTTTGAGCTCCAGGGAGGGAGAGCGGGAGCAGACGTGACAGGATGAGCTTTTCTCCATAATTTTGGATCAAAATGTTTCAGATTTTTGCAATGTTACAAAAATATAAAAAAGCTTTCCTTTAAATATTTTTGATATGTTCGTCAAAAGAGAGATCAGGGTCCAGAGTAACGCCGAGGTCTTTCACAGTTTTATTTGAGACGACTATACAACCATCAAGATTCATTGTCAGATCCAACAGCAAATCTCTTTGTTTCTTGGGACCTAGAACTAGCGTCTATGTTTTGTCCGAATTTAAAAGGAAAAAAATTGCCGCATCCACTTCCTAATGTCTGAAACACAGGCTTCCAGGGTAGGAAGTCATCAAAATGTACATTTGTGTGTCGTCCGTATAGCAGTGAAAGTTGACATTGTGTTTCCGAATGACATCACCAGGAGGTAGAATATATAGTGAAAACAATAGTGGTCTTTAAACAGAACCTTGAGGAATGCAGAAACTTACTTTTGATTTGTGGATGGACAAACCATCCACAGAGACGAACTGATATCTTTCTGACAGATAAGATCTAAACCAGGCAAGAACTTGTCAATGTAGACAAATTAGGGTTTATAATCTCTCCAAAAGAATGCCATGATCGATGGTGTCAAAAGTTGCGCTAAGGTATAGGAGCACGAGCATGCAGAGACTTTGTCTAATGCCTTTAAAAGGTAATTTACCACCTTCTTGAGTGCAGTCTCAGTGATATGATGGGGTCTAAAACCAGACTGAAGCGTTTCGTATACATTATTTGTCTTCAGAAAGGCAGTGAGTTGCTTCACAACAGCTTTTTCTAAAATGTTTGAGAGGAATGGGAGATTTGATATAGGCCGAATGTTTTTACATTTACTGGGTCAATGTTTGGCTTTTTCAAGTGAGGCTTTTTTATTGCCACTTTTAGTGAGTTTGGTACACATCTGGTGGATAGGGAGCCATTTTTTTATGTTCAACATAGGAGGGCCAAGCACAGGAAGTAGCTCTTTCCGTAGTTTATTTTGAATACGGTCTAGTATGCAGCTTGAAGCTTTAGAGGCCATGACTACTGTCATGTGTCAAGAGATACAGGATTTAAAAACTTGAGAGTCTCCATTTATCCTAGGTCCTGGCAGTTCTGTGCACTCAGGACAACTGAGCTTTGGAGAAATACTCAGATTCAAAGAGGAGTCCATAATTTTCTTTCTAATGATCATGATATTTTAATCACTGCTGAAGTGAAAGCCATCCTCTCTTGGGGAATGCTGCTTTTTATTTAGCTTTGCGACAGTATCAAAAAATAAATGTTGGATTGTTCTTATTCTCCTCAATTAGGTTGAAAAAAGTAAGATGATCGAGCAGGAATGAGGGCCCTTCGATATTGCACAGTACTGTCTTTCCAAGCTAGTCGTAAGACTTCCAGTTTGGTGGAGCCCCATTTCCGTTCCAATTTTCTGGAAGGTTGCTCAGGTATTTGCTGTTTACCAGGGAGCAAATTACTTGTGACAAATGTTTTTTGTTTTTAGGGGTGCGACTGCACCCCTTAGATCCTCAGTTATGTGGTTAACACATTTTTGTACTCTGACCTTAGGTAGGTGGGGGGAGTCTGGAAGGGCATCTAGGAATCTTTGGGTTGTCTGAGAATTTATTGCACGACTTTTCATGATCCTTGGTTGGGGTCTCGAGTAGATTAATTGTTGCGATTGCAAATGGAATAAAATGGTGGTCAAACAGTCCAGGATTATGAAGAAAAAAATTTATTCCACGTGACGAAACTAGATCCAGGGTATAACTGTGGAAATGAGTAGGTCAGGAGACATGTTGGACAAAACCCACTGAGTCGATGATGGCTCCGAAAGCCTTTTGGAGTGGTTCTGTAGACTTTTCCATGTGAATATCAAAGTCACCAAATATTTGAATATTATCTGCCATGACTACAAGGTCCGATAGGAATTCAGGGAACTCAGTGAGAAACGCTGTATACGCCCCAGGAGGCCTGTAAACAGTAGCTATAAAAAGTGATTGAGTAGGCTGCATAGATTTCATGACAAGAAGCTCAAAAGTTGTTTTTTTGCTGTCCTAAATGTTATCAACACCTCCGCCTTTGCGGGATTTCACAGGGGATATGGTCACTAGTGTAACCAAGAGGAGAGGCCTCATTTAACACAGTAAATTCATCAGGCTTGAGCCAATTTTCAGTCAGGCCAATCACATCAATATTATGATCAGTGATTAGTTCATTGACTATGACTGCCTTGGACGTGAGGGATCTAACATTAAGTAGCCCTATTTTGAGATGTGAGATATCACAATCTCTTTCAATAATGACAGGAATGGAGGAGGTCTTTATTTCAGTTAGTTTTGTTCAACCTAGATCGAGGCATCTCAATGGGGATAGCTGAGCTGACTACACTGACTGTGCTAGTGGCAGACTCCACTCAGCTGGCAGGCTGGCTGACAGCCTGCTGCCTGGCCTGCACCCTATCTCATTGTTGAGCTAGAAGAGTTAGAGCCCTGTCTATGTTGATAGATAAGATGAGAGAGTCCGTCACTCCTCAGCAGGCCAGGCTTGGGTGAGTCCCAGAAAGAGGGTCAATTATGTACAAATTCCATCTTTTGGGAGGGGCAGAAAACAGCTTTCAACCAGCGATTGTGTTGTGAGACTCTGCTGTAGAGCTCATCACTCGCCAAACTGGGAGGAGGCCAGAGACAATTACATTTTCCCAGCTAATTTACACGCTGAAGCTGTTGTGCTTGGTGACCTCTGACTGTTTCATCCTAACATTGTTGGTGCAAACGTGGATAACAATATCCTTATACGCTCCATGCTTCCCAGTTTTAGCCTTAGCCAGCACCCTCTTCAGATTAGCCTTTACGTCGATAGCCCTGCCCCCTGGGAAACATTGACTGTTGGCTGGAGGATTATTTTTAAGTCTAATATTGCCGGTAATGGAGTCGCCAATGACTAGGGTTTTCAATTCGTCAGAGCTAATGGTGTTGGGCTTCGGTGGCTCAGACCCCGTATCGGGTGGAGGAGAGACCTGAGAAGGCTCGCCTTCTGACTCCGACTCGTTGCTTAATTTAATGGGGAGAACCAAGCTCTTTATTCACCACTAATCAATTTACCCTCTATGACTTGTGTGTGTGCTTGCTTGAGAATGAGAACGACATCTTCTATCTTTAACAGCGCTCGCAATACGCCAATAGTGTGTATTCACAATAATTTAATCAGCATTTGTCTCTTTTGACGATGTCTATAAGAAGTTGTAGTGATAATTCCTGATCAATTGGCCCAGCGTCGTCCAGGTTAGGGTTTGGCCGGGGTAGGCCATCATTGTAAATAAGAATATGTTCTTAACTGACGTGCCTAGTTAAATAAAAAAATCTTTGCAACAAGAAAAGGACATGCAATATTTTGTTGCATTGAGGGCTGTTTTGGGGGGTGGTGATGAAGAGACAAAGGGTGCATGATTTCTGTGTTCAGAGATTTTACAGTATTTTTATCAATTTGATCACAGCTAAATTGTAAACTGGATTCTCTCTCTCTCTCTCCCTCTCTCTCTCTCCCTCTCTCTCTCTCGCCCTCCTCTGTTGTCCTGAAGGAGGAGGGGTAATGTAATATCTGTCCGTATGTCATCATGCATTATTCTAATTGATTACCCTGCTGTACAGAGGCTGGTCTGTGTGTATTACCCTGTGTCGTTCTCTGACCCATTCTTAAATTGCAAAATAATATATTTATTAAAATCACAAAAAATAATCAGCACTGCAGACAAAATGCACCTACAGAGTGACAGAGAGAATTCTCACCTCAGTCGATCGCCTCTAAACCTTTTCACTTCCATGTCACGCTGGTCAAATGTGCGTTAACACAAACGCACAAACACACACACACACCATGGATGTGCATTTATCCCCCATCGCTTTCTCTCTCTGTCCCCTACTGTTGTTGTCTATCTCTTTTCTCTCTCCATCTATTTCTAATTGTTTTGTTCTCTCTCTTTGTATGCTATCTCTCTTTTCTGCACCGCTCTATCTCCCTCTCTATCTCTATCTCTGTAGCAGTGTGTGTGTGTGTGTGTATCTGTGTGTGTGTATCTGTGTGTGTGTTTCTGTGTGTGTGTGTGTGTGTGTGTGTGTGTGTGTGTGTGTGTGTGTGTGTGTGTGTGTGTGTGTGTGTGTGTGTGTGTGTGTGTTTCTGTGTGTGTGTGTGTGTTTTGGTAGCTGTGTGAAAGCTAATTGTAGATTTCACACACTCTGCTGTGTGTGATTACAGAGAAACAATTCAACCAAATTGAGTGAGGAGGGTAATTCACTTGATGCAACTGCATGGAGAAAACATAAACACATTTGCATGCATTTGCATTTTGTCTGAAGTGTTCAATAGGAAGTTTGTCATTTGAATTTCAGGAGATGCATTTTCTGTGTTGTCTGTATTTTGGTGATGATGCATGAGACATGAAGTTATAATACAGTACTGTCCTGTCTGAGTGGTACTGTAGTTAGGCCTTGGGTATATTACTGCTGATGTCAGCGTCACAGAGCTTTTCACTTCAGGCGAGATCCAATTCAGCTGAAGAATCATTCTCTTTTACATTGTCCATTACTGTATTTCTCCTAACAAAATTACATTGGGGATTATTCCACATTGGACAGGTGTCAACAAAATATGAGAAACAGTCTGCAGAGTCTGTTCTATACTAGGGCGGCGCACAATTGGCCCAGCGTCGTCCGGGTTTGGCCGGTGTAGGCCATCATTGTAAATAAGAATTTGTTCTTAACTGACTTGCCTAGCTAAATACAGGTTAAATATATACTGTATATATATAAGGAAAGCCCTTGGCAGAGGCGCAACTTTGGTTTCAGAATTGGGTGGGATATAACCCGGCAGGGGGGTTGGGGTCCTCCCTCAGAATTGTTTAGGGCATCTAAAGGTCATTTCCTGATTTCTACACAATCTTATATGACCCTTTTGGTGTAATTTTTGGGTCACTTTTGTTGTAAATAAGAATAGATGACGTTTCTAAACACTTCTACATTAATGTGGATGCTACCATGATTATGGATATTCCTGAATGAATCAGGAATAATGATGAGTGAGAAAGTTAGACGCACAAATATCATACCCCCCTGTTATTGTAATGGTGAGAGGTTAGCATGCCTCTCACCATTACTTTCTCACTCATCATTATTCAAAATTTATTCAAGATTATCCATAATCATGGTAGCATCCAGATTAATGTAGAAGTGTTGAGAAACGTCATCTATTCTTAATTACAATAAAAGTGTCTCCAAAATGACACAATACATTATTTACCACAATACCATTAATTTCTATTGGGCACAAAATAATCTGAAACACAACCAAAACAAACAGCAAATGGATCCAAAAATGTTGTAGTCATAAATTTAATGTAGTCATTGAGTGCTATAAATGTGGGACCAAATACTTCACATTTACGACTGTAATACACATAGGTGTATTTGTCCTAATACTTTTGCTCCCCTAAAATGGGGGGACTATGTACAAAAAGTGCTGTAATTTATAAACGGTTCATGTGATATGGATGAAAATACCCTCAAATTATAGGTGACAGTCTGCACTTTAACTTTATAGGAGGTGTTTGTTTCATATCCAAACTTTTGGAATAGATAGCCAAAAGAAGCAATAATGCTTCACGGTCCCAATAATTGCAGAGGGCACTGTAATTCATATCATAGGCCTAATAGTACTGTAGAGCTCTTTTTACTTACACACAATATAGCTGGGTCACCCCGTCCTGCCACTAGGGATCCACTGCCCTGCATTGCCAAAACCCAACACACCCTACTCAGCTTAGTGAAACATTCATTATTGGTTTCAGATGTGTTAGGCTAAGGCCAGAGTGACAACCAACACAACACTATGGCAGAACCCCAGGGCCAGGACTGAGCAGCCCAGCAGCTAGGGATTGCCTAAATAGGTATCCCCTCTGATGTGGGCAGGTTTTTAATACAGATTCCTTATGTGGTACAGTATTTCATATAAGGCATCCAGACATTATGAAAGTTGCACAGTATACCCTTGATATTGTAATAAATCAAATCTAGTGATACATAACTTGACATTTCTGCCATCCATTGTGACATTGCCGAGGGATAAACAACCTTCCAACTATTGGCAAGGGCATATCTTAGGTGCTATAAATGCTAGGTTACACAGTTTCTTCTGTTAAGTCTCCAGTATCAACATTTCCAAGCAAAGATAAACATGGTGAAGCGAGAATCTGTAGACATGTTGAGATAAAAGAACATACTCTTTGCCCGAATTCAGCCAGCCTTCACAAGAGCAAAACATATGCAAATACAGTATGTCTCCTTTTGTTTTTTACACCTGCAGGAAAATAATTACATTTATATAATTACAGAGTCCATGATATTTATTTTCACTGATGTATAGTATGTTCTATGGATGGTTTAAACTGCAGTAAATTATGTCTGAGATTATATGAACATGACTGGACAGTCAAACATATCTGTATCCATTCATCATCAATAGTGTCTCCCAGGTCTTCCTCACATTTTTGTTTGACATGTTTTGTGTCATCGGGGTAAGCCTCCATCAACCCTTGATACAGTTTGGAAATCAACTTTAGAGGTTTGTCAGACTGCGTTAAAATAGTTTACATCTTTTAAGCTTCTGGCTTGTCCAGTGTTTGCTGCACCGAGAGAATAAAGTGTTGCATCTGTAAAAGTTCACCTCTGCACCGTCACAGACTGGTCTTCCCTGGTTCACTGACGCTGCTGAGATCCCTGTCACCATCTGATCCTTCTCAGATGAGGCATGACAAAGTATCACCTTGGTCCCCATACATTATATTATCCAAGAATAGAATCAATGGTTCAGTAATTGAAATGATCATTATTCCCAGATTCCAGACTGTAGACTACCCATCAACTCAAGATGGAACTTTGTGTCCATTCACTGATTGTTATAATATACTGCAAAATTCACCTGAGCTCCGTAAACTGGTCTTCCCTCGCTGTTTGACCCTGCAGGGACAACTGTCACCATCTAATCCTGCTAAGACACACAGACAACAGCTGCCTCTGTTTGCACACTCTATGGTGTCCGCGGGTCCTAAATACAGCCTGCTGATACAGCCTACCAGACCGCTCGGAGTCTTCCACATGGTCCTAAAGCACACCGATGCCGCTTTTTGTATCACAGAGAAATGGTAAAACTGGGGGGGGGGGGAATGCAATTTTAGAATGTGGGGGGGGTCATGTCCCCCCCGTCCCCAGTGAAAGTTGTGCCCCTGCTCTTTGGCATGGCTTAGAATGGCTTATTCTGGCCTGGCATGATTGGGCATATCCAGGCTGGAGGCATGATGATGAGAGGTTGGGCTCATTTCAATACTAAGCAGCTTAGTTCTATAGCCAATGCTATAATGCGGGAGAAGGACATACTGCAAAGACCTCCTCATCACTGGTTTAGATGATTTGTACAACAAAACCGAATCATCAATGTAAAAACCTCATATCTCATATAGCTTACTGTGGTCTTGAAGACTGGTTATACTTCTTCTCCTGTCTCTACTGCTGCAATCCTCTGTCCGTCCAGGACACCAAAGGAGAAAAAGAGAAAGACAGATATTCACGTTAGACCCATGGGTAGGTACTGTATCTCTCACACCAGTGTGTGACTGCACTGCATGCATTAGAATGCATAAAGGCCTGTATGTGTGCACAGTGCATGTATTGTGCATGTGTGTGTGTGTGTGTGCGTGTGTGTGTGTGCTCTGACTGTGAATGGTGCACTTAACCAAAATAGACTGTTAAGTCCTCTGTGTTCACTCTGCAGACTGTTAAGGCTTATTGATGGAGCTGGAGGGGAATACATCTCATTATAATGGAGTGTGTGTGTATTTGTCTGTGAGAAGTGTGTGTGTGCGTGTGTAATGAAAGGTATTCTCTCTCTGCATGCTAATGTACAGTAAGTCAGAGCTGCGGTAGAGTGTAACAGGGTTCTATGTGAATCTCATGCCTGACTGACTGGTTCAAAGTTTTCAATTGAGCTCACTGCTGAAATAGTGTGTGTGTGTGTGTGTGTGTGTGTGTGTGTGTGTGTGTGTGTGTGTGTGTGTGTGTGTGTGTGTGTGTGTGTGTGTGTGTGTGTGTGTGTGTGTGTGTGTGTGTGTGTGTGTGTGTGTGTGTGTGTGTGTCATGATGTAGAGGGAGTCATGATGTAATTGAGGAACTAATTAAAGCCAGTAATGAGGTAGACATGCCCCATGTGTGGCTGGCAGATGCTGCGTTGCTCATCAAAAACATTTCTTTACACAGATGTTGTTTGGACTGCAAAAATCAACACACATTCACATGACACTCTTATCCAGAGCAATCAGTACATACATTTTCACACAGATCTCCCATGGGAATCAAACCCACAATCACAGCATTGCAAGCACCATGCTCTACTGACTGAGCCACATGGGACCAATTGTGTGGGTGTGTGTGGGCTGTGTGTGAGCTGTGACAGATGCTGTTCATTTACAAGTCACATGGCTACTCCACTTTAAGAGGGAATGTATGCTTAACTATCTGCACACTCTCTCTCTCTCACTCTCTCTCTTTCTCTCAGAGACAGAGATGAGGCATACCTACACACACGATTAGACAGATCAGTGCTTCACCTTGGATGTCATACCAACTACTGTCTAACTGTGTATTGCAGTATTTTCTGTTCCTCCCCCTACCACCCACCTACTCACCCAGAGAGAGAGAGAGAGAGAGAGATGACTTCTAATGCAGCTTCCTATAGAGGGAGATAGAGTACACTAAACCAAATTACTCATACTGCTCTCTGTCTAATGAAAACCTTCCAATAACCATACCAAAGATTTTCTATTATATTGACAAGATATTCTAGTGATCACTCTAACAATGGAAATACATGTCCTCAGCGATGGAAGGTTGGCGGGAGGCGAGATCAGGTGGGACCATTTTAGCCAATGAGAGGGCAGATACGCGTGTGAACAACAAGCACAACTACGATGTTAATTTGTTTTTTTGAAAGTTGCATAAATGCCACATGCGTCCACTTATATCAGTGCATTTGTGACGACCTAACGATTACGAAACATCTGTTCGACCGAGTAAGACTCACGTAGCAATTGCATTTCTGTTGACCAAATTCGACACTCTCATCGACCTCCAAACAAAAATTCCTCACTTGTGGTCTTATTTTTGTGGACAGATTTTGGGTGGAGTAAACCCTCGCACTTTGCCTCTTCCTTTCTGCCTATACTAGACCAGTACGTCTACTATGGGGATATGTCCCAATTATCTCTCCTTCTCTCCTATCTATCCAAAGTGTGCACTTGTTCACTTTCCATGACTGATTTGAAAGGAAATGACTGGTGCCTACTCCCTCTATAGCCCATGCCTCCAATATCTATGCCACCAATCCACCACGTTTAGATTTGTAGGAAGTAGCCTTAGTGAACACTTCAGGAGAAAGGAGATATTAATGGGATGCACCCATGGGTGCCTGTTTTAGATCAACTAGACTACATTGAGCAGCAACAACAGCTGAGGCGGAGTCAGTATTAGGTGCAAAAATAAGTGGTAGGTAGGCCTAGGGTCTATTTGTTTTAACTACAGTGTATGATGAGAAGACTGGATCCAGATGTTGGCTAGTATTAACAAAATATATACTGAACAAAAATGTAAATGCAATATGCAACAATTTCAATTGTTTTACTGAGTTACAGTTATATAAGGAAACCAGTCATTTGAAACACATACATTAGGCCCTAATCTATGTATTTTACATGACTGGGAATATAGATATGCATCTGTTGGTCACAGATACCTTAAAAAAATGGTAGTGGACTGGATCAGAAATCCAGTCAGTATCTGGAGTGACCATCCATTTGCTTCATTCAGTGCAACATATCTCCTTTGCATAGAGTTCTTCACGCTGTTGATCGTGGCCTGTGGAATGTTGTCCCACTCCTTTTCAATAGCTGTGCGAAGCTGCTGGATATTGGCGGGAACTGGAACACTGTTGTACAGGCCGATCCAGAGAATCCCAAACATACAATACAAGTCAAAAGTTTGGACACACCTACTCATTCAAGGGTTTTTCTTTATTTGTACTATTTTCTACATTATAGAATAATAATGAAGACATCAAAACTATGAAATAACACATATGGAATCATGTAGTAACCAAAAAAGTGTTAAACAAATCAAAATATATTTTAGATTTTAGATTCTTCAAAGAAACCACCCTTTGCCTTGATGACAGCTTTGCACACTCTTGGCATTCTCTCAACCAGCTTCACCTGGAATGCTTTTCTAACAGTCTTGAAGGAGTTCCCACATATGCTGAGCACTTGTTGGCTGCTTTCACTTCACTCTGCGATCCAACTCATCCCAAACCATCTCAATTGGGTTGAGGTCGGGTGATTGTGGAGGCCATGTCATCTGATGCAGCACTCTATCACTCTCCTTCTTGGTCAAAAAGCCCTGTGTTTTGGGTCGTTGTCCTGTTGAAAAACAAATGATAGTCCCATTAAGTGTATCACTGCAGAATGATGTGGTAGCCATGCTGGTTAAGTGTGCCTTGAGTTCTAAAAATAAATTACAGACAGTGTCACCAGCAAAGCACCCCCACACCATCACACCTAATCTGCTATGCTTCACAGTGGGAACCACACATTCAGAGATCATCTGTTCACCTACTCTGCATCTCACAAAGACACGGTGGTCGGTTGAAATCCAAAATCTCAAATTTGGACTCATTAGACCAAAGGACAGATTTCCACCTGTCTAATGTCCATTGCTCATATTTCTTGGCCCAAGCAAGTCTTCTTATTGGTGTCCTTTAGTAGTGGTTTCTTTGCAGCAATTCAAACATGAAGGCCTGATTCACGCAGTCTCCTTTGAACAGTTGATGTTGAGATGTGTTTGTTACTTGAACTCAGTGAAGCATTTATTTGGGCTGCAATTTCTGAGACTGGTAACTCTAATGAACTTATCCTCTGCAGCAGATTTAACTCTGGGTCTTCTTTTCCTGTCGCGGTCCTCATGAGAGCCTGTTTCATCATAGCGCTTGATGGTTTTTGCGACTGCACTTGAAGAAACTTTCAAAGTTCTTGAAATGTTTCAGATGTCTTAAAGAAATGATGGACTGTCATTTCTCTTTGGTTACTTGAGCTGTTCTTGCCATAATATGGACTTGGTATTTTACCAAATAGGGCTATCTTCTGTATACCACCCCTACCTTGTCACAACACAACTGATTGGCTCAAACGCATTAACATTCCAATCAGAGCCGAGGGTCTGTTACCATAGTAACAACAGCAGTAACACAGTGACTCCTAATAATATTTATTAGATTCTAATACATTCTGAATTCCCATACAATTTAACCGTGTCATGTGTAGATGGATGGTGAATAAACTGTAAATAGCCAACTGTAAAATAAACCAAATAAGCTGTTTTCTCTAGGTCTGATGTTGTGCCACTTACAACATAGTTGACAGATAGAACATAACACCAGCGTGTTGAAATAGCATTGAAGCCCAGGTCTGTATATAGGTCAACCTGAATGTTATGTTTGGACATCTCAGATGGTTTCTTCCTCACACCCTCACAGCTATGAAGCTGTTTTTATGATATTCGCCAGTAAGGGGCAGTGTCTGTTTATGTCTGTGAGAGGCTGTGGGATTATACATTATTGTGTGTGTGTGTGTGTGTGTGTGTGTGTGTGCCTGCGTGCGTGCGTGTGTGTGTGAGCATCAGTGCCGAAATGGGTCTCGCTAGCGTAACTTGAATCAGTATGCTATGCATGCGGCTCCATGGCTGTATGTCATATGCTGTACTGACAGATGATGAATAAGAGCCTGTAGTTTGGAATATGGTTTGAGGCATATGGACACTGGGCTACATGAGTACCGGGCTCACAAACACACACACGCACACACACACACACACACACACACACACACACACACGCACACACACGCACACACACACACACAGACACTTACACATTCACAGCAGAGCACGGTGTGTCATCTGCAGAGGCCCTGGTTGCCCCTGACGACTGTTCCTAAGAGACCGAGCCAGAGTGACTTCATACAGGAGCACACTGCCCAGCTAGCACAGAACTTTCCTGTAACGTTCCGTAAAGGTTCTCCTTTGGTTCTTAGAAAAATTATTTTTACAGAATGTTCTGAGAACATAGTGGGAAAGTTATTTTTCTAAGAACCAAAGGAGAATCTTTAGTGAACATTGCTATTTTGGTAAGGCAGAAACACATTGTTCTAAGAATGTTCAAATAACCTATTTTGAATTTTTACGAAACGTTCCCCTGTGGTTCCCATTTAGTTGTTGGAAGAAAATAAGTTCTGGGAACATTACATATCTAAGGGCCTTTGGATAGTAAAACTGCTGAAAGAGGAGATAAAGTGTGTGTGGAGATGAGTGCACATAATTTTGTAACTAGCTAACTAGTTTTTTATTCCACCCCCCAAAAAACAACATGTTTGAACAATTTATTTAAAAGACAAATGATCATGTGACACCTTGATCACCATAGCAACTGTTGACAGTTGGGAAATGGCTGCCAGGCAGTTTAGCTTGTTTCAAATACTGCTAATATTACTATTTTTACAGGTAAGGAGTCAGAGAAGCAAAACCACAAAACGTGTTTATATGAACATGTTAGGGGTTGCAGAGTTATTTTGAAAGTTAGTTTTTTAATGGGTAAATTAGCAAGTTTAGCTAGCATGTTCTGCAGCTGCATTGGCTTCTAGCTAGGTCTGACCATAAAAACACATTTTAAAACTGTAAAGAGTGACAAATGAAGTCTGATAACCCTCTAAAGTGACCTGCTATGTCATAAGTTGGGTAATAATTTGAGTATTTTGAAACAGATCGTTTTTGTTTTGAAACAGATAGTTTTGATTTGTTGAAGGCCAGCATCCCGGAGTCGCTTCTTCACTGTTGACGTTGAGACTGGTGTTTTGCGGGTACTATTTAATGAAGCTGCCAGTTGAGGACTTGTGAGGTGTCTGTTTCTCAAACTAGACACTCTAATGTACTTGTCCTCTTGCTCAGTTGTGCACCGGAGCCTCCCACTCCTCTTTCTATTCTGGTTAGAGCCAGTTTGCGCTATTCTGTGAAGGGAGTAGTACACAGCGTTGTACGAGATCTTCAGTTTCTTGACAATTTCTCGCATGGAATATCCTTCATTTCTCAGAACAAGAATAGACTGACGAGTTTCAGAAGAAAAGTCTTTGTTTCTGGCCATTTTGAGCCTGTAATCGAACCCACAAATGCTGATGCCAGTTGTATTGCTTCTATAATCAGCACAACAGTTTTCATCTGTGCTAACATGATTGCAAAAGGGTTATCTAATGATCAATTAGCCTTTTAACATGATAAACTTGGATTAGCTAATACAACGTGCCATTGTAACATAGGAGTGATGGTTGCTGATAATGGGCTTCTGTACGCCTATGTAGATAATCCATAAAAAGTTGTCCGTTTCCAGCTACAATAGTCATTTACAACATTAACTGTACACTGTATTTCTGATCAATTTGATGTTATTTTATTGGACCAAAAATTTGCTTACCTTTCAAAAAGAAGGACATTTTTAAGTGACCCCAAACTTTTGAACGGTAGTGTAAGTATTCAGACCCTTTACTCAGTACTTTGTTGAAGCACCTTTGGCAGTGATTATAGCCTTGAGTCTTCTTGGGCATGTCACTACAAGCCTGGCACACCTGTATTTGGGGAGTTTCTCTCATTCCTCTCTGCAACTCCTCTCAAGTTCTGTCAGGTTAGATGGGGAGCGTCGCTGCACAGATATTTTCAGGTCTCTCCAGAGATGTTCGATCAGGTTCAAGTCCGGGCTCTGGCTGGGCCACTCAAGGACATTCAGAGACTTGTCCCGAAGCCACTCTCTGTACTTTGCTCTGTTCATCTTTCCCTCGATCCTGACTAGTCTCACAGTCCCTGCCGCTGAAAAACATCACCACAGCATGATGCTGCCACCACCATGCTTCACCGTAGGGATGGTGCCAGGTTTTCTCCAGACGTGGCACTTGTCATTCAGGCCAAAGAGTTCAATCTTGGTTTCATCAGACCAGAGAATCTTGTTTCTCATGATCTGTGTCCTTTAGGTGCCTTTTGGCAAACTGCAAGCGAACTGTCATGTGCCTTTTACTGAGGAGTGGCTTCCGTCTCGCCACTCAAACATAACGGCCTGATTGGTGGAGTGCTGCAGAGATGGTTTCCCTTCTGGAAGGTTCTCCCATCTCCACAGAGGAACTCTGGAGCTCTGTCAGAGGGACCATCGGGATCTTGGTCACCTCCCTGACCAAGGCCCTTTTCCCCTGATTGCTCAGTTTGGCCAGGTGGCCAGCTCTAGGAAGAGTCTTGGTGGTTCCAAACGTCTTCCATTTAAGAATGATGGAGCCCACTGTGTTTTTGGGGACCTTCAATGCTGCAAAAATGTTTTGGTACCCTTTCCCAGATCTGTGTCTCGACACAATCAAGTCTCGGAGATCTACAGACAAAAAGAAAGAGTTAAGAAATGTTTTACCAAATTAACTAAAGTAAAAAATAATAAAAAGTAACACAATAAAATAAAAATACAAGGCTATATACAGGGACTACCGGTACCGAGTCAATATGCGAGGGTATAGGTTAGTCAAGGTAATTTGTTAATGTAGCTAGGGGTAAAGTAACTATGCATAGATAATAAACAGCGATTAGCAGCAGTGTAAAAACAAATGGGGGGGGGGGGGTCTCCACTTCAGCCCCTTCGATATTAATGGTGGCCTGTTCGGCCCGCCTTTTCCTGTAGTCCACAATCAGCTTCTTTGTCTTGCTCACATTGAGGGAGAGGTTGTTGTCCTGGCACCACACTGCCAGGTCTCTGACCTACTCCCTATAGGCTGTCTCATTGTTGTCAGTAATCAGGCCTACCACTGTTGTGGTAGACATCGCGCACCAGTTGTTATTGACAAATAGACACGCACCCCCACCCCTCGTCTTACCAGGCGTAGCTTCTCTGTCCTGCCGATGCATGGAAATCCCACCAGCTCTATATTATTGGTGTCGTCACGGAACATCACAGTTTTTAATGTCCCGTTGGTTGGATAGTCTTGATCGTAGATCATCCATTTTGTTTTCCAATGATTGCACGTTGGCCAATAGAACGGATGGTTGTGGAAGTTTACTCACTCTTCTACGAATTCTCAGAAAGGAGCCCGACCTCCATTCCATTTTCTCCGTATTTTCTTCACGCAAATTACGTGGATTTGGGCCCGTTCCCGAGAAAGCAGTATATCCTTTGCGTCAGACTCGTTAAAGAAAAAATCTTTGTCCAGTTCGAGGTGAGTAATCACTGTTCTGATGTCCAGAAGTTATTTTCGGTCATAAAAGACGGTAGCAGCAACATTATGTACAAAATAAGTTAAACAATAAGTTGCAAATCGATCAATCAATCAATCAAATGTATTTATAAAGCCCTTTTTACATCAGCCGATGTCACAAAATGCTATGAATTATTTTTTACATAATAGCACGTTTGGTTAGGAGCCCGTAAAATGGTAGCCATTCCCTCCGGCGCCATTCTTCTCCACCTACTGGCTACTTAGCTTATTCAAGCCTGTCTCAAAATACAACACTGCCCCATTATGTGTTCTTAAGAATCTCCCCTTTCCACAGTGGGTTCCAATAAGTTTGTAGCCCAAACAGCTCGGACGCTAACAAACAGAAGTTGGCACATCGACTGTACTGACTTCAGACGAGTCTCCTGACACTTAAGGTCATAGAGCAAAACGGAGAATACCATCGTGTTCTTGAGACGCATCCAATACACCAAAAATACAGATATCTCTAGTTTAAACTGACTGATTTTTATGGGGATTTTTTTTATGTTACTTAGATTGATGCACCGGTGCGTCAATCAACTCTAGGGGTTTATCCTGCTGGTCTAGCAAATCATTTAACTTGTTCAGATAAAAATGAAGAAAGGACCATCACTTACTTGATATGACTTGCAGTTATTTTCTTAAATTTGAAGTAGCAAAATGTCTTAATACACTACACGGATATGTTTCATCTTGCGCCTTCCTCCGTGCGTGTCCAGTTCTTACACTTGCTTCCTGGCCTTCAACATGACCAGATATTTGATGGTTAGCAAGGGCTATTGGCTTTTGGTTTGGTTGAGAAGCAGGCAAGAAGGTTCCTATGAGCAGTCAGAATAGATCCCTCTTCCTGTATAAAGGTGATCTTCTTCTTGTGCATTTAATTTATTCTGTACACTGCTCCACTGAGTGACCATCTTCACAGATACACAGGGTGTATTTTCAGTTAGAGGCCTGAGTCTACTGGTGGAATCAAGGGCTCTAACAGATACATTGATGAGCCCTAACAGGGCCTAATTGAGACGGGCCGGAGGCCAAAGAGAGTCAGGGGGTCTGTAGGAGGATTAATATTGTTCTTGGTCCTCCTCTGTGTATATCCTATCCTTAGGCTGCACATTCTGAGTGTATGACATGGAATGAGAGTTTGGGTTTTGTTTCAGTGTTATCCATTGAGCAATGAGTTTTTGTTGTTGTGAGTCCATCCTAGTGGGAGCTTTTGTGGTTTCCCTCATGTCGCTCCTCTCCTCTCTGCTTTTAAACATTGAGGGCACTAGTATTGCTAAATATTTGATGTCCAGTTCAAACTGCCTACTTTTCCTTCTGTTTGTTTTCTCTCTGTTATTCCTTCAACACACGTTTCTCTTCAAGAGCAGGAGCATGTACACCAAGAGTTGCCATCCATGCCTTAGTCATTGTGAGCGCAAGGACTTTTGATGATGCAGGATAAAGGCTTCCCCTCCTTGATCCTTTGATTGCAGAATTTGACGCACTGTCAACACAACCATGTCACCGGTACACAGAAAGTAATCATTCTCAGTGCGCTTTCTGCGCTGTGCAGTACTTTCTTACAAAGTACACCAACAGTCGAGTGACAATTATTTGGCTCAGATGGTGACCGTCTTTCCTGGTCAGGGTTCTGATAAGGTCCTGCTCCCAGTCTGTTTTCTGACCAATACAGCATTCTCTCTTTCATCACCTTTGTGTGTATGTGACATGATTTGTGTTATGTCCCGATTCTCTACCTCAGGGGTTCAGCTCGAGACCCAAATTAGGAATTAACTGTCTTCCAACAACCCAAATGAATTAAGAAGAAATAGTGTTATATGTGATTACAAATGTATTAACTCATATACCCAGGGCCCACTTTGGGTCCTGATCCAATAGTTTAAGAACCATGACAATAGTATTTAAAAACCTCTTAAGGATCTATCTGTTAATATTTATATTTAATGTGTGTGTGTGTGTGTGTGTGTGTGTGTGTGTGTGTGTGTGTGTGTGTGTGTGTGTGTGTGTGTGTGTGTGTGTGTGTGTGTGTGTGTGTGTGTGTGTGTGTGTGTGTCAATCAGATTTCTCTGAACCAGTTTTATAAAAGAAATTGATTATTGAAACCATAATTGTGTTATTGTTCATATTGAATTGTGTAATCCTGGGTGTAAGTGTTTTCCCAACTTTGTAACCTTCAGAGAACATTCCCAGAACATTCCAGTTGCCTTCATATAATCAAAAGAGAACATTCAAAGAACGTTATGAAAACCATCTGTTTGAACCTTTTAAGGAACATTGGTAACCTTCAGAGAACATTCCCAGAACGTTCCTAATTGTGTAACCTTCAGAGAACGTTCAGATAATGTGCCAAACTTTGTAACCTTCAGAGAACGTTCACAGAACGTTCCCCGCTACCTTCATACAACCAAACAAAAATGTTCAGAGAACATTAAGAAAAGCCTCCGTTTGAACCTTTAGGGAACATTGGTATAACGTTCCCAGAATGTTCCCAGAACCAACATTTGTTATCTCGGTGGCTCTCCTTCTCTCTCTCCTCCCTCTCCCTCTCCCCTTCTCAATCTCTGCAGTATATAGATAAGATAGTCGTGTCTCTGAGCTGTAGCTGGGCTGAAAGGGTAGAAGGGTTTTCCCTTCATGCAATGTTAGGGAAGCTACCCGACAAATATAGTTTACCAAGCTACCAATTGCATCACACATGAAGAAGTTAAGCAACACTAAAGCTACCCTTAAGAAAAATAAAGTTTAATTCACTAAAGTTACTTTGAAAAAGTTGTTCACTACAACCAAACTACTTGGTGAAACATTATCATATGGAAATCTGAAATGTCAATGACTACAAATTGCAAGAACAGATCACTTTGGAGTCATATGTTAACAACGTGTGATTTAGCCAAATAAACGAAAAAACAATGTTTCAAGTGGATGTCAGAGCCAGTCCCTCTGGATGAGAACTGCCCTGTTGTCTCAAACATGGCCTGGAAATGGGTTAGTACCTGACACACAGCTCTAGTAGCTGAAGTCTGAGCCTGCAAGTTACTCATCACGTCCGGTAAAAATGTATTTTAACTCAAATTTCACGATCTGACATAATGGCAGGCAAACTTTTTAGGCTGTACATTAGAAATGCATTATGTTTCATGGTTTTTCATCAATTGTTAAAACTATTGAACAAAGAGTTCTTTAGGATCCACATGAACGGCTCTTAGGTGAATAGAGCCAAAAGATCCGACTCACCGAAACAACTCGGAATGCGCATCACTAATAGCCTAATGCATGAATGTCAAGTCTTAACAAGTCTCATATTGAACACGTCTGCAAGAGAATACCAATGACAAGAACTTCCCTGCTTCTCTCAAACATGGCCTGGGAGTGGGTTAGCACCTGACACACAGCTCTGGTAGATGATCTTGTCAAGTCTGATCCAACAAGGTACTCATCACATGTGCATGGTTTGCAAAAGGACCAGTGAGATATTGTGTGTGTGTGTGTGTGTGTGTGTGTGTGTGTGTGTGTGTGTGTGTGTGTGTGTGTGTGTGTGTGTGTGTGTGTGTGTGTGTGTGTGTGTGTGTGTGTGTGTGTGTGTGTGTGTGTGTGTGTGTGTGTGTGTGTGTGTGTGTGTGTGTGTTTCATCCACACTAATTTCTAGATCTATCAATTTACTCCAGCTTATCTCCCCTCTCCAGCAGGACCGTTGTGTTTGTATAATGTCTGATGTTAAATGTTGTTATTTGATTTAGTCAGTAATTAACCAGTAGATTCCAGCCTACTGTTGTAATCCCTCAGACACTTACTCTCTCAACCTTCCCCCTGAGTCGAAGCTATTGGCCAGTGTTAAAGGAGAAGCTGTATGACCAGACATACGTGGTGGGAGATTGATTTAGTGGTAATAGTATGACAGGGTCAGATGTCACAGGTCAGACTTACTGGATCACTCCCTTCAGAACAATGCTTTGAACAATGATCAAACCAAAGAACATTGAATGTGACATTCACTCTCTCATTCAATTAATTTAAATTCAACAAGACATGTGGCAAGTGTACAGTCGAAACATTTGCCAAAGGAAATTTAAATACGATTTACACTTCTAGCACTTCTCTCTTTCCCCATGTGCTGTTCACTGTACCTGCATGCCTCTGTAACATATTCCCTGTTCAGGTGAGTCTCTGTCCAATCCCCCCACACTCATGCATGCACACACTTGCAAGTATCTGAACCAATGATATGTATAAACCCTGGATGACTGACAGGGTGCGCTGTATTGAAGCCACCGTGCAGCCATCTTGGCACTCCTCCTCAATTGTAAAACATATTTTGGTAGCTGTAGAAATGCATTTATGAATGTCTACATTAGTTTCTGACACGTTTATTCTATTACAGACACCTTAATGCATACTTTTTAATTATATTATGTGAGATAAACATCTATACTGTATATAAATACGTTTTCCTTAAAGTATTTTTTTAGAGAGTACTGATGTAACTGTTTCCACTACAACAACAAAAAATACTTAAATACATGTAATTTTGTCCTTGAAACATTTAATTGAAATATTGTACATTTCCATTCATTCCTATGGAGGACTGCTCCTACTAGGGAGTGCCAATATAATGAACATGTATTTATAAAGCCCTTTTTACATCAGCCTGTCACGTTCCTGACCGGTTTTCTGTTATTTTGTATGTGTTTGACGGTCAGGGCGTGAGTTTGGGTGGGTAGTCTATGTTATGTGTTTCTATGTTTGTTAAAGGGTGACCTGATATGGTTCTCAATTAGAGGCAGGTGGTTTTCATTTCCTCTGATTGAGAGCCATATTAAGGTAGGTGTTTTCACATTGTTTGTTGTGGGTGGTTGTCTTCCGTGTCTGTGTACGTGCACCACACGGGACTGTTTCGGTTTGTTCGTTCGTTTTATGTAGTCTGTTCCTGTTCATGCGTTCTTCGTGTATATGTAAGTTCGTTAGTTCAGGTCTGTCTACGTGCGTTTGTTATTTTGTAATTATCAAGTGTATTTCGTGTCAGTGTTCGTCTTGTCAAATAAAGCATTATGTATTCATCACCCGCTGCGCCTTGGTCCACTCTCTCACCGAAAGACGACCGTTACACAGCCGATGTCACAAAGTGCTATACAGAAACACAGCCTAAAACCCCAAACAGCAAGCAATGCAGACGTAGAAGCACGGTGGCTAGGAAACACTCCCTAGAAAGGCAGGAACTTAGGAAGAAACCTAGAGAGGAACCAGGCTCTGATGGGTAGCCAGTCCTCTTCTGGCTGTGCCGGGTTGTGATTATAACAGGACATGGCCAAGATGTTCAAACGTTCATAGATAATAATAGATAATAATAGATAATAATCACAGTGGTTGTAGAGGGTGCAACAGGTCAGCATATCAGGAGTAAATGTCAGTTGGCTTTTCATAGCCGAGCATTCAGAGTAAGAGACAGCAGGTGAGGTAGAGAGAGAGAGAGAGTCGAAAACAGCAGGTCCTGGACAAGGTAGCACGTCCGGTGAACGGGTCAGGGTTCCATAGCCGCAGGCAGAACAGTTGAAAATGGAGCAGCAGCACAACCAGGTGGACTGGGTACAGCAAGGAGTCATCAGGCCAGCTAGTCCTGAAGCATGGTCTCAGGGCTCAGGTCCTCCGGGAAGGGAGGGAGAGTGAGAGAGAGAGAATTAGAGGGAGCATACTTAAATTCTCACAGGACACCGGATAAGACAGGAGAAATACTCCAGATTGACCATAGCCCCCCGACACAAACTATTGCAGCATAAATACTGGAGGCTGAGACAGGAAGGGTTGGGAGACACTGTGGCCCTGTCCGGCGATACCCCCGGACAGGGCCAACCAGGCAAGATATAACCCCACCCACTTTGCCAAAGCACAGCCCCTACACCACCAGAGGGATATCTTCAAACCACCAACTATCCTGAGACAAGGCTGAGTATAGCCCACGAAGATCTCCCCCACGGCACGAACCCGAGGGGGGCGCCAAACCCGGACAGGAATATCACGTTAGTGACTCAACCCATTCAAGTGACGCACCCTTCCTAGGTACGGGATGGAAGAGCACCAGTAAGCCAGTTACTCAGCCCCGTAATAGGGTTAAAGGCAGAGAATCCCAGTGGAGAGAGGGGAACCGGTCAGGCAGAGACAGCAAGGGCAATTTGTTGCTCCAGTGCCTTTCCGTTCACCTTCACACCCCTGGGCCAGACTACACTCAATCATAGGACCTACTGAAGAGATGAGTCTTCAATAAAGACGTAAAGGTCAAGACCACGTCTGAGTCTCTCTCGTGGATAGACAGACCATTCCATAGAAATAGAGCTCTATAGGAGAAAGCCCTGCCTCCAGCTGTTTGCATAGAAATCTAGAGAAAATAAGGAGGCCTGCGTCTTGTGACCGTAGCGTATGTGTAGGTATGTACGCCAGGACCAAATCGGAGAGTTAGGTAGGAGCAAGCCCATGTAATGCTTTCTAGGTTAGCAGTAAAATCTTGAAATCAGCCCTAGCCTTTACAGTAAGCCAGCGTAGGGAGGCTAGCACTGGAGTAATATGATCACATTTTTTGGTTCTAGTCAAGATTCTAGCAGCCGTGTTTAGCACTAACTAGTGCTTTATCCAGGTAGATCGAAAGTAGAGCATTGCAGTAGTCTAATCTAGAAGTGACAAAAGCATGGATTAACTTCCTCCTCATTTTTGGACAGAAAGTTTCTGATTTTAGCAATGTTACAACGATGGAAAAAAGCTGTTCTTGAAATATTGTTGATATGCTCATCAAAAGAGAGATCAGGGTCCAGAGTAATGCCGAGGGCCTTCACAGTTTTATTTGAGACGATTGTACAACCATCAAGATTAATTGTCAGATCCAACAAAAGATTTCTTTGTTTCTTTGGACCTAGAACTAGCATCTCTGTTTTGTCTGAGTTTAAAAGTAAAACATTTGCCACCATCCACTTCTTTATGTCTGAAACACAGGCTTCCAGGGAGGGCAATTTTGGGGCTTCACCATGTTTCATCGAAATGTACAGCTGTGTATCATCTGCATAGCAGTGAAAGTTAACATTATGTTTCCGAATGACATCAGCAAGAGGTAAAATATGTAGTGAAAACAATAGTGGTCCTAAAATGCAACCTTGAGGATCACCGAAACTTACAGTTGATTTGTCAGAGGACAAACCATCCACAGAGACAAACTGACATCTTTCTGACAGATAAGATCTAAACCAGGCCAGATCTTGTCCATGTAGACCAATTTGGGTTTCCAATCTCTCCAAAAGAATGTCATGATCGGTGGTGTCAAAAGCAGCACTAAGGTCTAGGAGCACGAGGAGAGATGCAGAGCCTTGGTCTGACGCCATTAAAATGTAATTTACCACCTTCACGAGTGCAGTCTCAGTATACATTGTTTGTCTTCAGGAAGGAACCGAGTTGCTGCCCAACAGCTTTTTCTAAACATCTTTGAGAGGAATGGGAGATTCGATATAGACCAATAGTTTTAAAATATTTTCTGGGTCAAGGTTTGGCTTTTTCAAGAGAGGCTTTATTACTGCCACCTTTAATGAGTTTGGTACACATCCGGTGGATAGGGTGCCATTTATTATGTTCAACATAGAAGGGCCAAGCACAGGAAGCAGCTCTTTCAGTAGTTTAGTTGGAATACGGTCCAGTATGCAGCTTGAAGGTTTAGAAGGCTTTACTGTTTTCATCAACGTGTCAAGAGATATTGGATAAAAACAAACGTGAGTGTCTCCCTTGATCCTAGGTCCTGGCATTGTTGTGCAGACTCAGGACAACTGAACTTTGGAGAGATACGCAGATTTAAAGAGGAGTCCGTAATTTGCTTTCAAATTATCATTAGAGTGAGTAGGTCCGGAGGTCCGGAGACATGTTGGACAAAACCCATTGAGTCGATGACGGCTCCGAAATACTTTGGAGTGGGTCTTTGGACTTTTCCATGTGAATATCAAAGTCACCAAAAATGTGAATACTTTCTGCCATGTCTACAAGGTCCGATAGGAATTCAGGGAACTCAGTGAGAAACGCTGTATACGGCCCAGGAGGCCTGTAAACAGTAGCTATAAAAAGTGATTGAGTAGACTGCATAGATTTCATGACTAGAAGCTCAAAAGATGAAAACACAGTCACTTTTTTTGGTAAATTTAAATTTGCTATTGTAAATGTTAGCAAAACCTCAGCCTTTGCGGGATGTGCGGGGGATATGGTCACTAGTGTAACCAGGTGTCATGCCCTGATCTGTTTCACCTGTCCTTGTGCTTGTCTCCACCCCTCCACCCCCTAATGGGGAACCATTATCCCCTGTGTACTTATACCTGTTATACCCCCTGTGTACTTATCCCCTGTGTACTTCACCTTTGTCTGTTGCCAGTTTGCCATCTTGTTTGTCAAGTCAACCAGCATTCTCAGTCTCAGTTCCTGCTTTTCCCCAGTCTCTCTTTTTCTCGCTCTCCTGGTTTTGACCTTTGCCTGTCCTGACTCTGAGCCCACCTGCCTGACCACTCTGCCTGCCCCTGACCCTGAGCCTGCCTGCCGTCCTGTGCCTTTGCCCCCACTTTCGATTACCGAACTCTGCCTGACCTGACCCTGAGCCTAACTGCCGTCATGGGCCTTTGCCACTACTCTGGATTATCGACCCCTGCCTGCCTTGACCTGTCGTTTGCCTGCTCCTGTTGCTGTAATAAACATTGTTACTTCAACACAGTCTGCATTTGGGTCTTACCTAAAACGTGATAGCAGGAGGAGAGGCCACCTGCTGACCGGTGGCTTCAAAGCCTCTCAATGGCCAATACATAGCATCAGTAATCCAGGGTTTATATATGTCATTGATCACTCACATGCAATTTATTTAATTGTATGTTACTTCATGTTTTTTATATTTTCATTTTAGGAAGTAACCTGGTTTGGTTCAATCAATTCGTCAAATGTATTTATAGTACCCTTTTTACAACCGCAGTTGTCACAAAGTGCTTATAAATCATCAAGGAACCTACCAGGTTCAACCCTAAATCCTTAACCATGGGCACCCTCTTAGATATCATCCTGACCTACCTCCCCTCTAAATACACCTCTGCTGTCTTCAACCAGGATCTCAGCGATCACTGCCTCATTGCCTGCATGCGTACTGGGTCTGCGGTCAAACGACCACCCCTCATCATTGTCAAATACTCCCTAAAACACTTCAGCGAGCAGGCCTTTCTAAACGACCTGGACCAGGTATCCTGGAAGGATATTGACCTCATCCCGTCTGTAGAGGATGCCTGGTTGCTCTTCAAAAGTGCTTTCATCTCCATCTTAAATAAGCATGTCACATTCAAAAAATGTAGAACTAAGAACAGATATAGCCCTTGGTTCACCCCAGACTTGACTGCCCTCGACCAGCACAAAAACATCCTGTGGTGTTCTGCATTAGCATTGAATAGCCCCCGCGATATGCAACTTTTCAGGAAAGTCAGGAACCAATATACTCAGTCTGTTAGGAAAGCTAAAGCTAGCTTTTCAAAAAGAAATTTGCTTCCTGTAGCACTAATTCCAAAAAGTTTTGGGACACTGTAAAGTCCATGGAGACAGCGGCTGAAAGAACTGCAAAATCTGGAACCCCACAAATCAGCTGGGCTAGACAATCTGGACCCTCTCTTTCTAAAACTATCCGCCGAAATTGTTGCAACCCCTATTGCAACCCCTATACACTCTAGACCCAAACTGTTATACACATATATCCATCCTGCCCTGCCTTTCTAAAATCTTTGAAAGCCAAGTTAATAAACAGATCACGGATCATTTCGAATCCCACCGTACCTTCTCCACTATGCAATCTGGTTTCCGAGCTGGTCATGGGTGCACCTCAGCCACGCTCAAGGTCCTAAACGATATCATAACCGCCATCGATAAAAGACAATACTGTGCAGCCGTCTTCATTGACCTGGCCAAGGCTTTCGACTCTGTCAATCACCGCATTCTTATCGGCAGACTCTATAGCCTTGGCTTCTCAAATGACTGCCTCGCCTGGTTCACCAACTACTTCTCAGATAGAGTTCAGTGTGTCAAATCGGAGGGCCTGTTGTCCGGACCTCTGGCAGTCTCTATGGGGGTTCCACAGGGTTCAATTCTCGGGCCTACTCTTTTCTCTGTATATATCAATGATGTTGCTCTTGCTGCTGGTGATTCTCTGATCCACCTCTACGCAGACAACACCATACTGTATACATCTGGCCCTTCTTTGGACACTGTGCTAACAAACCTCCAGACAAGCTTCAACGCCATACAACACTCCTTCCGTGGCCTCCAACTGCTTTTAAATGCTAGTAAAACTAAGTGCATGCTCTTCAACCGATTGCTGCCCGCACCCTCCCGCCCGACTAGCATTACTACTCTGGACGGTTCTGACCTAGAATACGTGGACAACTACAAATACCTAGGTGTCTGGTTAGACTGTAAACTCTCCTTCCAGACTCACATTAAGCATCTCCAATCCAAAATTAAATCTCGAATCGGCTGCCTATTTCGCAACAAAGCCTCCTTCACTCATGCCGCCAAACATACCCTCGTAAAACTGACTATCCTACCGATCCTTGACTGCGGTGATGTCATTTACAAAATAGCCCCCAACACTCTACTCAGCCAACTGGATGCTGTCTATCACAGTGCCATCCGTTTTATCAACAAAGCCTCATATACTACCCACCACTGCGACCTGTATGCTCTCGTTGGCTGGCCCTCACTACATATCCGTCGCCAAAACCACTGGCTCCAGGTCATCTATAAGTCTTTGCTAGGTAAGGCCGCACCTTATCTCAGCTCACTGGTCACCATAGCAACACCCATCCGTAGCACGCGCTCCAGCAGGTATATTGCACTGGTCATCCCCAAATCCAACACTTCCTTTGGCCGCCTTTCCTTCCAGTTCTCTGCTGCCAATGACTGAAACGAATTGCAAAAATCTCTGAAGCTGGAGTCTTATATCTCCCTATCTAACTTTAAGCATCAGCTGTCTGAGCAGTTTACCAATCACTGTACCTGTACACAGCCAATCATTAAATAGCACACCCGACTACCTCATCCCCATATTATTACTCTCTTGCTCTTTTGCACCCCAGTATCTCTACGTGCACATCATCATCTGCACATTTATCACTCCAGTATTAATTCTAAATTGTAATTATTTTCACCTCTAGGGCCTATTTATTGCCTACCTTGTTAGTCTTCTACATTTGCACACACTGTACATAGATTTTTCCATTTTTCTTTTGTGTTATTGACTGTACGTTTGTTTATGTGTAACTCTGTGTTGTTGTTTTTGTCACACTGCTTTGCTTTATCTTGGCCAGGTCGCAGTTGTAAATGAGAACTTGTTCTGAACTGGCCTACCTGGTTAAATAAAAGTGAAATAAAAAAAATACAGAAAACGAAACGGTGCCTAAAACCCCAGAGAGAAAGCAATGCAAATGTAGAGGCATGGTGGCTAGGAAAAACTCCCTCGAAAGGGAGAAACCTGTGAAGAAACATAGAGAGGAACCAGGCTCTGGTAGACAGTCCTCTTCTGGATGTGCCTGGTGTTGTTTTACACATCGAAGTGTTTAAGGATTATATTTGAAATAGCCTATAGTGATGGGTCATTCGTGAATTAACAGCTCTTTTTGAACAGATCTTTTTGGTGAACATCGGGAACGGAATCTCATCTGTTAAAGAGCCGTTCATTTGGCTCCCTGATTTGCATACTGCTACTACTGCTTTTTAGCTCCAGACAACGGTTATCTGTAGATAAGTTATACATTTTTTTATCTGAATGCTGCGGTAATTCCTCACTGCAGGAACAATAGATAGAGGAGAGAGCCTCATTCTGGTCCACGCTAAATTTTTGCAGAGTGTAAATATTTTTTTAACAATTTTGCAAGCAATCTAATTTCGCCTGGTAAAAATGTATTTCAACTCACATTTCACAAACTGACATAATGGTAGGCAACCTTTAAGGCTATAAATTAGAAATATATAATCTTTCATGTTTTTTCACCAATTGTTATGCACTACTGAACAAAGAGCCGTTTGGGAGCCAAATTAACGGCTCTTTTAAGTGAACAGAGCCAACAGGCTGAAATCCATCAGAATGTTTCTGTAGAGTGTAATTGCATTTTTTTGTTGAAGCACAGAAAAAAAATACAGGAGCAAAGAGGGGAGACGGATAGAGGGACTGGGGAGACAGGGAAGAGGAGAATAGAGAAAGGGGGCGGTGTCGCTCGTGCAGAGGGGGTGGCAGTGAGAGGTATATTGTCTAGCATTGTCCTATCTGTATATTGTCTTTCTCTACTATCTTCTCTACTATCTTCTCCACTCCTTTGTCCCTTACCCCACTCATCTACTCCTGGGGGGTGTGGGGCTGAAGAGGGACATAGGGAGGGACGAATTGTGCATGCGTGGTAAATGCCACAAATGAACCGTTGAACGTATGAACATGTGAAAATGTGAACACGTTTTTTTTAATAATCATTGTTTGACTTGGTGTGACTTAAGCGTGTGAACACTTGAACATATTTTTTTCAGGAACATTTAACCAAGTTTATTTATAACGATATGATGTGTGAACGTCTGATTAATTCAGTTTGAAACAGTTGCGTTAATCGAATTCACTCAAAAATATAATAGCCACTGTACTAACAGGACACCTGCACTGTTTACCATCGGTCAAGGTGGGGGTTAAAATGCCTCAAAATAAACACAACACATTAACCACATTATAACATTGTTCATTGGATCTACATTAATTAGGTTAAATGCATTAAAAAGTAATTGACCTGTAATTGACCTTCTTGGTGTCTTCATATATTTAGACATAAATAATGTATTTCATACCCCTCGACTTATTCAACATTTTGTTGTGTTACAGCCTCAATTCAAAATTGATTAAATATCATTTGTATCTCACCCATCTACACATCTAAACATGTTTTTAGAAATGCTTGCAAATCTATTGAAAATGAAATACAGAAATATCTCAGGTGTTCAATGTAGACCCAATGAACAATGGTTATAATGTGGTTAATGTGATGTATTTATATACAGGCATTGTAACCCCCAACTTGACAGATGGTAAACAGTGAAGGGGTCATGTTAGTATAGTGGCTATTATATTGTGGACTGAATTCCATTAACGCAACTGTTTGGATCTGAATTAATCAGACATTCACGCGTCACATTGTTAGAAATTAACGGCCCGAATTTTTTCTAAAATAATAAATAAATACAAAATGAAAAGTGCCTTTTATTACGCAAGAAACGCATTCATGGTTCATTATTGCCATTTATTACCCCTCATATGTGTTCACATGCATGTGTGTGTGGCTGACAGGTTAATGTTGTGTGTCAGCACTAAAGTGTGTTAGGGTTAGATGGGGCTGTAAGTCACTCTGTCTCTGTTGACACATACAGATACTGTAGATACACTACATGACCAAACTTATGTGGACACGGGCTCATCGAACATCTCATTCCAAAATCATGGGCATTAATATGGAGTTGGTCCCTCTTTGTGTAAGAGCCTTCACTCTTCTGGGAGGCTATCCACTAGATGTTGGAACATTGCTGCGGGGACTTGCTTCCATTCAGCCACAAGAGCATTAGTGAGGTTGGGCACTGATGTTGGGCAATTAGGCCTGGCTCACAGTTGGCGTTCCAAATCATCCCAAGGCTGTTCGACTTGGGTTGAGGCCAGGGCTCTGTGCAGGCCAGTCATGTTCTTCTACACCGATCTTGACAAACTATTTCTGTATGGACCTCGCTTTGTGCACAGGGGCATTGTCATGCTGAAACAGGAAATGGTCTTACCCAAACTGTTGCCACAAAGTTGGAAGTACATTATCGTCTAGAATGTCATTGTATGCTGTAGCGTTAAGATTTCCCTTCACTGGAACTAAGGGGCCTAGACCGGACCATGAAAAACAGCCCCAGACCATTATTCCTCCTCCACCATATTGTACAGTTGGCTTTACACAATGGGGCAGGTAGTGTTCTCCTGGCATCCGCCAAACCTAGATTTGTTCATCGGACTGCCAGATGGTGAAGTGTGATTCATCACTCCAGAGAACGTGTTTCCACTGCTCCAGAGTCCAATGGCGGTGAACTTTACACCACTCCAGCCGACGCTTGGCATTGCGCATGGTGATCTTAGGTTTGTGTGCGGCTCTTTGGCCATGGAAACCAATTTCATGAAGCTCCCGACTAACAGTTCTTGTGCTGACGCTGCTTCCATAGAAAGTTGAAACTCGGTTGTGAGTGTTGCAACCGAGGACAACATTTTTTTAGGCGCTACGCGCTTCAGCACTTGGCGGTCCCTTTCTGTGAGCTTGTATGGCCTACCACTTTGTGGCTGAGCCGTTTTTGCTCCTTGACGTTTTCACTTCACAATAACAGCACTTACAGCTGACCGAGGCAGCTCTAACATGGCAGAAATTTGACAAACTGACTTGTTGGAAAGGTGGAATCCTATGACGGTGCCTTGTTGAATGTCACTGAGCTCTTCAGTAAGGCCATTCTAATACCAATGATTGTCTATGGAGATTGCATGGCTATGTGCTTGATTTTATGCACGTCTTCAATGGATGTGGCTGAAATATCCAAATCCACTAATTTGAAGAGGTGTCCACATACTTTGTATATATAGACAAACAGACATACAGCCAGACACAACAATGCTGCTGCTTTACTATTGTTATATCAATACTGCTCACCTTTTTTTAAACATTTGTTATCTTGTATTTAACCTTTATTTGACTAGGCAAGTCAGTTAAGAACAAATTCTTATTTACAATGCTGGCCTAACTGGGGAAAAGTGGGTTAAGTGCCTTGTTCAGGGGCAAAACGCCAGATTTTTACCTTTTCAGCTCGGGATTTGATCCAACATCCTTGCGGTTACTGGCCCAACGCTCTGACCACTAGGCTACCTGCCGCCCCACACATGCACCTTTACACATGCATTATTGTGCCTATAGCTTTGCTTATGGCTGTACAATTACATTAGTATGCATATACAGAAATCCAATTTCTAATAAAGCTGCCTCTATTATATTTATATAAATTACATTTATTTTAAAACCATGTTACTATGCTCATTGCTTCTAGGGATATTTTTCACCATAAAACTGCAATATTATGCTTATAACATTGCAGGCAGTGCAATTGCATTGGCTGACTGGAAGGATTGCATTGGCTGACCTTTCACCTGTGTTCTCTCATACTTTCAGTAAACAGAAGCATGCATGTATACAATATATGCATTCCCATAAATGCACACACACAAATTATCAGGCCTAAGATTGTGTGGTATCCATCCCGCCAGGTTTAAGTGAGCAGCAGGAAACTATGGACCCTGAGGTGTATTGAGCCAACATGGCTGACACACACACACACAGACATAGATACACACACACACAGGGTCAGGGGTCAGCAGTATAATGAGATGTTAGTAGCAGGTTGTGAAGATTCTCGTCTCACCTCCTCCCCACTGGAGCTATCGCTGCTATAACACAGCTCTTATTCAATTATATACACTACCAATGAGTGTGGGATTGGAGGGGTGTGTGTGTGTGTGTGTGTGTGTGTGTGTGTGTGTGTGTGTGTGTGTGTGTGTGTGTGTGTGTGTGTGTGTGTGTGTGTGTGTGTGTGTGTGTGTGTGTGTGTGTGTTAATCACGTGGTCTGATGGACTAGGTTGGTTGTGTGAATTGGCTAGTCTCTATGGGTGATTGTGTTGTGGACCGTATAGTAATTATATTCCATGGTGGTGCCTGGCCTGGGAATAATGTGGTCAAATTAGCTTTCCCCCCGATATCATGTTAATAATATGAATCCAGATTTAAATGAGTCTGCATAATGATATGGTCGTTAGCTTCAAGATAAAGTTTTTTACATATTCTAGAAAGCTGTGTGTGTGCGTGTGTATGTGTGTGCTTGTAGACCAGTTACCTGTTGTCGTGTCTCTGACTGATTAAATTATAAGACATGCTATTTTATCAAATTGATTACCTAACATTTCATTGATTATGTGATTAAATTAAATCATGCAACAATTAAACCATTATTAACCTGGGGCACCACGGAAGCATTAATTTATATAGAGTGGTTATCTCCCGAATCCACTCTCTTAAAGATCAGAAGATCTTTTATATCAATAGTAGTCAATTATTATTCGTCACCTCGATCGGTCTCATTCTGATTGTCGTAAGTACTTGGTTATCTGCACGAACCCTAGCTAATAAGTTGAATCAGCAATACACAAATTGGCTTAATTATTTATTTACTAAATACCAAAATAATCACACAGAATTACATATATATATATACACAGGGTAGATCACATATCAATTACTAATCATGTATGAAAAGCCCCTTGTGGGCTAACTGTCACGAACGTTGGAAGCATACTCGGACCAACGTGCAGCGTGATCTGGGTTCCACATCTTTATTTATTTAAAGTAAGTGAACCACATAACAAAACAATAAAGAACAACAAAACGTGACAACAATGGAGAGCTGACATACAACTACACATAATCAATATCCCACAAATCACAGGTGGAAAAATGCTACTTAAATATGATCCCCAATTAGAGACAACAATAACCAGCTGCCTCTAATTGGGAATCATACCAAACACCAACATAGAAAACAAAACTAGAACCCCACATAGAAAATATAAACTAGACTAACCCCCCAGTCACGCCCTGACCTACTCCACCATAGAAAATAAGGACTCTCTATGGTCAGGACGTGACAGTACCCCCCCCCCCCCAAAGCTTCGGCCGCAAATCCTGAAACCAAAAGGGAGGGTTAGGGGGGTGTGTCTGGTGTCGGTGGCGGCTCTGGTGCAGGACGAAGAACCCTCTCATCCCGCAGGATCCGCCAGCATCGGGGGCGGCTCTGGTCCGGGACGAAGAACCCGCTCAGCTCGCGGATCCACCATCTTTGGTGGTGGCTCTGGTGGGGGCCGAAGAACCCGCTCATCCTGCGGATCCAGCCATGGACCCAGGCTGAACACTGTGTCTGTACTGGACCTAGATGCCGAGGAAGGCTCCTGCCATGGAGCGGGACTGGACACTGGCCCTGGCCTGGACATCGGTGCAGAGGAAGGCTCCTGCCCTGGAGCTGGACTGGATGCCGTGCTCGGACTGGGCATCGGCGAAGAGGAAGGCTCCTGCCCTGGAGCTGGAGGTTCTGGACCGTGGACCGTCGCAGGAGGTTCCGGACAGTGGACCGTTGCAGGAGATTCCGGACCGTGGACCGTCTCAGGAGGTTCCGGACCGTGGACCGTCTCAGGAGGTTCCGGACCGTGGACCGTCTCAGGAGGTTCCGGACCGTGGACCGTCTCAGGAGGTTCCGGACTGTGGACCGTCTCAGGAGTTTCCGGACTGTGGACTGTCATTGGATGTTCCGGACTGTGAACCGTCACCGGAAGCTCGGGACTGGGAACTGTCACCGGAAGCTCTGGACTGGGGATCGTCGCCGGAAGCTCTGGACTGGGAACCGTCGCCGGAAGCTCTGGATTGGAGAGACGCACTGGAGGCCTGATGCGTGGGTCCGGCACAGGTGGCACCGGACTGGTGACACACACTTCAGGGCAAGTGCGGGGAGCAGGCACAGAACGTACCGGACTGGGGAGGCGCACTGGAGGCCTGGTGCGTGGAGCTGGCACAGGACGTACTGGGCTGTGAAGGCGCACTGGAGACTTGGTGCATATAGCCGGCGTCAATTGTACCGGACCTTTAACACACTTCGCACGGTGAGTACGAGGAGTTGGCACAGGACGTACTGGGCTGTGAAGGCGTACTGGAGACTTGGTGCGTAGAGCTGGCACAGATGGTGCCGGGCTGAGAAGACACTTTTCAATGCGCCTGCGCTGCAGCATACTCCTTTCCACAACCTCTCTCCGGTATCTCTCATTACCTTCTTCTATCGACTCCCACACAGGCTCTCGCTCACTCCCCGGTTCCGCCGACCACCCCATGTGCCCCCCCAAAAAAATTGGGCTGTCTTGTGAGCTTTCTCTGTGGCCGCGAACCCCAGCGTCGTCGCTGTCCTCCCTTCTCTCCTTGCGTCTCCCGCCAAGGAAGGCAATCCTGTCCTGCCAGGATTTCCTCCCAAGTCCAGGATCCCTTCCCGTCCAGAATCTCCTCCCAAGTCCATGTTACCCTCTCCTCCTGGCACGCTGCTTGATCCTGTTGTGGTGGGATATTCTGTCACAAACGTTGGAAGCATACTCGGACCAACGTGCAGCGTGATCTGGGTTCCACATCTTTATTTATTTAAAGTAAGTGAACCACATAACAAAACAATATAGAATAACGAAACGTGACGACAATGGAGTGCTGACATACAACTACACATAAACAATATCCCACAAAACACAGGTGGAAAAATGCTACTTAAATATGATCCCCAATTAGAGACAACGACAGCCAGCTGCCTCTAATTGGGAATCATACCAAACACCAACATAGAAAACAAAACTAGAACCCCACATAGAAAATATAAACTAGACTAACCCCCCAGTCATGCCCTGACCTACTCCACCATAGAAAATAAGGACTCTCTATGGTCAGGACGTGACACTAACCTGATATGAGGAAGGGGGTTGGGTTTGAATGAAAGAGCAGGAAGACTGAAGGAAAAAGGGATTGGGTCTATCGGACCTTGAGAAGCTATGCTACCGTCAATACAGAATCTTATGCATTCTTGTACCCGCCCATTTGGAAAAGGAAAATGCAAGATAAAATATTTATTCTGAGCTGCACTTCGGTAGATGGGTTGAAGATAGAAGACTGGTTTACCCAGGGGAGATCGCCATTGTCCTTTGAAGAATCTTTCTGGTCGTAGTGTTGTAGAGCAGATACGTTAAAGTACCCTGTCATTCTTCTGAGATCGTCTGTCCTTTCCTAGGCCACGTACGTTTACAGCTGCAGCTGGTAACTCGAAGTCTAGGATGTATCACTTCTTTAGTGAATAATCGTTCAAAGTTCATACCAAGTTGCCATAATCAGCTCATGCTGTATTCTGGCTGGTCTAGTCGAAATTCACCATTCCAACGTGGTGATCGTCACCTCCACATTGAAATTAGCCCTTTTAATAAACGTATGGACACCAGTCCTCACGTCATCGGGAACTAAATGTTAATTCCGTTAGGTTGTAGTTGAAATTAGCTTAAATGTATGGACAGCAGTCCTCACATCGTCGGGAACTAAATTTGATTTCTGTCAATGGGATTTTGATTTGGGGGAGAGAAGGGCATGTTTCATAACCAATGTCTGTTCACTGGGCGTGGCCACTGAGTGAGCATAGTTTTCTTATGAAAATAATTCTCTAATTTAGAAGCTAAAATTAAATGTAATATTTTCACAAATAGCTTCATATTTAAACATTTAAATTGCACAACAATTCCATGTGAATCTGATAACTAGAATGTGTAGACTTTCCAAGATACAATTTATGTCATCCTATCATCAGATATAATGTCCCAGACACCAACTGCTCTGACATCATATTCTTTAAGTACCAACCGACACTTTCAACTAGTTGAGAAAGGGAAATATTGTTCCATTCCCCAACCTTTTTATGTTACCATATTCTCTCTCTAACAAAGGGCTTTCCAAGAGTCCATTCTGTATAGTGGAGAGAAAGGGGGAAAGGTATTTATGGGGGGGGGGGGGGGGTAAATCTCACCCAACAGGGCAACGTCATGACACTGTTAAGTCTGGAAGTAAGTCTGAGCAGCTGAATTTCTTTCCGTGGGTGTCAGGCATGCATGTGCAAACGCACAAACAGAATACTACATCAAGACGTATGACACATAACCCTTATGAGTCAACCCAGGGACATCACAGATGGTCCACAGACGATAGCACCAACCACTCAACGAACCTTGAGAGGGTGGTCAAGTGGAAATGTAGATTGAATTAGAAAAAATTGTGATTGGAAAGATGGAGATTTAAAGAGCAGGAGACTGAGACATGGGGCGAAAAATAGGAAACAATGAGAGAGAGAGAGAAGATACAGAGGAAGAGAAGAGTGTGAGCGAGGAAGAGTGAGAGAAAGGGGGTGACAGAGAGAGAAAGTGTTCGTAGAATTAATAGGGGAATTGCAGTGGGAGCAGCGGATAAGGAAAATAGGGAATATATATATATATATATATATATATATATATAGAGAGAGAGAGAACACATTCAGTCAATTTTCTCTTCTCCATTATCCTTCCATATTGGATTTATCCTCTGTATACAACCCTGCTTTACCTCTAGAGGACTGGAGAGACTAGATGAGTCCTACACGGCCGTTGAATTGGGTTTTTGACATATGTACTGTTAAATACGAGGTTTAGAGATGTGTTGAAAAAATGTAGACTTGGTTTTGGATGGGCTTCATTTTGGAGTTATATTTAGATATATTTTAGATATATTTTTCTAACTGGTATTGGTGAAGTTGAGAATTGATCGTCGCTGTGCGTTGTTGTGCAGGGATGTCTGTGTCGTCCAGTCACAGTGGTAAATCGATGGTGTATCAGCGTCGCAGTAAATTGCCTGGTTGTCGGCATGAATCAATTACTGGTCCCGCAGCCACCAGTGGTAATTGTAGGGGTAGAGATACAGACACTCCCACATGCACATACCACACAGACATACGCACGCACGCACGCACGCACGCACGCACGCACGCACGCACACACGCACACACACACACACAGAGAGAGACACACAGACAGACATTACTTCATCCCACTCATGGAAACCTGGTATAGCTCTACATTAGTACTAATATCATATGTCTCTTCCATATCAGTTAGTGACATAATGTTAAATCCATACAGTCATGAATGACAGGGTGTAGGTCATTCATTTGAGGTTAATTTCAGATCACAATGTGTTATTAATTTATATCTAGGCTATAGTAAGGACATACTTTAACCTTGAGTTAAATGGCACAGTGTGATACTAATGGCTATACCTCTGTGGTAATTCCTTTTGGTGTGTGTGTGGGTGGGTACGTGTGTTAATGAGAGGATCCTCTATGGTAATTCCAGAGGGTTTAATTGAATTCCTAGTGCTGTAAGTGTAACTAGGTCAGAGAGAATACAGGCCAAAGACATCCTGCAAATGCATCTCCTTATACTCTCCACTATTACGGGACTGTCTCTCATGATCTCATCATTGTAGTGTTGGAGCTGGTACAGGTATTAAAGAGCAGTAGTGTGGTTAGAGGGTGAGCCCACTATTGAGGTTAGCAGTTTACAGGTCCTAAATAGTGTCCTAACATTAGGATTTGCTTCTGTAACGGCACATTAGTACTGATCCCATCTTTGACACTTGAAATAAATAAGACAGGAGTGGCAGTTAGGATGTTGTTCAGTTCTATGGTCCCTGATTCAGAGGTTTTCTCTTCTAAGGGTCTCAGTTGTTCTCTCTCTCTCGTCGGTGACGAATGCTGTTGCCATGGTAACGCTGAGATGCCGCTCGGAGAGCAGAGGTGAGGCTTCACCCTGTTGGTCCATTCTACAGACACGCACATGCACGGACACACATACTCAAACACACACACACACACACACACACACACACACACACACACACACACACACACACACACACACACACACACACACACACACACACACACACACACACACACACACACACACACACACACACACACACACACACTCTCACACACACTCACATACACACACTCCATTAAGCACCCACTCATGATATCCAGGACAGAGCTGGGTGACTGGTTCGCTGGTTATAGTGATTTCCTCAGTGCATAACTTAAAAGGGGTATACAGTATTTTATTTTGACTGATTCCATAATAACTTGCAAATGGCCAGGTTCCGTTAGCACTTCTGCCACAAACTACATAGCTAGGGGTCTATGGGGAGGCTAGATATTTATGCTCAAGTTATACGTAGGCCATTTTGCTTTATTGTTGTTAGCTGTGGCGTGTAGATGACTGTACATTGCTGGCAAATAGCCGGCTATAAAATTAGGAATCCACTATCTTTTCCCATAGACATTAGCATAACTAAAGCTAGTAAGCTAGCTGTCAAGCTTGGCTGAACCCCCAAAAACTTTGAAATAAAGGGAGGCGCTGGTGGCAAATTTGTGTGTGCGTCACGTATGGTTGGAAGGCAAGGGATTAAAAATACATATTTTTTAATTCAGTAGGTAGGTGGCATTTTGATCTGTGAGATTGTAGGTTTTGTGGAATTCCCAGCAGAACTCCTGAATGGAATGCCCCTATAATGTAAGGATGCATTTCATGGTGGTGCATCCCTAGGGTATATGCGCGTGTGTGTGCGCGTGCGTGTGTGTGAATCATCCCCAATATTGCAAGAGAATAGAGGTAGATCAGGTTGCTAGGCATTTAGGAGCTTCTATTGTCTGGTGGAACAATCAAGCCCTGGAAAAGACACCCCTTGAACCTTACACACACACACACTCAATCACACACACACACCATGACCCCAGCCAAGGGTCAGAGCGGGAGAGAATGAGGGAGGCAAGGGTAGCAATAGGGAGATAGAAATTAGTAGGAGGGAAAAGGGCAAGAGAACAAGAGAGTGAGAGAGGGAGGGAGGGGTGAGAGAGAGAAAGACAGAGAGACATAGAGAGAGAGAGAGATCTTACACCGTCACTGCACACAGAAGCTGCTGTGAAGAGCGACACACAGCGAGTTTGTCCTTTCCTCCTATGCGCCCCTCTGTGACTGTGTGCGCGCGTGCGCCAGTGAGAGAGGGCTCACACTCTTCTCTCAGTCTCGTCTGGTCTCGGGACGAATCGGGAGCGTTGTAGTGGAAATATTGGGAATGATGAGGATGAGACATCATCCCTAACAACGTTCCTAACAGGATCTATTCATCTGGAATATAATACACTGACTGACTGGATCACTACCAGGATCTGACATGGAAGGACTGCTCTCTCCCATGAGGACCAGGGTAGGTGTGTGTGTGTTTGCATGTGTGCGTGCGTGCGTGCATGCATGCGTGTGCGTGCATGTTAGTTACCCGGGCTTATTTTACTAACTCAAAGCAAATCAGATGTTATTGGTCGAGAACACATATTTGCAGATGCTATCGCAGGTGCAGCAAAATGCTTATGTTTCTAGCTCCAACAGTGCAGTAATACCTACCAATACAGACAAATCCCCAAAATAAAAGTCAGGAATAACAATATATATACTGTATAAAGTATATATATATTTTTACCCACTCTATATGTACAGTACCAGTCAAAGGTTTGGACACAACTACTCATTCAATGGTTTTTCTTTATTTTTACTATATTCTACATTGTAGAATAATAGTGAAGACAACAAAACTATGAAATAACACATATGGAATAATGTAGTAACCAAAAAAACAAATCAAAATATATTTTATATTTGAAATTCTTCAAAGTAGCCACCCTTTGCCTTGATGACAGCTTTGCACACCCTTGGCATTCTCTCAACCAGCTTCATGAGGTAGTCACCTGGAATGCATTTCAATTAACAAGTGCGACTTGTTAAAAGTTAATTTGTGGAATTTCTTTCCTTCTTAATGCGTTTGAACCAATCAGTTGTGTTGTGACAGGGTAGGGGTGGTATACAGAAGATAGCCCTATTTGGTAAAAGACCAAGTCCATATTGTGGCAAGAACAGTGAGTACAAATGTAAACGTGATTAAAGTGACCAGTGTTCAATGACTATATACATAGGACAGCAGTCTCTAAGGAACAGGGTAGAGTACCAGGTGGTAGTAGGCTATAACTATTTAACAGTCTGATGATGTGGAGATAGAGACTGAAAAACAGCTTCTCAGTCCCAGCCTTGATGTACCTGTACCGTCTCCACCTTCTAGATGGTAGCGGGGTGAACAAGCCGTGGTTCTGGTGGCTGAGGTCCTTGATGATCTTCTTTGCCTTCCTGTGACACTGTGCTGTAGATACCCTAGAGGGCAGGCAGTGTGCCCCCGGTGATGCATTGGCCGGACCACACCACCCTCTGGAGAGTCCTGCGGTTGTGCACGATGCAATTGCTGTGCCAGGCAGTGATACAGCCCGACAGGATGCTCTCGATGGTGCATCTGCAGAAGATTTTGAGGGTGTTAGGGGCCAAGCCGAATTTCTTCAGCCTCCTGAGGTTGCGCTTTCACCACACTGTCTGTATTAATGGACCATTTCAGGTTGAATGTTTTCACCCTCTTCACTGCAACCCCGTTGATGTGGATGTGGGCGTGCTCTCTCTGCTGTCTCCTGAAGTCCACAATCAGCGCCATCATTTTGTTGAAGTTGAGGGAGAGATTATTTTCCTGGCACCACTCCGCACCACTATGGTAATGATGAACTTCGAAAATTTGTTACAGGGTTTGGTTGCCTTAACAATTTGGGTTCTCATGCTGCTGTCACCGTGGTGATGATAGAAGTCAGAGGCAAAGTTAATGGTTGCCGCCGTTGCTAGGGACGATGGGCAGAATGTTGAAGAGAGGAGTCATACTGCTGTGAGAATTCAGGTTTACATGCTGTGTGTGTGTGTTTCAATCATAGCAGTTCCTATCTCTCTACTGTTCCATTTGTTCCATACAAAATAAAGATAGAGGGTGTGTATGTGTTTTATTATCAGTGAACCAATATGCTTTGCATATAGCATAACCTACCAGGTCTCACAGTCTCCTGTCAGAATTAGACGTTCATCCATGTTTCTAAAAAACGATCTAAGGCACTGCATTGCAGTGTGACTGCATTGCTGAGGTGTCACTACAGCCTTGGGTCCAATCCCAGGCTGTATCACATGAACGGGAGACCCATGGGGCGGTGTAGAATTGTCCCAACATTGTCCGGGTTAGGGGATTGACCAGCCGGGATTTCCTTGTCTCATTGTGGCTGGCCGGGCATTTGCAAGCTGACCTCGGTCGTCAGTTGGATAGTGTTTCCTCCGACACATTGGTGCAAACGGTGTGTCAAGAAGCAGCAAGGTCGTGTTTCGGAGGACACATGGCTCTCGACCTTTGCCTCTCCCTAGTCTGTAGGGGAGTTGCAGCAATGAGACAAGATCATAACTACCTATTGGATATGGGAAGAAAAAGGGGGTAAAAAATATATGCATAAACGGTTAATTTTGAACGGTTAAGGTTTGGGATAGGCTTATTAAAACACAAATCTCCAAAACAACTTTGGACCGCTGGATTTGAACTTGCAACCTTTAGAATAAAAGGCAGATGCTTACACCAATTCACCATCCACAATGTCCTCGCAAAACCGAAACCTACTTGAAGGTAACAGCGCTCACTGTTGCCCATAGTGCCCAGTTTCCACTTCATCTCCCGACGTCCTCAGACATGGATGGATGTCGAATACTGACTTGTATCACAGGTGACCTGGCTGAGCATCATTTGTAGGTACCCTGTGTATGTATGAGTGTGGTATGAGTAAACATCATAGTATACAATAGAGATGTGGAAGGGCAGTGCTGCTGTAATAAATATGTATATGTTTGACCAGTGTGTTGCTGCTGCTGCTATGACCAGATAAAATAGCATTCTACTATTATCATCAGGGATGGGAGGGGAGGAGAAATGTTGGTCTCTGTTTGTCTGTTACAGTGTAGTGGTGATTAATGTCCGTTGTTCAGTAAGATATGCACTGAATCGTCTCTCTCACACACACACACTCTCTCAGTTCTACAGTGGGCTGAAGGACTGTATAGTTCTAATATCTCCTGGGAGAGGAGAGTTGGTCATTTAGACAGAATCCCCCTTCCCTTCACATCTCTACAGCCTTCTCTCCCTCCCCATACCTCCTCCCCTCACCCCTCTCTCCCCCGTGCCACCCCTCTACTCTCCAATCTGTTAACAGTGTTCCCCAGCCACACAGAGTGGTAAAGGTGTAAATCCAAGCTGTTGGCTATAAACTGTTGAGTGTGTAACAAAGTCAAGCTGGTTGCAGCAAGTTGTCTCTTGCTTTAAAACCTCAGAGTATCAAGTGAGGACAACTATTATTTTCATGGACTTCTTAGACTATAAAATGAACAAAGTGAGCACAGTGAGTTCCAACCCCATGTACGCGTTTCTGTCTGTGTGTGTGTGTGTGTGTGTGTGTGTGTGTGTGTGTGTGTGTGTGTGTGTGTGTGTGTGTGTGTGTGTGTGTGTGTGTGTGTGTGTGTGTGTGTGTGTGTGTGTGTGTGCGTGCGCGCGTGTGCGTGCGTGCGAGTGCATGTATCTGTGGCAGAGTGAGTCTGATCTAATCCTCTCCACTCAACATTTTCACCCCTGAATTCACAACCAGTGAGTTACCAACCAATTTTGAAGGGGTTTGTCCAATCAGGGTCGTCACACACTGCAACAGTCGTCCCCCTCTCCTCTCATCTCATTCCCCTTTACTCTCCTCCATCAATCCCCCTACATCGATGGTTCCAGACTGTCTCTCTCTCTACCCGCTCTCTCCCTTTCTCTCATTCTCTCTCTCACTCTTTCTGTTTTGGCAGTCCATCTGATCTCTGTAATAGGTTTTTCCAGATCTCTCTGTGATCTGAGCCAAGTGGAGAGTTATTGGGTGACTAGGAGGGCTAGGAGTGGTTTGGGGGATAACATTGGCCAGAGAGACCTGGCACATAGTCAACCGTGCCCGTCTGTCTTTGTGTGTGCCACCCCCTCCACCCAGCCCTAATGTATCGGTGCCATCTCCATATCAATTCCAGCCAAGCCAAACCAAACAGCCAAGGGGAGTTCCATGGATTTCATTGACTAGAGTGCCAGACATAATGACAGTTGTCTGCTAAAAGAAGGTCAGTGTTTCACACAGTATACTGTACATTTGAATGGGTTTGTGTCAGGTTACTCACATATGAACACATAGAAAGAGAGTCTTTCCATTTCTGATTGGTACACTTCAACTCGATATATGTTACTTTAAACACTAAACAGTGTTAAAGAGACTTGTGGGAGTTGGGATTGGTAGAGAGAGTAGAGACAGTATAGCCATTCCCAAGCCTAAAGGGTCGCACACATGGAACTGAATGGATCTCCCGTTCTTCTACCGATCGTTCAGCGCGCTGTTGACGTCTGACTACAGACATGTAAAATTGATTTGCACTCGGTTCGCAAGTACTCTTGACAGGCAAACGCTATTGGTGTGTTCGAGCCTATAGAGCTCAACTCTTTCTGAGACCGCAGTTACCAGTGGCACTGTTATCTCTCTCCTTTTCCTTTCTCTCACGTTGTCTATCAGTCTCCATGTCCCCCAATCTCTGATTTCTGTTCCCTTGATTATTTTTTTCTCTTCCTTCTTCTATCTCACTCTCTCTCTCTCTCTTGTACATTCAATAGCCATGGTAGTAATGATGGTCAGTCAAGCATAACATTTGAATAAAACAAGCATCGCTGGACTGTACTTAATTGCCTCTTTGTCTAGTTATATAGCTATGCAGAGATCAGAATGTCACACACAAACACCATCTCTGTCCCTTGTGGTATCATCTGTAGTGTGTAATGTATGCATGTAGGTCAATAGAATAGTACGAAACTCAACAGCTTCAGAGAGTCCTTACTCTAGAGAACGTGTGTGTGTGTGTGTGTTTGTGAACATGTACTGAATGTGTATCTGGTGTCCAGCTGTCTGTGTTTATACTAACAGATTGAGCCATTATAGGAACGGCCAAGGGCTGGAAGACGCACGCATGCATGGACGGACGCAAGCAGGGATACACACACACACACACACACACACACACACACACACACACACACACACACACACACACACACACACACACGCACACACACACACACACACACACACACATGCACACACACACACACACACACACACACACACACACACCCTCCAGCAATCAAAATGACTCTCCTAGGCAGCCCATATAGCAGGCTGGCCTCAAGCATCATGTTTATTTCGGCCCCCTACTCTCTCCCTCTCGCCTCCTCTTTTCTCACTCTCATCCTCCTCCCTCTCTCCATCCCTCTCCTCATCCCCCTCCCTCCCATCCTCCTCCCTCTCTCCATCCCTCTCCCTCCCGTCCTCCATCCCTCCACCTGGTTCATTAGAGGGCAGGCAGCAGTCAGGATGGTTCAGGTTAAAAGAAGAGAAGGAAAAGAACAGAGAGAGAAAACGAGGTGAAGGAAGAGTAGAGAGGGAGGTGGTCGGGCCAGGACCCCATAGAGCTGCCCACCTCGCTGCCTGCTTGAATATAATTAGGAGAGAAAGGCATATCTAGAGAGGTCTGGCCTTACAAGAGAGGTGAGAGGTGGACTCCCTCGACAAACACACACACACACACACTGGCAGCAGGTAAAGGCTAGAGCGGACAGAGAGAAAATGACAGGCGGCCATATTGAAGGCAGAGCCAGGATACTCCGTTTCCCAGCTGTCACTACTGCTCTCAGAAAGACAAGGGGGGATTGGCAGGTGGGGGCAGTCATCTATGATCTAATTTGTTATTATGTTTTAGGGTCTGGGGCAGGGACAGACATCTCTGGTCCTAGGGGGCCTTGGTGTCTGCTGGTTTGTTCTTCCTTTCAAATCAGCATTTGATTTAGAATTATTTTAGGGAACCAAGTGCCAGGCAAAAGAGAAAACCAGCAGACAGTCATGTGGTGGTGATGTCAGTGAGCTGTAGGAAGCCATGTAGACTGACTGATCCTCAGTCTGTACCTGTTTCATGCTGTCACTATGTGTCTCTGATCTGTACTGGGCCTGTTTTTGAAACAGCATGGCACTGCAGGTCGCACAAGCAAACAATCTCTGATCTCTACTGGGCCTGTGTGTTCCACAGAACAGAATGAGTGAACCAATGAAAAATGTAATGTTAGAGGTTGTCATGGAAACAGTAACCTAATTTTCTGCTTCATTGGCTGCCATCAGTTCTAGGGCTTTATATTATTTTCAGTGTGTGTGTGTGTGGGGGGGGGGGGTTCAGGTTGTATGGGGGGGTAGGGTTGGTGGGGGAAGCTGGGGGTAATGATTTAAAGTCATCCCTGGGCATGCATCTGAACGATGCATAAATACACACACACGGTTGATAAACAAGTAGTGGATTAGTGTTGTCACCGGTGGGTCACCTCTCCAATAGAGGTCGACCCTGCTAAGAGCAGGTGTCATACACCACCCTATCTCACGATCTACATAGCCTGGACAGACACACACACACCTGCTGTCACGGCATTCGTCGGAAGAAGAAGAGGAATCGTCAGACCAAAATGCAGCGGGGTACGTGTTCATCTTTATTCGCTTAACTGACTGAACACTGAATACAAAATAACAAAAAGAATAGCCGAAACAGTTCTGCAAGGTGCAACCAACACTAAACAGAAAATAACCACCCACAACTAACAGTGGGAAAACAGGCTACCTAAATATGGTTCTCAATCAGAGACAACAATTGACAGCTGCCTCTGATTGGGAACCATACCAGGCCAAACACATAGAAATACAAAACATAGAACAAAACATAGAATGCCCACCCCAACTCACGCCCTAACCAAACCAAAATAGAGACATAAACAAGGAACTAAGGTCAGGGCGTGACAGTACCCCCCCCCCCCCCCACCCAAAGGTGCGGACTCCGGCCGCAAAACCTGAACCTATAGGGGAGGGTCTGGGTGGGCATTTCACCGTGGTGGCGGCTCTGGTGCGGGACGTAGACCCCGATCCACCTCTGGCTTGGCCCACTTAGGTGGCGCCTCTAGAGCGGGGACCCTCGCCACCGACCTCGGACTGGGGACCCTAGCAGCGGGCCCCAGACAGGAGGGCGACTCTGGCGGCTCCGGACAGGAGGGAGACTCTGGCGGCTCCGGACAGGAGGGAGACTCTGGCGGCTCCGGACAGGAGGGAGACTCTGGCGGCTCCGGACAGGAGGGAGACTCTGGCGGCTCCGGACAGGAGGGCGTCGCTGGAGGCTCCAGTCTGGAGGGCGTCGCTGGAGGCTCCGTACTGGCAGCCTTTGTTGGAGGCTTCGTGCCATGGATCATCACTGGAGGCTTCTTGCCATGGAACATCACTGGAGGCTTCGTGCCATGGAACATCACTGGAGACTTCGTGCCATGGAACATCACTGGAGGCTTCGTGCCATGGATCATCACTGGAGGCTTCGTGCCATGGATCATCACTGGAGGCTTCGTGCCATGGATCATCACAGGAGTGGAGAGACACACAGGAGGCCTGGCTCTGGGAGAAGGCACAGGACTCACCAGGCTGGGGAGACATGCAGGAGGGTTAGGGCTTAGCACAGGCACAGAACTCACCAGGCTGGGGAGACATGCAGGAGGCCTTGACCTTGGCCGAGGCACCGGATGCACTGGGCCGTGGAGGCGCACTGGAGGTCTCGAGCAACGAGCCTGCACAACTCGTCCTGGCTGGATACCCCCTGTAGCCCGGCAAGTGCGGGGAGTTGGAACAGGATGCACTGGGCTGTGCTGGCGAACCGGGGACACCGTGCATAGGGCTGGTGCAGTATAACCCGGGCCGAGGAGACGCACTGGAGACCAGATGCGCTGAGCCGGCATCATCCCTCCTGGCTCGATGCCCACTCTAGCCCGGCCGATACGAGGAGCTGCGATGTAGCGCACCGGGCTATGCGTGCGCACTGGGGACACCTTGCGCTTCCCCGCATAACACGGTGCCTGCCCAGTCACTCTCTCGCCACGGTAAGCACGGGGAGTTGGCGCAGGTCTCCTACCTGACTCCGCCAATCTCACCGTGTGCCCCCCCCCCCCCCAAAGATGTTCTGGGGCTGCCTCTCGTGCACGTTACCTCGAGCCAATTCCTCATAGTGTCGCCGCTACGCTCTAGCTGCCTCCAGCTCCTCTTTCGGACGGCGATACTCTCCCGGCTGTGCCCAGGGTCCCTTTCCGTCCAATATTTCCTCCCATGTCCAAGAGTCCATTCCACGCTGCTTGGTCCTTTGGTGGTGGGTAGTTCTGTAACGATTGTCGTCGGGAGAAGGAGAAGAGGACCAAGGTGCAGCGTGGTAAGTGTCCATATTAACTTTTAATAAATATTAACACTTGAACAAAAACAACAAAATGACAAACGAACAGTTCTGCAAGGTGCAACCAACACTAAACAGAAAATAACTACCCACAAACACAGGTGGGAACAGGCTACCTAAATATGGTTCTCAATCAGAGACAACGATTGACAGCTGCCTCTGATTGGGAACCATACCAGGCCAAACACATAGAAATACAAAACATAGAACAAAACATAGAATGCCCACCCCAACTCACGCCCTAACCAAACCAAAATAGAGACATAAACAAGGAACTAAGGTCAGGGCGTGACACCTGCATAAAGATAATTATACCTTGCATAGGAAAGCAGCTTATCTCTCCCGCTCACCTCATTTTCTGTTCATCTCTTATCTCCTTTCTTCAACCCCTTTTGACTCAATCCTCTCCTCTCTTCCTCCCATAACCCATCCTTTCCTACCTCCACTCAGCCTTCCACCAATCACCCATTCTCATCCTCCCTGTCTCCATACCTTCATCATCAAATCCTCAACTCTCTCCCTTCCTGTCCGTCACCCTCTCTCATCGCTCTCCTCACAACGTCTCCCATTACTCTATTCCTCCCTCACCCCATCACCCATCCCTCTACTCTCTTTCACCCTCATCAAATCCTCTCCTCTACCTCTCTCCTCCCTCCCCCTTTCCCCTACAGCTCTTCAACTCTTCACTCTGTATCTACGCCTCGTGAAATTTGATTGGTTGACCCCTAGCTGGTCTGATGTCAGCACTGTCCTAGGGCCAGTGGAAGAGGGAGGTGTAGGTATGAGAGGTGGGGGGGGTTAGACACATCAGGGGGTTATTAAAGGTGTTTTACCCCCATGGCTATGAATCCATACATTTCACCATCTGTCTGCCCATGCAGAGATCTCCTCTGGTAGCATCTCCAAGGAAATGGAGGGATTGTTAGAATTCTAACTGCAGATCAATGTTATTTTAGGTTATTTTTCTTCCGAGCAGACACTGTTAATTAAATGTAACATATTTGAAGCTTGTAGTACTTGGAATATCTCCGAACAGTTTTAAGAGGCATAACAGTTGATCATTCTTTTGTGGTCCCTTTTCCTTTGATCTTTGCATCTGGTGACACTGCCCTGACACAGGGGAAAGGCAGCAAGAGCGATAAGATACATTTTTTGCTATGAGGTTGCTAAACTTGATTGCATGTAAGTGTCAGTTGATTTGCGAATCAGAGATGAACATTTCTCTGGTTTGGACAATGTTGATGTAGTGAGATCAAGTTAGTTACATGCACGTACACACAAAGTAGTGTATTTGCAGTGCACCTTTTCCTTTGTCAGTGTTCAGTTATTATAATCCTTCTGCAGCGTGTGTGATATTAGCATGCACTGCATTTGCAGCTGCAGTTTTTATGCTTAAGTGCACAAATGACTAATTCATGATTTACATACACTGCTGCCCAAGGATACAGAGGAGAAATTGAGCTCACACACATCCAGAACAGTTCTCTCTCACACACACACACGCACGCATGCACGCACGCACGCACGCACACCCTACCACTACCCTCTACGTTTACCCATACATCTACACACATCTGTGAAAACTGCACACCTACACAGACAGATGGACAAACAGTTGAATTCGGAAGTTTACATACACTTAGGTTGGAGTCATTAAAACTCGTTTTTCAACCACTCCACAAATTTCTTGTAAACAAACTATAGTTTTGGCAAGTCGGTTAGGACATCTACTTTGTGCATGACACAAGTCATTTTTCCAACAATTGTTTACAGACAGATTATTTCACTTATAATTCACTGTATCACAATTCCAGTGGGTCAGAAGTTTACATACACTAAGTTGTTAACTGTGCCTTTAAACAGCTTGGAAAACTCTAGAAAATTATGTCATGGCTTTAGAACCTTCTGATAGGCTAATTGACATCATTTGAATCAATTGGAGGTGTACCTGTGGATGTATTTCAAGGCCTACCTTCAAACTCAGTGCCTCTTTGCTTGACATCATGGGAAAATCAAAAGAAATCAGCCAAGACCTCAGGAAAAAAACTGTAGACCTCCACAAGTCTGGTTCATCCTTGGGAGCAATTTCCAAACGCCTGAAGGTACCACGTTCATCTGTACAAACAAAAGTACACAAGTGTAAACACCATGGGACCACCCAGTCATCATACCGCTCAGGAAGGAGAAGCGTTCTGTCTCCTAGAGATGAACGTACTTTGGTGCGAAAATGCAAATATATCCCAGAACAACAGCAAAGGACCTTGTGAAGATGCTGGAGGAAACAGATACAAAATTATCTATATCCACAGTAAAATGAGTCCTATATCGACATACCCTGATAGGCCTCTCAGCAAGGAAGAAGCCACTGCTGCAAAACAGCCATAAAAAAGCCAGACTACGGTTTGCAACTGCACATGGGGACAAAGATCGTACTTTTTGCGGTCAGACATAGACAGTAGCGGTCAGGCCTAGACAGTAGCGACCAGGCCTAGACAGTAGAGGTCAGGCCTAGACAGTAGCGGTCAGGCCTAGACAGTAGCGGTCAGGCCTAGACAGTAGCGGTCAGGCCTAGACAGTAGCGGTCAGGCATAGACAGTAGCGGTCAGGCCTAGACAGTAGAGGTCAGGCCTAGACAGTAGAAGTCAGGCCTAGATGACACTACAGTGATAGGCTTGATTACCAACAACGACGAGATGGCCTACAGGGAGGAGGTGAGGGCCCTCGGAGTGTAGTGTCAGGAAAATAACCTCAAACTCAATGTCAACAAAACAAAGGAGATGATCGTGGACTTCAGGAAACGGCAGAGGGAGCAGCCCCCTATCCCTATCCACAAGACAGTAGTGGAGAAGGTGTAAAGTTTTAAGTTCCTTGGCGTACACATCACGGACAAACTGAAATGGTCCACCCACACAGACAGCGTTGTGAAGAAGGCGCAGCAGCGCCTCCTCAACCTCAGGAGGCTGAAGAAATTCGACTTGTCACCAAAAACACTCAAACTTCTACAGATGCACAATCGAGAGCATTCTGTCGGGCTGTATCACCGCCTGATACGGCAACTGCTCTGCCCACAACCGTAAGGCTCTCCAGAGGGTAGTGAGGTCTGCACAACGCATCACCGGGGGCAAACTACCTGCCCTCCAAGACACCTACACCACCCGCTGTCACAAGAAGGCCAAAAAGATCATGAAGGACAACAACCACCCGAGCCACTGCCTGTTCACCCCGCTATCATCCAGAAGGCGAGGTCAGTACAGGTGCATCAAAGCTGGGACCGAGAGACTGAAAAACAGCTTCTATTTCAAGGCCATCAGACTGTTAAACAGCCACCACTAACATTGAGTGGCTGCTGCCAACATACTGACTCATCTCTAGCCACTTTAATAATGAAAAATTGATGTAATAAATGTATCACTAGCCACTTTAAATAATGCCACTTTATATAATGTTTACATACCCTACATTACTCATCTCATATGTATATACTGTACTCTATACCATCTACTGCATCTTGCCTATGCCATTCGACCATCGCTCATTCATATATCTTTATGTAGATATTCTTATTCATTCATTCCTTTACACTTGTGTGTATAAGGTAGTTGTTGTGAAATTGTTAGATTACTAGATTGCATGGTCGGAACTAGAAGCACAAGCATTTCGCTACACTCGCATTAACATCTGTTAACCATGTGTATGTGACAAATAAAATTTGATTTGATTTGATAGTAGCAGTCAGGCCTAGACAGTACCGGTCAGGCCTAGACAGTAGTGGTCAGGCCTAGACAGTAGTGGTCAGGCCTAGACAGTAGCGGTCAGGCCTAGACAGTAGCATTCAGTTTTAGACAGTAGCGGTGTGTATAACCCATATTACATCCTATGTGTTGTGATAATTGGGTTGCTTGCTTTATAGCCTGTTAGTTCATATGCCTTGACACCGTGATATATAGGCCTAAAGACCGAGACAATAAGAAGACAGTGGCAGAATAAATTTAACCACACATTTATTTAATCACAAAAATAGCATCCTCTGTCCAGTGAATTCCACAAAGCATATTGCAAGACAGTTACATGACCTACAGCATGGTCAAGCAAGTTAATGTTTCCGACATTTTTGGACCACTAAACTACTATTGATTTAGAACCACAGAGAGTTACAGCAAGTCATAAAGAAAACAGGAGCTGCCTACACTATTCCAGCACCATTTCAATCAAATCACCTCTGCTTAGTCTAATACAGTGACAACAAATATATAACAAAAACAATTTAGTCCAACCAACGTAAGCTAAATATGATGTGGCTATCCATGGTTCTGATTTGTGTGTGTGCGCGTGTGCTTTCGTGCAAGTAGAAAAATATGTTGACTCTCCCTACCTGTGGAGAAACGCCAATGCCATCCTTCTCTCTTTTATATTGACGAAACGGTCTATCACTGTCACGGCCGTCGTAGGGAGGAGACCAAGGCGCAGCGTGGAAAGCGTACATTATTCTCTATTAAAGAAAGAACACTGAACAAAACTAACAAAATAACAAAACGAACCGTGAAGCTAATATGGATAGTGCAGACAGGCAACTAAACATAGAACAAGATGCTCCCCAGAGGGTAGTGATGCGTTGTGCAGACCTCACTACCCTCTGGAGAGCATGGAATATATAAAAGAGAGAAATATAAAAGAAAGAAGGATGGCATTGGCGTTTCTCCACAGGTAGGGAGAGTCAACATATTTTTCTACTCTGATTGGGAACCAATTCAGGCCACCATAGACATACATATACCTAGACTTACCAAAACCCCTAGACATACAACAAACCCTAGACAATACAAAACAAGCATACCCACCCTCGTCACAACCTGACCTAACCAAAATAATAAAGAAAACATAGATAACTAAGGTCAGGGCGTGACAATCACTCTGTCATATAGTACGTAATTTTATTTTTTGTTGTCCTAGGCTACCTGGCTATAACTCGCTAGCCTAACTTCCATTAATGGGCAACGTTAGCTAGTTAACATTAGCCTTCTACATCTAGCTACATATTGAACTTCCATCCTCTCAGGCCAGGGGCACAAACATGTTTGAATTTATGGTTAGATCAGAATCACCATTATAATCATTGGCCTTGACAGAGAATTAAGTAAAACCACAAGTCCAAATCCCTATCTCCATCTATGGCTAATTTAGGGAAGGAACAATTTTAGTTAGCTAGTGGCCACAGGAGGAAAACAACACAACAAGATGCAACAATTCAAGTTTTTCTGTCAATGATGTGTGCTCTCAATGGGATTTGATAGGAGTGACACCAAAATCAAACTGGCTGCCCTTGACACTTTTTTTTTGTGTGCCAGGACCATTAACAGTTGAGCTCGCTCATTTTAGCTCAACGCTGATTGGCAAATTTTGTATGTATTTTTTTGTCAACGAAGGCCAGATACTCACTGGCTTCCCTTGCCTTCATTACTACGGGAGGCGAAATCTCATACTTGTTTGAACCAGATATCATCAGATAGATGGCCTACACATAGAGAGACTGTGGGGCGCTGTTTCGCTCGCTCAGATGCTTTCTCCTGTGAGATCCATTCAGCCTCTTGCGAATTGAAGGAAAATGATGAAACACAGAGAGATGAAAGATAAATAAATACGCTACCGTTCAAAAGAAAAGCACTTTTTTTGTCCATTAAAAAAACATCAAATTGATCAGAAATACAGTGTAGACATTGTTAATGTTGTAAATTACTGTTGTAGCTGGAAATGGCAGATTTTTATGGAATATCTATATAACTGTACAGAGGCCCATTATCAGCAACCATCACTCCTGTGTTCCAATGGCACGTTATGTTAGCTAATCCAAGTTTATCATGTTTAAAGGCTAATTGATCATTAGAAAACCCTTTTGCAATTATGTTAGCACAGCTGAAAACTGTTGTACTGATTAAAGAAACAATAAAACTGGCCTTCTTTAGACTAGTTGAGTATCTGGAGCATCAGCATTTGTGGGTTCGATTACAGGCTCAAAATGGCCAGAAATAAAGAACTTTCTTCTGAAACTCGTCAGTCTATTCTTGTTCTGAGAAATGAAGGCTATTCCATGTGAGAAATTGCCAAGAAACTGAAGATCTCATACAACGCTGTGTACTTCTCCCTTCACAGAACAGCGCAAACTGGCTCTAACCAGAATAGAAAGAGGAGTGAGAGGCCACTGTGCACAACTGAGCAAGAGGACAAGTACATTAGAGTGTCTAGTTTGAGAAACAGACGCCTCACAAGTCCTCAAATGGCAGCTTCATTAAATAGTACACGCAAAACACCAGTCTCAACGTCAATAGTGAAGAGGCGACTCCGGGATGCTGGCCTTCTAGGCAGAGTTCCTCTGTCCAGTGTCTGTGTTCTTTTGCCCATCTTAATCTTTTCTTTTTATTGGCCTGTCTGAGATATGGCTTTTTCTTTGCAACTCTGCCTAGAAAGCCAGCATCCCGGAGTCGCCTCTTCACTGTTGACGTTGACGAGATGCATAGAACTGACGAGGTTCTATGCATCTCTCGATGAACAAAACTTTCCAAAGATTAGGAGTCATGCTCAGAAGATGTTTGTAATGTTTGGGTCAACCTATGTATGAACAGACATTTTCAGTGATGAAATATAACAAGTCAAGACACAGATCATCTCTTACTGACTCTCACCTCTCAGCAATCCTGCGCATAGCGACGTCAGAAACTATACCGGACTTCACTGCTCTAGTCAATGCCTATCAGAGACTTCACTCCTCACACTGATTGAGTAGTTTAAATGTAATGTTGAGCTCTCTCTTTCTTGTGTTTTTGTACCCGTTAACAAGAGTTCTGTCCGTGGTGCGGAATGCACAGTGTACTTTTCTCTCCGTGTAGTTCACTGCATGTTTAATAATGAAAAAAGGAGAACATAGATGTGGTTTATTTCTGTGCATGTTAAAAAAGTAAAATAAGTAACATATCTGGACGTGATTTACAGTAGATATATCTGCCAACACAGTCATACACATGATGTATAATCCTGTAATATGATTCTGGCCCATGATGGCAAAAATATATTCTAATGTGGCCCTCCATGGAAAATAATTTCCCAGGCCTGAGACAGATAATCATGCTGTAAATTCACTGTAATGATGTCTGACTTCATGTACAGTTCAAGTCATCAGGACAGACCTTTTTGGAATGAAAACAGTACATCTTGTTGTGTCTTCCCAAGGTTTGGCATTTTATATTTGTGTGTCCATGTGCATTGCTTGTAAATATATTGTTATCTTTGTTCCTCTGAAGAGCCCTCTCCTCAGCAGCAGTTCTGGAGATGACCAGTAGAGTGTGCTGTTTAATGGGAATCACCTGTGCAGCTCAGACTGTACTGAGCTGTGGCCCTGTGTCACTCTGTATAGTTCCCCTTTTGGCCCCAATAAACTTTGCCTTTTATTGGACATCTCTCCCCACATATCATATACACACTCACATGCATGTGCACAAACACACACACACACACACACACACACACACACACACACACACACACACACACACACACACACACACACACACACACACACACACACACACACCCTCTCCCCTCTCATCTGTCAACCTCCTAACTCTATGACATGGCCACTAACAGGGGAAGCAGGTGTGTGTGTGTGTGTGTGTGTGTGTGTGTGTGTGTGTGTGTGTGTGTGTGTGTGTGTGTGTGTGTGTGTGTGTGTGTGTGTGTGTGTGTGTGTGTGTGTGTGTGTGTGTGTGTGTGTGTGTAATGAGGGGGTTCTAGTGCATGTTTAATTAATGACCTCAGCCTCCCCCTCCCGCTGTCAAATTGCAGCATATGCTATTGGCCAGTGAGAGAGGGAGGAAAAGAGAGAGAGAAAAAAAGAGAAGGGGAGAGAGAAGGGGGGAATGAGAAGGAGAGAGAGTGTATGCAGCAAATGTTATAGGCAGTATGTGAAATAATAATGACAGGGTGTGTTAGTGACAGATTGACAGGCCTGTAACGTCTTGTGTTTCCTGGAGAGACCTTTACACTGGACTTAACCCATGGCTCCTCCCTCTCTACTACCTCTGACCCCTCCTCCCTGTTTTTCCTTGATCCTCCCCTTGCCTCTCTGTCCACCTCTTTTCCCCCTGTTCCTCTCTCTGCTCTGCCCCTCTAGCCCCCAATCATCCACTCCCTGTCGCCCATACCATACCCCATGATGAGGAGAAACGAACATCCAGACATACTGTAGATGGGACAGGACTGGCCTTGGGGGGAGTGTGACTCCCCCTCTCTCTTCTTCCCCTCCCTCAGTGTCACTTCAAAGTGAATTTGTCTCCCCTGCCTCTGTTACTGCCTATCATTGGAACAAAAGGAGAATCCCCCTCCTCAGGTAATGTCAGGACAATGGTTTCAGTACAGCAGGGTAACGTTACTGGGCCCATCTGGACTGTAGTAATACTGTCTGGGGTGGGGGAGGGGTGTAGCAGTCAGCAGGGTTTGGGTTGGCCAACCACAGTCTTGAAGGGCAGATGGGCAGTAGATAGATATTTGTAAGATGGAATGATGGATGTGGTTGTAATGATTCATTTGTGGGGTAGGGTAGAGTGGGGTGGGGGGCTGCATACTCTCACTGAGCTGTAGTGCTGGGATGCATGGGGTACAGGTGCACAAGCTTTATAGAGGGGTAGTTAGATCACAATTATTCATTATCTATGGGGCGGGGGGGGGGGGGGGGGGGGGGGGGGGTGTTGTTGTATGACTGTGTATGTGTGTGCAGTGTGGCCCTGAGAGATGTGTTGGTAGAATTTTGAGGGAGAAAATGAAGGTCCATTGTATTCTTCTATTCTATTCTGCCTAGAGTGATTCTCAGGGGCATTACAAGGCGCAGTATGACAGTGACAGTGATAGTGATAGTGGTTGTGGCAGTATGACAGTGATAGTGATTGTGGCAGTATGACAGTGATAGTGTTAGTGGTTGTGGCAGTATGACAGTGATAGTGGTTGTGGCAGTATGACAGTGATAGTGATAGTGGTTGTGGCAGTGTGACAGTGATAGTGGTTGTGGCAGCATGACAGTGATAGTGATAGTGGTTGTGGCAGCATGACAGTGACAGTGAGAGTGGTTATGGCAGTATGACAGTATGATAGTGATAGTGGTTGTGGCAGCATGACAGTGACAGTGATAGTGGTTGTGGCAGTATGACAGTGACAGTGATAGTGGTTGTGGCAGCATGACAATGATAGTGATAGTGGTTGTGGCAGTATGACAGTATGACAGTGATAGTGGTTGTGGCAGCATGACAGTGACAGCGATAGTGGTTGTGGCAGTATGACAGTGATAGTGATTGTGGTTGTGGCAGTATGACAGTGATAGTGATAGTGGTTGTGGTAGTATGACAGTGATAGTGGTTGTGGCAGTATGACAGTGATAGTGATAGTGGTTGTGGCAGTATGACAGTGATAGTGATAGTGGTTGTGGCAGTATGACAGTGATAGTAATAGTGGTTGTGGCAGTATGACAGTGATAGTGGTTGTGGCAGCATGACAGTGATAGTGATAGTGGTTGTGGCAGTATGACAGTGACAGTGATAGTGGTTGTGGCAGTATGACAGTGATAGTGGTTGTGGCAGTATGACAGTGATAGTGATAGTGGTTGTGGCAGTATGACAGTGATAGTGATAGTGGTTGTGGCAGCATGACAGTGATAGTGATAGTGGTTGCGGCAGTATGACAGTGACAGTGATAGTGGTTGTGGCAGTATGACAGTGATAGTGATAGTGGTTGTGGCAGCATGACAGTGATAGTGATAGTGGTTGTGGCAGTATGAGAGTGACAGTGATAGTGGTTGTGGCAGTATGACAGTGATAGTGATAGTGGTTGTGGCAGTATGACAGTGATAGTGATAGTGGTTGTGGCAGTATGACAGTGACAGTGGTAGTGGTTGTGGCAGCATGACAGTGATAGTGATAGTGGTTGTGGCAGTATGACAGTGACAGTGATAGTGGTTGTGGCAGTATGACAGTGATAGTGATAGTGGTTGTGGCAGTATGACAGTGATAGTGATAGTGGTTGTGGCAGTATGATAGTGATAGTGTTTGTGGCAGTATGACAGTGATAGTGATAGTAGTTGCGACAGTATGACAGTGATAGTGATAGTGGTTGTGGCAGTATGACAGTGATAGTGATAGTGGTTGTGGCAGTATAACAGTGACAGTGGTAGTGGTTGTGGCAGTATGACAGTGATAGTAGTTGTGGCAGTATGACAGTGATAGTGGTTGTGGCAGTATGACAGTGACCGTGATAGTGGTTGTGGCAGTATGACAGTGATAGTGATAGTGGTTGTGGCAGTATGACAGTGACAGTGATAGTGGTTGTGGCAGCATGACAGTGATAGTGGTTGTGGGAGTATGACAGTGACAGAGATTGTGGTTGTGGCAGTATGACAGTGATATTGATAGTGGTTGTGGCAGTATTACAGTGACAGTGATGGTGGTTGTGGCAGCATGACAGTGATAGTGATAGTGGTTGTGGCAGTATGATAGTGACAGTGATAGTGGTTGTGGCAGCATGACAATGATAGTGATAGTGGTTGTGGCAGTATGACAGTGACAGTGATAGTGGTTGTGGCAGTATGACAGTGATAGATATAGTGGTTGTGGCAGTATGACAGTGACAGTGATAGTGGTTGTAGCAGCATGACAGTGATAGTGGTTGTGGCAGTATGACAGTGATAGTGATAGTGGTTGTGGCAGTATGACAGTGACAGTGATAGTGGTTGTGGCAGCATGACAGTGATAGTGATAGTGGTTGTGGCAGTATGACAGTGATAGTGATAGTGGTTGTGGCAGTATGACAGTGACAGTGGTAGTGGTTGTGGCAGCATGACAGTGATAGTGATAGTGGTTGTGGCAGTATGACCGTGGCAGTGATAGTGGTTGTGGCAGTATGACAGTGATAGTGATAGTGGTTGTGGCAGTATGACAGTGATAGTGATAGTGGTTGTGGCAGTATGACAGTGATAGTGATAGTGGTTGTGGCAGTATGACAGTGATAGTGATAGTGGTTGTGGCAGTATGACAGTGATAGTGATAGTGGTTGTGGCAGTATGACAGTGACAGTGATAGTGGTTGTGGCAGTATGAGAGTGATAGTTATAGTGGTTGTGGCAGTATGACAGTGATAGTGATAGTGGTTGTGGCAGTATGACAGTGATAGTGATAGTGGTTGTGGCAGTATGACAGTGATAGCGATAGTGGTTGTGGCGGTATGACAGTGACAGTGATAGTGGTTTTGGCAGTATGACAGTGATAGTGATAGTGGTTGTGACAGTATGACAGTGATAGGGATAGTGGTTGTGGCAGTATGACAGTGATAGTGGTTGTGGCAGTATGACAGTGATAGTGATAGTGGTTGTGGCAGTATGACAGTGATAGTGATAGTGGTTGTGGCAGTATGACAGTGATAGTGATAGTGGTTGTGGCAGTATGACAGTGATAGTGGTTGTGGCAGTATGACAGTGATAGTGATAGTGGTTGTGGCAGTATGACAGTGATAGTGATAGTGGTTGTGGCAGTATGATAGTGATAGTGGTTGTGGCAGTATGACAGTGATAGTGATAGTGGATAGGACAGAATCTTTCTCTCTCCCTCCTGTGTTAACTGTTGTCGTGTCTTTGGCTATGCCAGATTAATTGCTATGACATACTATTCTATAAAATAATTTCTCCGTAATTAATATTACCTGATTGAACTAATCATGTAAATGTAATTAACTAGAGAGGGACACCACGAAAGAATATTTATAGAGCTGTTATCTTCCGAATAAACTCTTAAAGATTTAGTAATATTTTACGTCAATAGCAGTCAAAATTAATCGTCATCTCATTCAGTCTCATATTCTGAAAGTTGTAAATTCTTGGTTATCTGCAAGAATCCTGGCTAACAAGTTGAATCAGCAATACAAAATTGGGTTTAATTATTTATTTACTAAATACCTAACTAATCACACAGAATCACACATACACAATTAAATCATAACTTGATTACAAATTGCCGTCATAAAGGAAAACGTCCCTAGCGGGCGGAACAGATATGACAGCTTGTTACACAAAGAAAAGGGGCGGGATTTTAGTGAAAGAGCGGGAGACTGGAACATAGGCGAAGCTGTGCTATCGTAAATACAGTATCTTATGCATTCTAAATTACCGCCCATTTGGAAAAGGAAAATGCAATAAATATTTACTCTGAGCTGCGCTTCAGTAGGTTGGTGGTAGATGGAAGACCGTATCGCCAACCCGAGTCCTCTGTCCTTTGAAGAATGTCTCTGGTGGTCACTGGATACGTTGGCGTAACGTCGTTGTGTAGTAGACGGGATACTCGGACTGTCCTTCCTAACCTGCGTTTGTAGCAGCTGTTGCTAACTCAACGGCTAGGAGGTATCACTTCTATAGTGAATACGAGTTCAAAGTTCATACCATTTACAACCAAAGTTCATGCTGATGTTAGCTTAGTTCTGTAGTTATTATCTGAACCATTCTGACATCGGATCGTCATCCTAATGTACCCGGAACAGGAAGTTATATTTTTGTCAATGGCTTATATAGTGGAGGGAGAGGGGTGTGTCTGAAAAGTTTATAACCCATGCCTCTTCACAGGGGCGGGCCACTGTTTGAGCAGAGGCCCAAACTTATGAAAACCCAAATCTCTCATTTGGAAGCTAAAATTACATTTCATCTCTTCACAAATAATTTCATATTCAAACATTTGAATTAAACAACAATTCCATGTGAATCCGATACCTCTGAGGTTTAGACTTTCCACAGTAGAGTTTATGTCATTCTATCATTGATGAGACTGTGTCAGAGGGCAACCGAACTGACATAATATACCTTAAGTACCACCGCATATGTTCAGTTGGTCGGATTACCAGAATATAGTTCATTTCCCCCCAACTTCTGATGTTCCCAGAATCTCTATGTTAACCAAGGGGTTTTCTTATGTCACATCAGTAGGGAAGAGGAACGGGGGAGGGGGGAAAGAGGTATTTATGTCTGTCATAAACCTACCCCCAGGCCAACGTCATGACACTGTGTTCTCCCATATTCCCCTGGACCCCTGGGGTTAGCATCATGTTTACTCCGTTTCTCTCTATGATCTAGCCCGTCTAAATTAAATATGGATTAACATGTGTTTAAAGTTTGGGTCCGGGGTGTGGCCTGTGTGTGTGTCAGGAATGAGAGTGCATGTGTGTGTGTTTTTAGGTGATAGTGGTGTCCAGACTATGGTTTGTGCAGTGATGACTTTGAGGTAATGTGTGTGCACAATTCAGTGGCGTTGTTGTGAACATGTAGGCAGACACCCATAGGCAAAGTGCAAATAACTATAACTGAATTAGCGTTGGAGAAACAAGCCATGTACTTATTTCACCCTGAAAGTGTGTGTTTGTGTGTGTGTGTGTGTGTGTGTGTGTGTGTGTGTGTGTGTGTGTGTGTGTGTGTGTGTGTGTGTGTGTGTGTGTGTGTGTGTGTGTGTGTGTGTGTGTGTGTGTGTGTGTGTGTGTGTGTGTGTGTGTGTGTGTGTGTGTGTGTGTGTGCGTGTGTGTGCGTGCGTGCGTGGATATAAGGAGAAAGTGGACCGAGTTTACTGGGGCAGAAAAATGCTGGAGCGTGACTTACTTTGGTGTCTTTCTAGAAGCTTCCGAAAGATGCCTCCGTCGCACTCTGTCTGCTCACTGCCTTACACTCACACTAGTGAGAGTTGTGCTTGTGTGTATATAGGGCAGACAGAGACACGGTCTGGTTATCGCTGATCGAGTTAGAAAAGGTGGCAAAGGTGTGTGTTTGCAGATGTCTATGCCTGACTGTGTGTTACTGTGTATGTTGGTGTGCATAGTTCTTATAGCAACCATGTGTGTGTATCACAGGAGGGTGGTGGCACCTTAATTGCGGAGGACGGGCTCCTGGTAATGGCTGGAGCAGAATAGGTGGAATGGTATCACATACAGTACCAGTCAAAAGTTTGGACACACCTACTAATTCAAGGGTTTTTCTTTATTTTTACTATTTTCTACTTTGTAGAATAATAGTGAAGACATCAAAACTATGAAATAACACATATGGAATCATGTAATAGCCAAAAATGTGTTAGACTAATATATATTTTATATTTTATATTCTTCAAAGCAGCCACCCTTTGCCTTGATGACAGCTTTGCACACTCTTGGCATTATCTCAACCAGCTTTACCTGGAATTATTTTCCAACAGTCTTGAAGGAGTTCCCACATATGCTGAGCACTGGCTGCTTTTCCTTCACTCTGCGGTCCAACTCATCACAAACCATCTCAATTTATCAGGTCCCAAGGTAAGACCCAAGTGCAGACTGTGTGAAGTAACAATGTGTATTGTAACAACAGCGACAGGCAAACGACAGCTCAAGGCAGGCAGTGGTCGATAATCCAGAGTAGAGGCCAAGGAACAGGACGGCAGGCAGGCTCAGGGTCAGGTCAGGCAGAGGTCGGTAATCCAGAGGTGGAGCAAAGGTACAGAACGGCAGGCAGGCAGGCTCAGGGTCAGGTCAGGCAGAGGTCGGTAATCCAGAGGTGGAGCAAAGGTACAGAACGGCAGGCAGGCAGGCTCAGGGTCAGGGACAGGCAGATTGGTCAGGCAGGCGGGTACAGGGTCAGGATAGGCAAGGGTTAAAACCCAGGAGGACGAGAAAAGAGAAACTGGAAAGAACAGGAGCTGAGACACAAAACGCTGGTAGGCTTGAACAAGCAAGACGAAATGGCAACAGACAGACAGAAAACACAGGTATAAGTACACCGGGGATAACGGGGAAGATGGGCGACACCCGGAGGGGGGTGGAGACAATCACAAAGACAGGTGAAACAGATCAGGGTGTGACACACTTGGGTTGAGGTCAGATGATTGTGGAGGCCAGGTCATCTGACGCAGCACTCCATTACTCTCCGTCTTGGTCAAATAGCCCTTACACAGCCTGTCGGTGTGTTGGGTCATTGTCCTGTTGAAAAACAAATGTTAAACCCACTAAGCGCAAACCAGATGAGATGGCGTATCGCTGCAGAATGCTGTAGTAGCCATGCTGGTTAAGTGTGCCTTGAATTCTAAATAAATCACAGACAGTGTCACCAGCAAAGCACCCCCACACCATCACACCTCATCCTCCATGCTACACGGTGGGAACCACACATGGGGAGATCATCCGTTCACCTACTCTGCATCTCACAAAGACACCAAAAATCTCAAATGTGGACTCATCAGACCAAAGGACAGATTTCCACCAGTCTAATGTCCATTGCTCGTGTTTCTTGGCCAAAGACAGTCTCTTCTTATTATTGGTGTCCTTTAGTACTGGTTTCTTTGCAGCAATTTGACTATGAAGGCCTGATTCACGCTGTCTCCTCTGAACAGTTGATGTTGAGATGTGTCTGTTACTTGAACTCTGTGAAGAATTTATTTGGGCTGCAATTTCTGAGGTGCAGTTAACTCTAATGAACTTATCCTCGGCGGCAGAGGTAACTGGGTCTTCCTTTCCTTCCTGTCGCTGTCCTCATGAGAGCCAGTTTCATCATAGCACTTGATGGATTTTACGACTGCACTTGAAAAAACTTTCAAAGTTCTTGAAATTTTCCGCATTGACTGACCTTCATGTCAAAGTTATGATGGACTGTCGTTTCTCTTTGCTTATTTGAGCTGTTCTTGCCATAGTATGGACTTAGTCTTTTACCAAATAGGGCTATCTTCTGTATACCACCCTTACCTTGTCACAACACAACTGATAGCTCAAACGCATTGAGAAGGAAAGAAATTCCACAAATTAACTTTTAACAAGGCACACCTGTTAATTGAAAATCATTCCAGGTGACTACCTCACGAAGCTGGTTAAGAGAATGCCAAGAGCGTGCACAGCTGTCATCGAGGCCAAGGGTGGATACTTTGAAGAATCTCAAATATAAAACGTTTTTGGTTACTACATGATTCCATATGTGTTATTTCATAGTAGAAAATAGTAAAATGTATTTAAAAAAACCTTGAATGAGTAGGTGTGTCCAAACGTTTGACTGGTACTGTACATCAAACACATGGTTTCCAGACATTATTATGAGCCATCCTCCCCTCAGCAGCCTCCACTGGTGTGTGTGCGTGCGTGCATGGGTGTGCATGTACGTGTGCGTACGTGATAGTGGTGCGTACGTGCACGTGTCTGTGTGACTTCATACCAAGGTGACCTCCACTGCTGCAGGGATGACATAGAGAGGGAGGGGACCTCACCCTCCTCTCCTCTTAGGACAAAGGACTATAACCTTCTACACACACACACACACACACACACACACACACACACACACACACACACACACACACACACACACACACACACACACACACACACACACACACACACACACACACACACACACACACACACACACACACACACACACCGACAAAGGATTGCTGCAGAGGATGATTCAGCAGAAACACTGTGAGTCTGCACTTCCTGGTTCTCCTTCATCATCACTGGCAACCATGACCCATCCCCTGTCTTCCTCCCTTCTCCCACTTCCCCTCCATAGATAGAGGTGATACACAGATAGATTTTCAAAAGGTTCTCTCAACTTTCATTGGCCCTGATCAGAGGTTTGTGCCTTATAAATGAAACATGCACACTTAATACCTCTATTTTCAGAAGCATGTAGCATCTTGCAATAGCTGATTCAAGAAAATACATACTACTTTTTATGTTTCTTTGAAAATCCCTCTGAACGTGTGTGAGTGTGTCCGCATCAGGGCAGCAGACTGTAACCCCTACTGACCCAAAATGTGATTATCAGTAAACCTTTAGACCTGGAGACACTAACAGGTGCTTAAGAGGCTTTAAACTGAAGACGGGAATAGATAAGGCTGTTTGCTCTCCCTTCCGAACACCACACTGGCTCCATAATGTGTAGGTGCAGAGGGTAGACCTGCGTGCTGACATGAAACTCCCCTGGACGTGTCCTGGTTTGATTGACAAATCCTCCCTCTCTGTAGTAGCGAAGCTATGACACACACACACTACCCTCCAGAACTCAGTCAGACTCAGCAGAACAGAGTCACTGGATCACACCAAATCATCCAACCGGTACTGACCAGTACTGACCGGTACTGACCCGTCATCAACATGGCCTGATTCAGGCTTTGGGTTGCCAGACAGAATTCTGATCTGACCCAGAACATTTAGTCAGTCACTTTTAGTTAGTCTGCTCCCTAGATTACTGAGGCCACTGTGGCAGGAAGAGGAACACTGAGAACACTGGACTACCTCTCTTCTGAATGGCAGAAGACTGGGAGATGGATAGATCTTAGAGACTAAAACTCTACAATTCCACATGGACCCAGTGGACTGGACACTGGTCATCAGTGTTAAAGTTATGACTGGATTACTGGTTCCCTCTGGCAGCATGACCAACGCTGACTCCTGAATGGGAGAAGAATGGGAGACAGAGATAGATCTGGTAGACTGGACACAGTGCTGCTACAACATGTTCCTGCTCAAGGTAAGTGGCAGCCACTAATAGAGGTTCTGGTCTAGACAGTTTAGTTCTATCATATGCTCTTAAATATAGCAAATTGCTAAAATAGCATGATGCTGACATTCCCTTACTGAGACCCGAGGTACTGATTCCTCGGCCAAGCAAAGACCTGAGGTACTGATGCCTCGGCCAAGCAAAGACCTGAGGTACTGATTCCTCGGCCAAGCAAAGACCTGAGGTACTGATGCCTCGTCCAAGCAAAGACCTGAGGTACTGATGCCTGGGCCAAGCAAAGACCTGAGGTACTGATGCCTGGGCCCAGCAAAGACCTGAGGTACTGATGCCTCGGCCAAGCAAAGCCAGGGTTCTGGTGCACTAGCAGTAATACTGTAGCTAGCTTGGTTATTGTTAGTGTTGTTGTGAAAGTCTGGATTGTGCCATGATAGAGATGGACCGTGTCAATTAAACACATGATAACGTGTGCTGTTAGCTTTAGCTAAACTTGAACTGATCTGCTGTGTGAAGATGTACAGTATAGCGTTTAACCTTAGTCTTTGGTATAGGTGGGTTCTGTTGATATAAACGCCTCATCATATTGGGTTTATCTCTGGTGTGTGTTTGTGTTCTTACACATTTAAGTGTGAATGTCTGAGTAGATATGTAGGTCTGTGTGAGTGACGCTAAGTGATGCTTACTGTCTTTAGGAGAGAAGTGTTATCTGTAGAACATGCTGTACTCTCTCTCTCTACTGTCACTCACACTCAGTGGATTACACACAAACCTGACATAAACCATGAATTTGACAGACCTCTTACGTAGGTGGTCTAAAGAGTGTGTGTATCTGCGCACGTGATTGTGTCACCCCAGGTCAAGTTGTTGTGTGTCCATCCTGTGATAGGGGGCTAATGTCTTCTCTAATCTGTGTCATAGACTGGCTAACTAATACTTGATGAACCACTCAATGCTACAACTCTCCACATGCAGGTCAACTTACTACATGTGTAATGAAAGATTCCATGTCCATCTCCCCCCATGTTAAGTTAAATGGATAATGGTATCATGGAGAGTATTGTTATTGGGTTATTAATGGTGGGCTATGATGGATGAGGAGAAGGAAGTAGAGGAGTGGTAGAGGGAGAGATGAATGAGGAGGAAGTAGAGGAGTGGTAGAGGGAGAGATGAATGAGGAGAAGGAAGTAGAGGAGTGGTAGAGGGAGAGATGAATGAGGAGAAGGAAGTAGAGGAGTGGTAGAGGGAGAGATGAATGAGGAGAAGGAAGTAGAGGAGTGGTAGAGGGAGAGATGAATGAGGAGAAGGAAGTAGAGGAGTGGTAGAGGGAGAGATGAATGAGGAGAAGGAAGTAGAGGAGTGGTAGAGGGAGAGATGAATGAGGAGGAGGAAGTAGAGGAGTGGTAGAGGGAGAGATGAATGAAGAGGGGGAAGTAGAGGAGTGGTAGAGGGAGAGATTAATGAGGAGGAGGAAGTAGAGGAGTGGTAGAGGGAGAGATGAATGAGGAGAAGGAAGTAGAGGAGTGGTAGAGGGAGAGATGAATGAGGAGAAGGAAGTAGAGGAGTGGTAGAGGGAGAGATGAATGAGGAGAAGGAAGTAGAGGAGTGGTAGAGGGAGAGATGAATGAGGAGAAGGAGGTAGAGGAGTGGTAGAGGGAGAGATGAATGAGGAGGAGGAAGTAGAGGAGTGGTAGAGGGAGAGATGAATGAGGAGAAGGAAGTAGAGGAGTGGTAGAGGGAGAGATGAATGAGGAGAAGGAAGTAGAGGAGTGGTAGAGGGAGAGATGAATGAGGAGGAGGAAGTAGAGGAGTGGTAGAGGGAGAGATGAACACCTCAGAGAAGCAGAACACTTCAGCAGTTGTGTGTGTGTGTGTGTGTGTGTGTGTGTGTGTGTGTGTGTGTGTGTGTGTGTGTGTGTGTGTGTGTGTGTGTGTGTGTGTGTGTGTGTGTGTGTGTGTGTGTGTGTGTGTGTGTGTGTGTGTGTGTGTGTGTGTGTGTGTGTGTGCTGACAGACTGTTTCACGCCCAAGTGCTCTTGACCCCAGACTGATGCCTCACTGACCTCTGACATGTACGTCTCCAGAGAAGGACTGGGAGGGGGAGGGAGGGAAAGAGAGAAGAGGCAGAGGAAGGAATGAAAGGCATGGAGGCTTGGAAAGTGGGTATGGAAGAGGAGAGAGGGATCGTTAAAAAAGAGAAGAAAATAATGTAGCCAAACGTATTGTAGAAATGTCGGAGCAGAGTAGACTGTGGTCATGCGGTCATGCGGTCAGAGTTATGAACCACTTCCAGAACCCTTAAAGGCTCTTAATGATGTGACCACACACACAGATGCTCTTTTCAGATCTTAATGCCACATTTCCAAACAGTTTATGCAAGTATTATTAAAATCTGCTAGTGATGTCCTACAGACAGAGTAATAGTTAATAGTTAGAATCATCTAAATGATCAAATGGTAATCACCTTTGACACTGGTGTGTAGTGAATGAAAAACCCATTTGCATTGTTAACATTAGCTTTTACGATATGTGACTTGATTCAGGAAACTAGGCTTATGTTGCAAGTTACGACTTCACAGGAGAGCCGTTTGAACGTAAAAAATATGTTACTATCTAAATGTGTTTTTTTGGCAGAAATGCCTTCTCGAATATGTGAACTTTCCTGTGCCTTTATATCAAACTTCTATGCCATCTGTAAATACGAACAAAATTGATAAATTACGAGCCTAGTTGGTTTAGCCACAGAAAAAGCCAACAACCTTCGCGCTAGCCAAAAATATAGACATGTCACTTTAAAACCACTCTGGCAAATACTGGACAATGAATAAACAATGACAATTTTGTAAAAATGCAAAAACAGAATAGTCATACATGGGGATAAACATTTACAAAAAAATAGGGGTGAAATCATTTTTAAAAGTAATAATCAGACCAAATGTTGCTCCCTTCGGTTGAGATAATAAGTGGGCTGGACATGCCAAGAGATGAGTTTGGATAGGTCTGCCATGTATCACGCGTCTGTCTATTGGAGCTGGTCAGTATGTCTAGGTAATCGTGTCAAACACGGCTTTTTTTAAATGTATCTTGTAGTAAAACTGCATAAACCTAATGTCAAGTTAAAGTGTACTGTTAGCTAGCTAATGTTATGTGTATGCTCTCCACTTTCTGGAGGACCGAGATTTGAAATCAGTAGAATTCGTGTAGGAGATGGAGAAAGCACCACTCTGGATTACATCTTCAAACTAAGGGCAACCATGCATGGCACAATTTCTCCCCTTTCCAACAAAGTCAATGAAGAGACCTTCATGATGCCCATCTCTGCATGATTCAAGAAGGCAATGAGCTCCGTCGGGTCTTTTTTTTAAATGGCTGGTGAGGAAGCAAAACCTATTGCGTGATAGTGAGAAGGAGAGACGTCGTGTGGGGAAACGGCTTTTTTTCACTCGATCTGTCCAACTTATCACCTTATCGCCTCTAAAATGTAAATAAAACACTATAAAGAGTTTATATAATGTGTCATTACATACCTATTTGAAGGTTTGTGTCGAATTTGAATCAGGTTTTTAGGGCAGTGCTAAAATATTTTGCATTTCTAATTTTGACAAAGTTTTTAATTTCAAGTTAAAATGTATTGGCTAGCTCGCTAACTAACATTACGTAATGCTTTGGGATTCATTGGATTTCTTAACCAAAGACTCTCGTTTTAGTGTGCCAGAGCACAGAATAACTGATTCATTTTTGAACGCTCATCACCCGTTGAATATGTCCGGTGTCAGTAAATGTCAGCAACAAAGCGTAATTCAATTGTTGCCAGCAGCACAGTTACAGTCGCCAAAGCGTCCAGTGTGCGCTCTGAACGCGAAACGCTCTGCATTTACGGATGGACAATCTGACAGCATAGTTTCTGTCACCAAGATAACATAGCAGCCTAACCAGCTCTGGTAGGGCGAGTAACGTTCAGTGAGCTGTTCTCTCTCTCTTAAATGTCTGGAAGTAGCTGGCACGTTAGTACAGAACGCTCATATCAACCCTTAAAGAGATGGGTGGGGCTAAGCCTTAAGAGGGTATGAACAATGCTGAATGGGTATAGACAAAGAAGGGCTCTCTTTGTGTAGACAAAGAATGGCTCTTCAAAACATTTAAAGACAGTTTTCTCAAAAGTGAGTTTACAAGCTGAATTACTTTCCCATTGTTTCCTCAAATGCAGTGTATGATATACCATTTTGTAGCGCTTTAATCCAACGTAAAAAATAATAATAATTCAAATGTTGCTATATAAGACCGAATCCAGGTGGTGAGTCACATACTTGCGTCATTGTCCAGCGTTCAGGTCTTACCTATCTATCCTACCGCTCCATCCCCAGTGTAAACCCTGCTGGATGTGGGCCTGTGCCTGGAGGACATGTGTGTGTTGTCATAACATTTTTACGTGTTCGGGTCATTATTTCCATGTGGACACTCAACATCAACAAAAAAAGGAGATGATTGCTCGTGGACTTCAGGAAACAGTAGAGGGAGCATCACCCCATCCACATCGACGGGACAGTAGTGGAGAAGGTGTAAAGTTTTAAGTTCCTCGCCGTACACATCACGGACAAACTGAAATGATCCACCCACACAGACAGCGAGGTGAAGAAGGCGCAACAGCGTCACCTAAAACACTCACAAACTTTTACAGAGGCACAATCAAGAGCATCCTGTCGGGCTGTATCACCGCCTGGTACGGCAACTGCTCCGCCCACAACCGCAAGGCTCTCCAGAGGGTAGTGAGGTCTGCACAACGCATCACTGGGGGCAAACTACTTGCCCTCCAGGACACCTACAACACCCGATGTCACAGGAAGGCCAAAAAGATCATGAAGGACAACAACCACCCGAGCCACTGCCTGTTCACCCCGCTATCATCCAGAAGGCGAGGTCAGTACAGGTGCATCAAAGCTGGGACCGAGAGACTGATAAACAACTTCTATCTCAAGGCCATCAGACTGTTAAACAGCCATCACTAACATAGAGTGGCTGCTGCCAACATATAGACTCAAATCTAGGGCCACTTTAATAGATTTAATAAATAGATTTAATAAAGGTATCACAAGTCACTTTAAGTAATAATAACTTTAATAATGTCTACATATCCTACATTCCTCATCCCATACGTAAATACTGTATTCTATACCATCTACTGCATCTTGCCTATGCCGCATGGCCATCGCTCATCCATATATTTATATGTACATATTCTTATTCATCCCTTTACATTTGTGTGTATAAGGTAGTCGTTGTGAATTTGTTCAATTTCTTGTTAGATATTACTGCACTGTCGGAACTAGAAGCACAAGCATTTCTCTACACTCGCAATAACATCTGCTAACCGTGTGTGAGTGACCAATACAATTTGATTTGATTTGCTTCTAAACAAGAGTCCCATCGAGACAGCTCATATCAGCTCTGGTAAAGCCTATGTTTATAAAGCTCTTTCTCGTGGTGACTCAGATGGACTCACATCCTGCTCTTTTCGTAACATTCCCCTCATCTCCCTCTCTCTCCATTTTGCCTACAGTAGGTACACACACATCCCACTATCTTCCTCTCTCTCTCTTCCCCCGTCTCTCTGACTCACTCTGTCTCTCTGTTTTTAGATCAGTCAGAGCTGGTTAAAGACAGAGAGAGAATGGGTTACATGACATGCCAGTGCCCCCCCCCCCCCCCCCCCCCCCCAAAAAAACAGCCCATGCTGACACCTCCAATTTCCAATTTCCTCTCTTCTCTCCTCCCATTCTTCTCCTTAGGGTTCTTCTCTCTCTATTACCCATGTTACGTAAGCCTCCCTTTACAGAGCCAGGACACAGACACAGAGAGAGAGACCCCAGCCGTCTGTGTTTATCTGGTGTTTATCTGTGAGCAGTGGTGTCCAGGCCTTAATGAGGGGTCACAAAGACCCATTGATAGAGACCCAGTATGAAGAGATCTCACCCCAGCCAAGAACACCCCGGACGGGCATCAACTGCCCTGGGGTTCAACTGCCCCGCACCCTCTGCACAAAGACCTCCAGTGTGGACCGAGACCAGAGAGAGCGAGAGAGAGAGCGAGAGAGAGAGCGAGAGAGAGAGCAAGAGAGAGAGAGCGAGAGAGAGAGCGAGAGAAAGAGAGAGCGAGAGAGAGAGCGAGAGAGAGAGAGAGCGAGAGAGAGAGCGAGAGAGAGAGAGAGCGAGAGAGAGAGAGAGCGAGAGAGAGAGAGAGCGAGAGAGAGAGCGAGAGAGAGAGAGCGAGAGAGAGAGAGCGAGAGAGAGAGCGAGAGAGAGAGCGAGAGAGAGAGCGAGAGAGAGCGAGAGCGAGAGAGAGAGAGAGCGAGAGAGAGAGAGCGAGAGAGAGAGAGCGAGAGAGAGAGAGCGAGAGAGCGAGAGAGCGAGAGAGAGAGAGAGCGAGAGAGAGAGCGAGAGAGAGAGAGAGAGAGAGAGAGAGAGAGAGAGAGAGAGAGAGAGAGAGAGAGAGAGAGAGAGAGAGAGAGAGAGAGAGAGAGAGAGAGAGAAATTCAGTCTGACCAGTGCTCAGTTCTCAGATTATTATTACTGTGGATCAGAGAGGAATATACTGCTATGCTTCTGTTCTGTGGTGACACTTCTGGTCTGGTGTGAGATACAAGGACCGTGACATCAGGGTCTGATATGGAGAGACCTCTCCACTGGAGATAGAGGTGTTTGTTTGATGGCGTTGCACATTCTCTGAGATTATTTGCTGTTTTCTATCTCATCTCTCTCTGTGTTCTATGTGAACACAAACACCAACACCAGTGGTCAAAGTTCCGGTGAAGGATACTGAGTTGCGTATAAAAGTTCTACAGGGGGGTTCTAAGTTGTCCTGGACGGGTTCTAAAGGTTCTAGATCAGAAGAATAATGACGCTGGCAGCACGACTGGAGGACCTAGAGGTCACTCTGGAACACATGCTCATGGACGTATTTGTAAGTGGACACACACTCTTTCTTTATCTCCTTCCATGTCTCTTCCCTCTCTTTTTTCCCTCTTCCATTTTCGAATGCTCTTTGCCATTGATTGGTTTAATTAAAGAGCTTTTCAAAGCCTTCCACTACCTATCCTTTCCGTCTCTCTCTTCAATCTCCCTCTCTCTGCCTATCCCTCAGAGAAAAAAACAATCTCTTTCCCTTCATCTCTCTCCTCAGTATAACCAGGCTGGTCTCATAGACTTGACGTAACATAGTAAACTAAAATCCGGGACGCTCAAATTAGTATGATATGTTACTTTTGGTATGGTTACATAATATAGATGGTAACTTAAGTCAAAAATGAAAGGTTTGGTTGGCGTATAAAGCAAACATCTTGCAACACAAAGGTTGCACATTCAAATCGCATCATTTTAGCTAATTAGCAATTTTGCAACTACTTAGCATGTTAGTTAACCCTTCCCCTAACCCTAACCTTACCCCTTAACCTAACTCCATACCCTGCCCTAACCTTAACCTTAACCTTAACCCTAACCATAACCTTAACTCCTAACCCTAACCTTAACACCTACCCTAACCTTAACCCTAACCTTAACACCTACCCTAACCTTAACCCTAATCTTAACTCCTAACCCTAACGTTAACCCTAACCTTAACCTTAACCTTAACACTAACCTTATCACAATTCGTAACATATCATACGAAATGGATGATGGACACCCATAAATTAATACATGCCATACCAAACTTAACATACCATACTAACTTGAGCGTTGCAGATTTTTGTTTACTATGGTACATCTACCCCTGAGTCCAGGTTGTTATGGTTAGAGGCCAGCATATGTTCATGTCCCTGTCCAGATGTTTGGACTAATCAGCACAGAGAAGAGTGGAGCGATTAAACTAGTAGAAGCCAGGGGTATAGACTGTTCAGCATGCACTGAGTAGGTTTGGGTTAGAGTGGTATAAGCCAATATACTGTTGGAGATGGTTGCTATAGCTCCGTTGTTTGGAACATGATGCTGGAAGTTCTGAAGTTGTACTAAGGTTATCTGTGCTCATACTTTGTGTGTGAGTGAAAGAGAGCTAATGCTTCAGTAGCAGTAGATCATAGCAGCCCCTGTGGTCTGTTAAGATCAGAAAGACGATACACTGTGTTCAGTAACCACACAGGACAGATACACACACACACCTGCGTGATGTAAATATCACTTTCCCTTTGTAGCTTCCATGATAAGTTGAGTCATTAAGATGCAGTTTGCCCTTTATATTGTTCACAGGGATCTGTCACAAATTAATAATATCACCTTTCATCAAGCACACAATGCTTTCACAAAATTCTAACATTTCTTACAATACATTGATAGCTGAACTGTACAACATTGATCTCTGTACAATATTGACGTCAGCACAACATTGATGTGAGTACAACACCAACATCAACACAACATTGATGTGAGTACAACACCAACATCAACACAACACTGATGTGAGTACAACACCAACATCAACACAACACAACACTGATGTCAGTACAACGTTTACCAATTTGAAGTTTGAGGTCAGCCAAATGTTGATATAACTATATGATGTGAATATGAAAGAAATCATGTGTTTGTGTGTTGCGTTTGAGGCTGGAGGTAAGACTGTGATGTTACAGGAGCGGTTGGAGCAGCGTTGGGACTATTATTCATGCACTACATGTGAGGTGGAAACTGACAAGCAGGAAGACCACATCCTTCCTCCACACTTCCTCACAGCATCCTAATTAGCAGCCTTATTTCTTTATTTTTCTAATTACTGCAGGAGGCCACAATGCAGAGGCTTATCTGGCCGTTTTGCATTTTTAAATTAGAAATATTCAAATGGCTCTGAGCGATCTGCATACACACCCACAAAGACTCACTCACACAGTCACACTATGCACTAACACACATGCAAGCAAGAAAGCACACACGCATGTTCACACTTAAACACTATCAGTCGCAAATGCACACACACACGCAAGCAAACTCATTCACAAACACACAAGCACAAACATTTGCATACATTTGAGAAGAGGCCTCCCTAACCTCTATTAGCCATGATGCATAGCATGGCCTGTCCCTCTTTTGCATGTACTGGTGATTGTTAAGGAGTGTGTGTAGTGTCTGTGTATGTGTTAGTACTGTTCTCTCTGTAGATATCGTAAGTAGAGAACATTAGAGTAATGTATCAGAGGACGTTAAAGCATGGTACTCCTTCACACGCCAGTGGGCTGAGAAGGATGTTATACCTTTGTGTGTGTGTGTGTGTGTGTGTGTGTGTGTGTGTGTGTGTGTGTGTGTGTGTGTGTGTGTGTGTGTGTGTGTGTGTGTGTGTGTGTGTGTGTGTGTGTGTGTGTGTGTGTGTGTGCCATTCTCAGCATTATGTTAGAGTGGGTATTGGAGCGTGACTGTATTTATAATTACAGTACTCGATATGCATGATTTAGTAAGGCTAGCAGACCCACAGGGGTGAGTTACTTTACTAACATAGAGAAACAGGGACAGCTTCAGGTTGACACAATAGATCTGTCCTCTTGTTTTATAGGAACAGACTTTAGCTGTAGCAGAATAGTAATTCCCTGCAAAGCAATGTTCCTTTATGGATGAAGCAGCATACCATTTGGAATGTCAGAATATTATGCAAATACTATTATCTCAGAATTAAGGCATTTCTATGGTAAATTGGATTTTGCTGCCGTATTTATTTTGATATGATTTCTGTGCGTCATGTGGTGTCTGTGATAAACTTACTCTCAGACCACAACACTATACACTATGAAAGGAACTGGCCATTCACATAGCAAAGCACCATAGCAATGTACAGTTGAAGTCGGAAGTTTACATACACCTTAGCCAAATACATTTAAACTCAGTTTTTCATAATTCCTGAAATTTAATTCCAGAAAGAATTCCCTGTCTTAGTTCAGTTAGGATCACCACTTTATTTTAAGAATGTGAAATGTCAGAATAATAGTAGAGAGAATGATTTCAGCTTTTATTTCTTTCATCACATTCCCAGTGGGTCAGAAGTTTACATACACTCAATTAGTATTTGGTAGCATTGCCTTTAAATGGTTTAACTTGGGTCAAACGTTTCTGGTAGCCTTCTACAAGCTTCCCACAATAAGTTGGGTGAATTTTGACCCATTCCTCCTGACAGAGCTGGTGTAACTGAGTCAGGTTTGTAGGCCTCCTTGCTCGCACACGCTTTTTCAGTTCTGACCACAAATTTTCTATAGGATTGAGGTCAGGGCTTTGTCATGGCCACTCCAATAACTTGACTTTTTGTCCTTGAGCCATTTTGCCACAACTTTGGAAGTATGCTTGGGGTCATTGTCCATTTGGAAGACCAAGCTTTAACTTCCTGACTGACGTCTTGAGATGTTGCTTCAATATATCCACATCATTTTCTTTCCTTATGATGCCATCTATTTTGTGAAGTGCACCAGTCCCTCCTGCAGGAAAGCACTCCCACAACATGATGCTGCCAACCCTCGTGCTTCACGGTTGGGATGGTGTTCTTCGGCTTGCAAGCCTACCCCTTTTTCCTCCAAACATAATGATGGTCATTATGGCCAAACAGTTCTATTTTTGATTCATCAGACCAGAGGACGTTTCTCCAAAAAGTACGATCTTTGTCCCCATGTGCAGTTGCAAACCGTAGTCTAGCTTTTTTATGGCGTTTTTGGAGCAGTGGCTTCTTCCTTGCTGAGCAGCCTTTCAGGTTATGTCGATATAGGACTCGTTTTACTGTGGATATAGATACTTTTGTACCTGTTTCCTCCAGCATCTTCACAAGGTCCTTTGCTGTTGTTCTGGGATTGATTTGCACTTTTCGCACCAAAGTACGTTCATCTCTAAGAGACAGAACGCGTCTCCTTCCTGAGCGGTATGACGGCTGCGTGGTCCCATGGTAGGCCTTGAAATACATCCACAGGTACACCTCCAATTGACTCAAATGATGATCAGAACTTCTAAAGCTATAACATAACAAGCTATAACATAATTTTCTGGAATTTCCCAAGCTGTTTAAAGGCACAGTCAACTTAGTGTATGTAAACTTCTGACCCACTGGAATTATGATACAGTTAATTATAAGTGAAATAATCTGTCTGTAAACAATTGTTGGAAAAATTACTTATGTCATGCACAAAGTAGATGTCCTAACCGACTTGCCAAATCTATAGTTTGTTAACAAGAAATTTGTGGCGTTGTTGAAAAACAAGTTTTAATGACTCCAACCTAAGTGCATGTAAACTTCTGACTTCAATTGTAAATAACAACGTAGCAACAACACCCTCTGGACACCGTATTATCCCCCCAATTGGCATTCTAATATCAAAAGTCTCCATTCATAATATGTGACCGACCGCCTTGATTCGGTCTTATGTAGCAAAATTTGTAATGGTGTTTTTTACATTGGATAAAAGCAGAGACATAGAGCTACAAAATGGTATACCATACATTGCATTTGAGGAACAACGGTAAAGTAATTCTACTTTGAAAGTCAATAAACTTGTAACCTCACTTTTGAGAAAATGGCCTTTGAATTTTTTGGAACCTACTGGAGAACTCTTCTTTGTCTACACCCATTCAGCATTGTTCACACCCTCTTAAGCTTTAGCCCCCACCCAAACTCTGACCATTTTACTCACCCTAGCAGAGCTGGTAAGGCTGTTTTCATGTTATCCAGAGTGTTGGTGACTGGCAATAATTTAATTGCACTTTTTTGCCAACGTTTACTGACACCGGCCATATTCTACGGGTGTTGAGCGTTCGTAAATGTATCAGTTATTCTGCGCTCTGGCACACTCAGATCAGAGTGCTCTGAAATCGGAGTAGATGACCAGACTGAATTTACGATCGCACCCGAAATGATTACTTGAATAGTGGAGTCTTTTGTTGAGACATGTAGCTAGCTAGCTAAACAATGAACCATCATCCCAACTCATGATGTTACTAGCCTGCATGAATCTGCAGGTGGCTAACCAACCACGTTCAATGTTAGCTAGCTAACATTAGGCTCTAACTAGCCAAGCAAATGGCTCTGAGATAAAAAAAATAATAATAACATTAGCCAGCTAGCTAACAATACACTTTAACTTGAAATGAAAAAATTTGAAACGTGTAATATCTGAAAATGTAGCTAGCTAGACTATCTTACCCGTATGCATCATGGATGAACGCGTCTCCTGTCGGATGCCAAGGTTGCCCTTAGTTTGAAGATGTAATCCATAGACAGGTGTTTTCTCCATCTCCTTAGCTATCACACTCTAATTCCACTGATCTCAAAACTCAGTCCTCCAGAAAGTGGAGAGCAACACTTATGCAGTTTTATTACGCGATACATTTAAATAAATATAGCTGTGTTAGACAGCATTCCCAAGACCTACTGACCACCTCCAATAGACAGAAGCGTGCCATATGGCAGACCAATCCAAACTCATCTCTCACCATGTCTAGCCCACTCAATATCTCAGCCAATCATGGCTAGCGGGAAGGTTGTTGGCTTTTTCTGTGGCTCAACCAACTAGGCTCGTAATTTAAACATTTTATTCGTATTTACAGATGGCGTACAAGTGTGTTATTAAAGCACATGAAAGTTCACATGTTCAAGAAGGCATTTCTGCCAAAAACGCTTTTAGATTTTCTTTTAAAGTTTACGATCAAACGGCTCTCCCGTAAATTAGTGACCGTGACAGACGTCTAGTTTCCTGAAACGGGTCACATATGATAATGTGATGACATTATATCAAGCTGTGACTTGATATGGAGGGAAAATGAAGGGATAGATCACTTCTCTGTCTCTACAATGAGACCAAACAGGATGTTGTCTTCTACAAAGGTTGACAGTCACATCAGGCAGGAGATGTAGCACCAAGATTAAAAATGCATTCAATCTTCCTGTAGTCTAATTGAGTTACCTCCTTCTCCTATCCTATCCTCTCCTCCCCCTCCCACCTGTCACTTCCTCATCCCTTCTCCTCTTCTCCCTTCTTCCCTCACGATGACGGAAACATATAGAACTCAAATGTATTTGAACTTGAAAATGTGGGCTATATTATGTGTGTGTGTGTGTGTGTGTGTGTGTGCATGCCTGCACGCATGTGTTTGTATATGTGTTTGTATATGTGTATGTATTTATGGTGCTGAAACTCTGTGCTGGCTAGTATCTGTAACCTTAAACATAAACAGCAACACAGAAACCTCCTCTTGTCTGACAAGAGGATAGAGTTTGGCTAGAGGGCATTTTCCATAAACACACACACACACCTCAGACAAGAGACCATAGGGATGAATCAGAGCGCTGTAGGCAGAGACTGGGCTCTCAGTAAATTAAAACTAAACAATGCCAAGACTTTACCATGGGGAACCAGCTCTGCAACTCAGATCACCACTCAATCATACAACACACACACCAGGTGCATTGTTTGAGGAGGATTCTGGTCTTATTAGTAGTAGTTAATGTATTGCTTGTTACGGCATTGTTCTCTCTCTCTCTCTCTCTCACTTACTCAGTTCTTTGTGTCTGGAGCTGGCTAGGCTGGTTTTGTGGTGATTAGGTCGTTGGGGGAGAGTGTGTGTGTCAGGGGAGAGTGTGTGTGTCAGGGGAGAGTGTGAAGGAAGGGTGGGGTAACTTTATGTTTTAGATAGATAGTAGGGTTCTGATGAAAATCATGACTCTGTCTGTGAATTGCTCATTTGTGTGTGTGTGTGTGTGTGTGTATGTGTGTATGTGTGTGTGTGTATGTGTGTGTGTGTGTGTGTGTGTGTGTGTGTGTGTGTGTGTGTGTGTGTGTGTGTGTGTGTGTGTGTGTGTGTGTGTGTGTGTGTGTGTGTGTGTGTGTGTGTGTGTGTGTGTGTGTGTGTGTGTGTGTGTGAATGATTTCTTCTCCTCCTGTTAAGATTAGGTGAGAACTTGGGGCCTTTATCATTACTGTGCTCGGACTAAAGATTCCTTCAAAATGTTTATCACATAATCAGAAAATATTACCCAATTTAGCCTACACAGAGGATGGACTTATTGCAGTCTTTACTAGTTAATTATGGACAACCATGTAATTTTTCCTCCTGATGAACAAGATAAAACAGGATATCTTCCGACAAAGTGCATGATTAATCTAAGGCATCACAGAGAGTGTTTTCATGTCAGACATGTCTGACAGTGAAAAGGGAAGTGTAGTTCTTTTAATCTTTCCTCTCTTTCCTTCCCTCCAGTTTGAGTCTCTGAGTCTGAACTCTGTGGCAGCACACTCTAGGGTTATATATAGCCCTCTGATATTTCTCATGTAGGCCACACACACACACACACACACACACACACACACACACACACACACACACACACACACACACACACACACACACACACACACACACACACACACACACACACACACACACTCCTGATGTAGGTATTGAATAAATGATGCTTAGTGGGGATTACTAGTGAAGATGACTTTCTCCTGTTGGCACCCAGCTTTAACCACAAAATATATGTGTTTCAGACACTTCTAATACTATGCTTGGTCGGGGGGTTGGGGGGGTGGGACTTTTAGGGGGCTGCTCATTTAATCTAGATGTGTGTGTCGAACCCTGGTCTTCCTTATGCCTCAAGAACGCCTTAGCCCACTGAGAAAGGATTAGATCTAGGAGATCTGGGAGCGAACACAAGTCTTCAGGCAAGGTTACTCATCACACAAGCGTAGTCCACCAAACCACCTCCGCTACTCCTGTGTGCACTTGTGTGTGTGAGCGTGCATGTCTGTGTGTGTGTTTATCCACTCAAGTTAATCATCTGCCGATGCAGTACTGACCAGCTGATTGGGTGAAGCTGAGCATTGCAGAGTGATGATGAGAATATGAGAATATGTCACTGGAACCAGCTGTAACTCAGCCCAACCCCAACCCTCAAGAAGCCAAGAAATAGATATGATGGTCAGACAAGGACCACGCCACTCCACGGCTTAAGCTTAGCACTGGTTTCCCTCCTCATCGGGACAAATGGTTTTAATGCTAGTGTTCACCACATGGTTTTGCGCCTAAATCCTTCAGAACCCTTTTTGTGGACCAGTGAATAAGCCAATAGGCATGGTGATGACGGTGTGTCCCCAATCCTGTCCCTAGACATTCCCCTGTTATTGGGATCCTATCCCGCTGTATTGTTATTGGCTTGGTGAGTGTGTGTGTTTTGGGGTATCCCTCTCAGTGCTCCAGTCCAGACAGAAGGAGTGAAAGCTGGATGTGGGATTTAAAGATAATCTCCTCACCAGATGGCAAAGCATCACATATTCTTTTTGAGGTGCCCCATGTGACCCACTGTACTGTGTGTGTGTGTGTGTCCCCTTCCCCCGCACACACACATTCACTACTCCTTTGTGATCACATGACAAGGGTACATATGCTAATAACAACCGTGCATTGCATTCATCTAGTGACCTGGTTAAGCCCCTGACTAGAGCGAAAGAGAGAGAGAGAGAGAGAGAGAGAGAGAGAGAGAGAGAGAGAGAGAGAGAGAGAGAGAGAGAGAGAGAGAGAGAGAGAGAGAGAGAGAGAGAGAGAGAGAGAGAGAGAGACTAGAGTGGGAGAGAGAGAAAAGAAACAAAGCATACTCCCTTTCCCTCACACACACACACACATACTCGCGTTCGTGTTCACACACCGTGTGCTAGAGAGGCAGAGTGGAGCGTATGCAGAGGAGAATGGGCAGGTCTCTGAGTCCGAGGGAGAGAGAGGCAGAGAGATACACACTCTCCTCTCACCAAGAATAACAGAAGAGAGAGAGAGTGAGGGAAGGAGGGAAGACAGGACTGGGACGACTCACACACTCTGTCTCACAGACAGACGCTAGCTCGCGTGAGCTGCTTCCAGGCTGGACGGGAATAGACGGTCTCCCTCTACACACACAGACACACACACTGAGGGTCGTGCCATGGTGGTCCAGGAGGCTGTAACCCCGGGTAGGGCCCGCAGACTCATGCTCAAACTACCCGTGGGAACATTACGACGGAACAGTGGAGAGAGGGTAAGATACACTGGATTACACCTTACCTCTCTCTCTCTCTCTCTCTATCTCTCTCTCTCTCTCTCTCTCTCTCTCTCTCTCTCTCTCTCTCTCTCTCTCTCTCTCTCTCTCTCTCTCTCTCTCTCTCTCTCTCTCTCTCTCTCTCTCTCTCTCTCTCTCTCTCTCTCTCTCTCTCTCTCTCTGACTGTCTCTCTCTCTCTCTGACTGTCTCTTTTTGTCCCGCTTCCTGTTTGTCTCTTTCAATCTCTCACTGCTTCTCTGTCTGTCTCCCTCTCTCTGTCTTGCTGTGTTGTTGTGTGTGGTCGGGATTTAATTACAGGGTCTTTGGCTAATCCAGAGACAGTAGCAGATTGAGTTGGGAGGCAAAGCAAGGGCAAAGCTTTTAATCTGAAACTGCACATTGAGTGGACAATGAATGTTGCTCTGTCCCTCTCTCTCTGCCCCTTGTCTGTCCATCCTAATTTTTACCCAGTTTGAAGGTCATTGAGGAGTTTATATACTGTGTTTGTGTGATTTTGGCATACTGGCTTAGTTAGTTATCTTAGCATAATGTTGCCGTACTGTAACAGAGCTGTGTATAGCAAGCCTAGCATAGCATGGCTAATCATTACCCTCCTAGTTCTATCCTGTCTAGTGACACACAGAGGATGCCTGCCAGGCAGCTGTGACTGTCAATGGCGTTGTCTCACGTTTACTTTCAGTTTGATGCTGTTGTGCTTTTGGTGCTGTTTTGCTCTGGTTCAAGTGGAATGTACACAGACCTCAGGACAGGTTCTGACCTGCTGCGTGATTCACTAACTCTCCAGTAAAGATGTTTACAGCGTGTGTGTGTGTGTGTGTGTGTGTGTGTGTGTGTGTGTGTGTGTGTGTGTGTGTGTGTGTGTGTGTGTGTGTGTGTGTGTGTGTGTGTGTGTGTGTGTGTGTGTGTGTGTGTGTGTGTGTGTGTGTGTGTGTGCTTCTGTGTGTGTGTGCTTCTGTGTGTGTGTGCTTCTGTGTGTGTGTGTGCTTCTGTGTGTGTGTGCTTCTGTGTGTGTGTGTGTGCTTCTTTTTGTGTGTGCTTCAGTGTGTGTTTGAGTGATAATAACAGTTTAAGTCACCCCATTCCAATCATGCTGTACTAAAGATGTTGAAACAGTGACGGTAGCAAGTGAGACAGAGTTACATGCAGTGTGTGTGGATGCGCCCTAACACGCAACACACCTACAGTGACATCTCTAGGCATCCAGAGAACATGCTGTCAGGCTATGGTTCTATGGTAGTGGAGGGCCAACCAGAACCTTTCACTGTGTCCCAAACGACTGGCCCTCTGGTGGCAGAAACACGGTGCTGTTTAGTTCCTAGGCCACATGAAACATTTAGAGACTGCATGTGGGTCATAAATGTTAGGGAACTGCTTGCGTAATCCAATAGAGGAGTATTTATATAAAGATAGGAGAAGGGGCTGGTAGTGCTGTGGCCAACCAAAACCTTTCACTGTGGGTATAATCACAGAGGTCTGATCACATGTGGACAAAGCTGTTCCAGTATTATTCATCTTTATGTGCACTATGGACAAGAAACTGTTTTCATTTGAAGTGGTTGTTTGTTCTGGTTAGTGGTTGTGTATCCTGTTTAGCGTGATGTGATTGAGGCCTACCTTAGTTGAGGTTGATTAACATGCCTTCTAGCTGTGAATGTAATTTGTTTTTCCTCTGGGATTTATTCTAAATGACAGGAGCTGTTCGCTGAGCTGTCAGTCTCTAGCTGTAGCCTGCAGGGACACACACACACACACACACACACACACACACACATATATACACACACACACACACATCCACACACACAGTCTTGTACAGCTAACCTTGTGGGGCACACAATTCAGTCCCATTCAAAATCCTTTTTTCCCTAACCCCTAACCCTAATTCTAAACCTAACCCTAACCTTAACCCTTAGCCTAACCCTTAGCCTAACCCTAATTCTAAACCTAACCCTAATCTTAGCAAGCAGTTCCTCATCAACAGATAGTTTGACCAGTTGTAGAGCATTTTGTTAGTCCCCACGAGGTCAAATGCTATTTCTATGGGGTATAGGGTTAAAGTTATAATTAGTTTTAGCATTAGAATTTCATTAATGGTTAGGGTCAGGAGCTAGGGTTAGTTTTAGGGTTAGGGTCAAGGTTAGGTTTTTGGGTTAAGGTTAGGGTTAGGGTTAAGGTTAGGGTTTGGGTTAGTGTGAGGGTACAAGTACAGGTTAGGGTTAGAATTAGGGTTAGGGTCGGGGTTAGGCTAAGGGTTAAGTTTAGGGATAGGATAAGGGTTAAGGTTAGGGTTAGGTTTAGAATTAGGGTTAGGGTCGGGGTTAGGCTAAGGGTTAAGTTTAGGGATAGGATAAGGGTTAGGGTTAGGGTTAGGTTTAGAATTAGGGTTAGGGTCGGGGTTAGGCTAAGGGTTAAGTTTAGGGATAGGATAAGGGTTAGGGTTAGGGTTAGGTTTAGAATTCGGGTTAGGGTCGGGGTTAGGCTAAGGGTTAGGGTTAGTAGATAGTTGAAATGTTACTAATAGTCTGTAGATAGTCTGTAGAGCATCTACAGATGGACTATCCAAATAAAGTGTAATGCATGGTGCAGCTAGTACAAAGTACAGTAGAATCCGTATTACATAAAATGTCACATTCTACCATAAGACACTCAAAAACTCTTTCCTTACAGGGATAACATTACTAGTTAGTATGGTTAGTTCTGTTAGTACACACAGCCAATATTACAGGCTTCAGTCTTAACCATCTTCTGTCTCTCTGTTGGAATGTGCTTTGTTGTATGGTGCTGTTTGATTGGCTGTCGGGAGGAGGTAAAAATAGAGCCATCTGTCACACAGAACTAGATGATGATTATTATTATCATGCTTTTCTAGGCTTACTGACTCTTTTGATGTACACACACACACACACACACACACACACACACACACACACACACACACACACACACACACACACACACACACACACACACACACACACACACACACACACACAGAATAAGACCTACCCATATTTATTAATAGATAGATGCAGATTCACAGAATCACATACGGAGGCGGTCTCACTCTCTCTGATTGTATTCTAAATTTAAGCCTCTTATTTCTCTACTTACAGCTGTGTGGAGTCACACACACACACACGCAATCTGGGGTTGGGCTTCAGTAATTTTGTTTTTCTTGTGGAGAAGGCAACTGCGTGTCTCCTTTCACCATGTAAGGCAGTGCGTGTGCATGAGGTATTTAAGATATGTGTAAATTAGAAGCTTGGCCAAGCTTTTGACTGTAAATCTCAGCTGATGCCTACTAATGTACGCTGCTGAAAGACTGTTCTATTGAATGACACATCAATCGGCTCTCTCATTTCAAAGGCTGAGTATTCCAGCAGGGGTGAATAGGTCCTGTGTTGTTGACTTTACCTCTCCATTACCTGACTGACTGGAGCATCAGCCTGGCTTTGTCTACCTTCATATTTCTGTCAGCCCCTGATCATCCATCCACAGCTGCATCTCTCTCCTGTACTTCCATGTATCATCCATCCACAGCTGCATCTCTCTCCTGTACTTCCATGTATCATCCATCCACAGCTGCATCTCTCTTGTGTACTTCCATGTATCATCCATCCACAGCTGCATCTTTCTCCTGTACTTCCATGTATCATCCATCCACAGCTGCATCTCTCTCCTGTACTTCCATGTATCATCCATCCACAGCTGCATCTCTCTCCTGTACTTCCATGTATCATCCATCCACAGCTGCATCTTTCTCCTGTACTTCCATGTATCATCCATCCACAGCTGCATCTCTCTCCTGTACTTCCATGTATCATCCATCCACAGCTGCATCTTTCTCCTGTACTTCCATGTATCATCCATCCACAGCTGCATCTCTCTCCTGTACTTACATGTATCATCCATCCACAGCTGCATCTCTCTCCTGTACTTCCATGTATCATCCATCCACAGCTGCATCTCTCTCCTGTACTTCCATGTCCATTGTCTATTGCGTAATGTCACTGAGCATCAATACAAATGGTTTAACTATCCAGCTCAGTTGGATTAGTTTAGGTCTTCTTTGAACCTGAAAGCTTGAAAAAGGGTTTAAAGTGATGGTATATGGAGTATATACCGTAAGTGTAGCCCTGAGTGTTTTAGCATTTTAGTTTGAAAGGAAGTGATGTTTGGAGGACTGTTATTTAAAGCTATTGAACAATGCCAGGGGTATAATGGATGCTCTTATACTAATCTGACTTTCAGCTCTAGGTAGACAACTACATATGTATCCTGTCCTTACATGACATAAGTCATTTTCTAATGTCCCACTAATAACAACCAGGTTATACGAGATGATGACGGGGATTGAATTTATGAAAAGTCTTCAGTAAAATTGTAAATTAGTTTCCCCTCCAAAACTTTGGACGAATAAAGAAACGAACGAATAAACGAATAAAGAAATAACAAATAAAATAACGAATAAAGAAATAAAGTAAGAAAGGGATGAAAAGAAAACCAGTGAGAGACGTTTAAGGATAAGATTCTTGAAAGAGGCGAAAGGACGGTTATAGAGACAGACAAAACAAGTGCGTCTCCTCCTCATTGTTGTGTGGTTAACGAGGCGTGGCGTGTTAGACTGTGTCATAACTGTTGACCGTGACCAAAGATGGCCTTGTTCTCCCTGTAGGCACTTGATTTACCACGACTCAGGCAGACCATCATCCACCACCAATAACATACCCCGACACAGAACTATATATCTGCATTATGGAAGAGATTTTGAGAGAGAGAGAGAGAGAGAGAGAGAGAGAGAGAGAGAGAGAGAGAGAGAGAGAGAGAGAGAGAGAGAGAGAGAGAGAGAGAGAGAGAGAGAGAGAGAGAGAGAGAGAGAGAGAGAGAGAGAGAGAGAGAGAGAGAGAGAGAGAGAGAGAGAGACGCGTGCTACTTATATCCCCCCAATAGAATCCCCATACTTTAACGATGACAGCTTCTCCATCCTAGAGGGGGAGATCAACAATTTCCAGGCTCAGGGCCATGTACTAGTCTGTGGCAACCTAAATGCCAGAACTGGACAAGAACCTGACACCCTCAGCACACAGGGGTACAAACACCTACCTGGAGGTGACAGCATTCCCTCCCCCATATGCCCCCGTAGACACAACTAGACCAACATAACCAAAAAAAATGGATCACAACTCCTGCAGCTCTGTCGGACGCTGGGTATGTACATAGTCAATGGTAGGCTTCGAGGGGACTCCTATTGTAGGTACACCTATAGCTTATCTCTTGGCAGTAGTACTGTTACTGTAGACTACTTTATCAATGACCTCCACCCAGAGTCTCTTAGAGCGTTCACAGTCAGTCCACTGACACCTAAGAAACCTATCCAACCAAAAACATAGAGACACAGAAAACCTGAGCCTACGTCTTCACTTTGGTGAATCACTAAAACAATCCAGAAATATATTACAGAAAAAGAAGGAACCGCACATGAGAAATCAGCTCAATGTAATTGAAGAATCCATAGAATCTAACCACTTCTGGGAAAATTGGAAAACGAACGACAACACGAAGAGTTATCTATCCAAAATGTAGATGTATGGATAAACCACTTCTCCTATCTTTTTGGCTCTATAACAAAGAACAAACAACAAAGAGCATATACATGATCAAAAACAAATCTATTAAAGACTACGGAACCACTGGATTTTCCAATTACATTGAATCCAACCCAAAAAGGCCTGTGGGGTTGATGGTATCCTAAATGAAATCATGAAATACACAGACCACGAATTACAATTGGCTATACTTAATCTCTTTAACATCATCCTCAGCTCTGTCACCTTCCCCAATATTTGGAACTAAGGACTGATCACCCCAATCCACAGAAGTGGAGACAAATTTGACCCCAATAACTCCCGTGGGATATGCATCAACAACAACCTCTGGGAAATCCTTTGCATTATCACTAACAGCAGACTCTTACATTTCCTCAGCAAAAACAATGTACTGAGCAAATGTCAAATTGGCTATTTACCAAGTTACCGTACGACAGACCACATATTCATCCTGCACACCCTAATTGACAAACAAACAAACAAAGGCAAAGTCTTCTCATGCTTTGTTTATTTCAAAAAAGCTTTTGACTCAATTTTGCATGAGGGTCTGCTACACAAATTGATGGAAAGTGGTGTTGGGTGAAAAACATATGACATTATAAAATCCATGTACACAACAACAAGTTTGCGGTTAGAATTGGAAAAAAACACACATTTCTTTCCACATGGCCAGGGAGTGAGAAAGGGATGCAGCTTAGGCCCCACCCTCTTCAAGATATATATCAATGAATTGGCGAGGGCACTAGAACAGTCAGCACCCGGCCTCACCCTACTAGAATCTGAAGTAAAATGTCTACTGTTTGCTGATGATCTGGTGCTTCTGTCCCCAACCAAGGAGAGCCTACAGCATCACCTAGATCTTATGCACAGATTCTGTCAGACCTGGGCGCTGACCGTAAATCTCAGTAAGAGAAAAATAATGGTGTACCAAAAAAGGTCCAGTTGCCAGGACCACGTATACAAATTCCTTCTAGACACCGTTGCCCTAGAGCACACAAAAAACTATACATACCTCGGCCTAAACATCAACGCCACAGGTAATTTCCACAAAGCTGTGAAACATCTGAGAGACAAGGCAAGAAGGGCCTTCTATGCAATCAAAAGGAGCATAAAATTTGACATACCAATTAGGATCTGGCAAAGAAATACTTGAATCAGTTGTAGAACTCATTGCCCTTTATGGTTGAGGTCAACCAAGAATTCACAAAATGGGACAAACACCAAATTGAGACTCTGCATGCAAAATTCTGCAAAAATATCCCCTGTGTACAACGTAAAACACCAAATGGTGCATGCAGAGCAGAATTAGGCCGATGCCCGCTAATTATCAAAATCCAGAAAAGAGACGCTAAATTATACAACCACCTAAAAGGAAGCAATTCCCAAACCTTCCATAACAAAGCCTTCACCTACAGAGAGATGAACCTGGAGAAGAGCCCCCTAAGCAAGCGGTCCTGAGGGTCAGTACACAAACAGACCCCACAGAGCCCTAGGACAGCAACACAATTAGACGTAACCAAATCATGAGAAAACAAAAAGATAATTACTTGACACATTGGAAAGAATTTACAAAAAAAGTGAGCAAACTATAATGCTATTTGGTCCTAAACAGAGAATACACAGTGGCATAATACCTGAACACTGTGACTGGCCCAAAATTAAGGAAATCTGAGCATAGCCTTGCTATTGAGAAAGGCCATTAAAGGCAGACCTGGCTCTCAAGAGAAGACAGGCTTTTTGCACACTGCCCACAAAATGAGGTGGAAACTGAGCTGTGTTTCCTATCCTCCTGCCAAATGTATGACCTTATTAGAGACACATATTTCCCCCAGATTACACAGACCCACATAGAATTGAAAAACAAATCCAATTTTGATAAACTCCCATATCTATTGGGTGAAATACCACAATGTGCCATCACAGCAGCAAGATGTGTGACATGTTGCCACAAGAAAAGGGCATCCAGTGAAGAACAAACACCATTGTCAATACAACCTATATTTATGTGCATTTATTTTCCATTTAACTATTTGCACATCATTACAACACTGTATATTGACATAATATGACATTTGAAATATCTTTATTATTTTGGAGCTTTTGTGAGCGTAATGTTTACTGTACATTTTTTATTGTTTATTTCACTTTTGTTTACTATCACTTGCTCTGGCAATGTAAAAATGTGTTTCCCATGCCAATAAATCCCTTTAAATTGAAATTAGAGAGAGACAGAGAGCGAGAGAGAGAGAGAGAGAGAGAGAGAGAGAGTCAATCTCTTACAGAGGGGAAAAACAGCAAAATGTTTAGCTGGTTAGCGTTGCTCTCCTAGGAGACGCCTCAGTGTCAGGCGGGTTCTCACAGGTCCGCACAGCAGGAGAGGGTACACTCACACACACACACACACACACGCACGGTATAGTGAACAATTATGTCATTGTCAAAGGTAACCAACCTAAAAGGGTTCTTCGGCAGTCCCCATAGGAGAACCATTTGAAAACCTATTTTTGGTTCCAGGTAGAACCAGCGCATTCTGAAAGTATTCAGACCCCTTGACTTTTTTCACATTTTGTACTTTACAGCCTTATTCTAAAATGGAGTAAATCATTTTTTCCCCCTCATCAATCTACACACAATACCGTATAATGACAAAGTAAAAACTGTTTATTTTTATTTTTGCAAATGTATAATAAAAATAAAATGAAACTTTTGAAGCCCCTTTGGCAGCAATTACAGCATTAAGTATTCTTGGGTATGACACTGCAAGCTTGGCACACCTGCATTTGGGGAGTTTCTCCCATTCTTCTCTGCAGATCTTCTCAAGCTCTGTCAGGTTGGATGGGGAGCGTCACTGCACAGCTATTTTCAGGTTTCTGCAGAGATGTTCGATCAGGTTCAAGTCCGGGCTCTGGCTGGGCCACTCAAGAACATTGAGAGACATGTCCCGAAGCCACTCTTGCGTTGTCTTGGGTGTGTGCTTAGGGCCTTTGTCCTGTTGGAAGATGAACCTTCACCCCAGTCTGAGGTCCTGAGTGCTCTGGATCTGTCTTTCCCTCAATCCTGACTAGTCTCACAGTTCCTGCCGCTGAAAAACATCCCCACAGCATGATGCTGTCACCACCATGCTTCACCATAGAGATGGTGCCAGGTTTGCTCCAGACATGGCGCTTAGCCTTCAGGCCAAAGAGTTCAATCTTGGTTTCTTCAGACCAGAGAATCTTGTTTCTCATGGTATGACAGTCCTTTAGGTGCCTTTTGGCAAACTCCAAGAGGGCTGTCATGTGCCTTTTACTTAGGAGTGGTTTCCATCTGGCCACTCTATCATAAAGGCCTGATTGGTAGAGTGCTGCAGAGATGGATGTCCTTCTGGAAGGTTCTCCCAGGGTCTGAATATTAATGTTAATAAGGTACACTGCTCAAAAAAATAAAGGGAACACTAAAATAACACATCCTAGATCTGAATGAATGAAATATTCTTATTAAATACTTTTTTCTTTACATAGTTGAATGTGCTGACAACAAAATCACACAAAAATTATCAATGGAAATCAAATTTATCAACCCATGGAGGTCTGAATTTGGAGTCACACTCAAAATTAAAGTGGAAAACCACACTACAGGCTGATCCAACTTTGATGTAATGTCCTTAAAACAAGTCAAAATGAGGCTCAGTAGTGTGTGTGGCCTCCACGTGCCTGTATGACCTCCCTACAACGCCTGGGCATGCTCCTGATAAGGTGGCGGATGGTCTCCTGAGGGATCTCCTCCCAGACCTGGACTAAAGCATCCGCCAACTCCTGGACAGTCTGTGGTGCAACGTGGCGTTGGTGGATGGAGCGAGACATGATGTCCCAGATGTGCTCAATTGGATTCAGGTCTGGGGAACGGGCGGGCCAGTCCATAGCATCAATGCCTTCCTCTTGCAGGAACTGCTGACACACTCCAGCCACATGAGGTCTAGCATTGTCTTGCATTAGGAGGAACCCAGGGCCAACCGCACCAGCATATGGCCTCACAAGGGGTCTGAGGATCTCATCTCGGTACCTAATGGCAGTCAGGGTACCTCTGGCGAGCACATGGAGGGCTGTGCGGCCCCCCCAAAGAAATGCCACCCCACACCATGACTGACCCACCGCCAAACCGGTCATGCTGGAGGATGTTGCAGGCAGCAGAACGTTCTCCACGGCGTCTCCAGACTCTGTCACGTCTGTCACGTGCTCAGTGTGAACCTGCTTTCATCTGTGAAGAGCACAGGGCGCCAGTGGCGAATTTGCCAATCTTGGTGTTCTCTGGCAAATGCCAAACGTCCTGCACGGTGTTGGGCTGTAAGCACAACCCCCACCTGTGGACTTCGGGCCCTCATACCACCCTCATGGAGTCTGTTTCTGACCGTTTGAGCAGACACATGCACATTTGTGGCCTGCTGGAGGTCATTTTGCAGGGCTCTGGCAGTGCTCCTCCTGCTCCTCCTTGCACAAAGGCGGAGGTAGCGGTCCTGCTGCTGGGTTGTTGCCCTCCTACGGTCTCCTCCACGTCTCCTGATGTACTGGCCTGTCTCCTGGTAGCGCCTCCATGCTCTGGACACTACGCTGACAGACACAACAAACCTTCTTGCCACAGCTCGCATTGATGTGCCATCCTGGATGAGCTGCACTACCTGAGCCACTTGTGTGGGTTGTAGACTCCGTCTCATGCTACCACTAGAGTGAAAGCACCGCCAGCATTCAAAAGTGACCAAAACATCAGCCAGGAAGCATAGGAACTGAGAAGTGGTCTGTGGTCACCACCTGCAGAACCACTCCTTTATTGGGGGTGTCTTGCTAATTGCCTATAATTTCCACCTGTTGTCTATTCCATTTGCACAACAGCATGTGAAATTTAATGTCAATCAGTTTTGCTTCCTAAGTGGACTTTTTGATTTCACAGAAGTGTGATTGACTTGGAGTTACATTGTGTTTTTTAAGTGTTCCCTTTATTTTTTTGAGCAGTGTATTTCTAAAAACCTGTTTTCACTTTGTCATTATGGGTTATTGTGGGTAGATGGATGAGGATTTTATATTTATTTAATCAATTTTAGAATAAGACTGTAACGTAACAGAATGTGGAAAAAGTCAAGGTGTCTGAATACTTTCCGAATGCAGTGTATGTAGAACCCTTTCCACAGAGTTCAACGTGGAACGTAAAAGGGTTCTACCTGGAACTGCTTTGAAACCATTTTTCTAAGAATGTAGTGTTGGTACAAGAATGCTAGTCAATGCTCATTACCTTTAACCCTCCTGTCGTTTCCAATCACTGCCTTAAATCATTCTGCCTCATCCAATCAGAGAGAAGGTCAGTAGTGGACAGGGGCATCATGAGCCTGTGGGCGGTTCTGTGATCCATCTTTATTAGGCCTCTTAAAGTAATCTCCATTGATTTATATTTAATTGTTTTTCGGTTTTGAGAAAATACTCACTATTCCTCATGTCTCCCTCCATTCGTGCCTGTTCATGTGTACCTCTAACCCATGTGTCATCCATGGGTTAGAGGTTCAAAACGATCACAAAAGAAAGCTGCTGATGGATCCTAAAACTATTCTGGCACACTGACCTTGAAAGGTAGCTGCAGTAGTGTAGTTTTATACTTCTGTCTACCCTGGTTCTATGTTCCTCCATAGATTCCCAGGGGGTGCTTTCCTCCATAGATTCCCAGGGGGTGTTTTCCTCCATAGATTCCCAGGGGGTGCTTTCCTCCATAGATTCCCAGGGGGTGCTTTCCTCCATAGATTCCCAGGGGGTGCTTTCCTCCATAGATTCCCAGGGGGTGCTTTCCTCCATAGATTCCCAGGGGGTGCTTTCCTCCATAGATTCCCAGGGGGTGCTTTCCTCCATAGATTCTCTGGCCCTGGGGGTTCTGGCTTTGAAATGAGAGAGGGACGGGGACGTTAGGTGGGGTTGGGATTGGAAAGAGAGTGTGAAAGGGTTGCAGTTGAGTTTGGATTCTTAAGCCCTTCTCTCCCACTCTTATGGATGAAAGGGTACCCCCCTCTTCCCTTGGAGCGCTTTGGAAGGAGAGAATGTTTTTGACACCACCCTACCTCTCTCCCCCTTTTCCCCTCCACTCCTCCTTCCCTCTTCTGTTTTTCACTTGTTGATCAGAGTAACAGTTATGCCCGGTCCCAAACCGACCTCTAGACCCTACCCCTAGACACCTCTCATAGATCTGAAAACAGCAGATGGATTATACTGTGTATTTGTACATCAGTGGAGGCTGCTGATGTATCAAATGATACCATTCCATGTACTCCATTCCAGCCATTATTATGAGCCATCCTCCCCTCAGCAGCCTCCACTGTTGTACATGACTCATATTCCCAGATAATCTGCCTGCAGAATTACATAGTAAAATGAACACAGACAAAAACACCGAAAATAATGAATCAAAGGTGGTCGAGCAGATCCATCCACTGTTTCTTCTCCACTGTCTCCCAGTACTGTAGGCCTACATCCCAGTCCTGCTCTGTGATCCCTCCAGGCCTCCATCTGGCCTTGCCTGACTGAGGCTGGCCCTGGGTCTGTTGTTAATTAGAGCCCATGATCTATTCTCAGACATAACTACATAGAACCATGACACGCACAAGCACACAGGCACACGTACACACACACACAACACACCCACACACACACACACACACACACACACACACATAGTGGTGTCTGTCTTCCATTGCTCAACAACAGGATATGAGACCTCTAAATATCTCCAGATATAGAAGGTCTCTCTGAGAGGGAGAGAACAAGACTCAATGAGCTCTTCACTGTGAAGCTGGGACAAACTGACTCACACATCAAGGGCCTATTCATAAACAGAGAGACAGAGAGAAAATAGGGAGCAAGGGGAGGGAGAGAGAGAAAATAGGGAGCAAGAGGAGGGAGAGAGGACAGCGGGAGTGAGCGAGCGAGAGAAGGGGGGAGGAAGAAAATGGAGGGAAAGAAAAGCAGAGCTCTCTGCTCCTACAGAGTAAAGGTTACCCCTGTCCCCTGTCTCAGGATGTTTCTCTATTAGAATGATCTGGAACAGTGATGCTTCAGTGAGAGCATGTGTGCATGTGTGTGCGCTCACGTGTGAGTTTGCGCATGTGTGTGTGTTACTGGGTACCAGGTATGGTTGCAAAGGGAGGGTACATTACTGGAAACTTTCTAAGTTGACCAGTAAACTGCCTGTATTTCGGTACCCTTCAAGGTTTATTTAGAATTTTTCTGGTAACTTTTTTAGATAATTCAGAACGTCAAAGGTGTCTGTAATTATCTCTGGCCCTCTGTGTGGCCTTATCACATGTAAAATATATTAAATAATAAAAACTGAAAGTATAGAATGACAAAGCTGTAAAACATTATCCTAAATTTAATCCATCATCTTCGTGAATACCATTGGTGTTTAAAATGAGGGTTTTAGTATGAAATATTGTCTAGATTTTTTTTTTACACTTTTATTTCATGTGCTATGTCAATATTCACTTGTTGTCAGTGTTTTTGCGTCAAACTGGTTGCAGTCAATAGTTGGAAGAGTTGCAGATATGCTTTTTTCTCTTGAAACATATGGTCTATCTATTAGAAAATCATGGACAATATGGACACAGATATAACAAAAATGAATATTATACAGTATGTTAATACAAAAATAAAAATGTTATTCAATGTTATTCAAGTATATGTTACCAAAATTACCATAGATTGCCATAGATTTTCTGTTAATTACCAAAATCACCCAAGATTCTGGTAACTTTGGTAAATTAGCGGTAGTTTTGCAACCATAGTACCAGGCCTTGCCAACTTTGTGAATAACCTTCAGTATCAATCTGCCTGTCCATTCCTTCTGGTCCTCACAGGGTCTGGCAAAGTTGAATATCCCAAACCTCCTAGCCTCTCTGTTCTATCACTATGGTTTCGAAAGTATTTTCTGTTGCAATGGTAACGGTCATCTGGCACTCTGCTGAGGACTATTCCATGACCTTTCCCAGGATTCCACAGGACACTGTACACACACAACATCCTGGGAACACACACACAACAAATATTTACACCCATCCTAAAGTACAGTTAGTGAGAGCTGACCTTCTGTAGACCCCACAGTAACAGCCAGGACTCGGCTGTGGAAAAAGTGGAACACTTACACATCTGGAATGTCAAACATTCCAGAGGCCATGTCCAATGTTCCCTCAACATTGTTTGGCAATGAGCAAATTTCAGGTCTGCTGAGCGCAAACTTGAAAGAAAAAATCTCTTGCATAGTTCGTTTTGTTTCGGTATGTTGCATTGAAAGTGGCTAATGTTGCATTGATTTCATCACAATTGCCACAGTAAAGGGAAACGTTGATAATGTTAACTAACAGGGAAAACTCTAGAAAGTTGAGTGAAGTTCAATCTCGTGCTTCTCTCCGTAGGCTGATAGTTCTTCTGCGCTTTGCGTGGCAGGGAGCTAGGCGGCAGTCTCTCGGGACTACTGCTGGCTGGTGCAGCGTGCAGCTTAGAGGGAACATTGGCAATGTCTACACTTGACACTTACATGCGACTTTCGCTATCAGAATACAAAGATCATATTGAAAGGACGCATTGTGTGCGGACCGTCATTAGCAATCTAGCGTGTGAGGAACATGTTTGCTGGCTTCATAAATGCTAGCCAGCTAGCTAATATTGCCCCCCTCCCCCCAAAAGAGTGAATTCCATGATCAGAAGTCCATGATCAGAATACAAAAACTGCATTATCTGTCAAGTCTAGACACGGACCCCGAAAGTAGATTTCTCAAGACCATCTGACACAGGGCTGGCTCCCTGCCGCGCAGAGCACAGAAGGTCTATCAAATTGATGACCCCTGAAAATCACCGTTTAGGATGTTTGGGGTTTTTAGGTTAACACCCCACCATCTGTGGTATTACTGTGAGTGGGAGAGAGAGATAGAAAGGCATAAACACACTAGCATTCTCTCTATCTAAGCTCAGATGAGTGCAGTGCTCTTACAGTAGGGAGAATTATGAAACAAAAATCCTGCTTTTACCAGCATTCAGAGTTGATGTATGTTGTGATAGTAATTTCTTTCAACTTCTATTGACAATCATTATCAAATGAATGGTATTAGTGTCATACAGCAGATATTCAGCTCCACATACACAAATGCACGATACACATACACCAGAGGAGGCTGCTGAGGGGAGGACGGCTCATAATAATGTCCGGAACGGAGCAAATGGAATGGTATAAACATGTGTTTGATGTATTTGACAACATTCCTTCAATTCCCCTCCAGCCATTACCATGAGCCCGTCCTCCCCAATTAAGGTGCCACCAACCTCCTTTGACATACACACACGGCTGCTGCATTCTTATAAAACCCCAACTCAGCAGTAAGCATTGACCCTTGTGTCGATATCATCCTCCCCACCCCCACACTATGAATCAGTCCAGTCCACTCAATAGGCCCCTTCAGTTTGGTGGTATTGAACTCATTCACTCTGCTGTATTGATCAAGGCCTTCTGCTGGATTGCTGAGGAAGAGGGAATAAATCCAATCTATCTATTGTATTTGAATGGGCCTGTAGGGGAAAGGCATGTTTGGAATTTATAAGATGTTTACAACCACAACTAACCAGACACAAAGCATCATGGGAAATACCCATGAGGAGATTGTCGAGGTACAGTGCCTTGCAAAAGTATTCATCCCCTGTCACGCCCTGACCTTAGAGAGCCTTTTTATGTCTCTATTTGGTTTGGTCAGGGTGTGATTTGGGGTGGGCATTCTATGTTTTGTTTTTCCATGATTTTGTATTTCTATATTTTGGCCGGGTATGGTTCTCAATCAGGGACAGCTGTCTATCGTTGTCTGTGATTGGGAACCATACTTACGTACCCCTTTTCCCTCCTTTCTTTGTGGGAAGTTAACTTTGTTTGTGGCACATAGCCCTTAAGCTTCACGGTTGTTTTGTATTGTTTATTGTTTTTGTCGGCGTCATTTCTAAATAAAATAATATGTACGTTAAGAAGTCACATAAATAGTTAGATTGCACACAGGTGGACTTTATTTAAGTGTCACATGATCTCAGTATATATACACCTGTTCCGAAAGAGGCCCAGAGTCTGCAACACCACTAAGCAAGGGGCACCACCAAGCAAGCAACACCATGAAGACCAAGGAACTCTCCAAACAGGTCAGGGACAAAGTTGTGGAGAAGTACAGATCAGGGTTGGGTTATAAAAAATATCAGAAACTTTGAACATCCCACTGAGCACCATTACATCCATTATAAAAAATGGAAAGAATATGGCACCACAACAAACCAGCCAAGAGAGGGCCGCCCACCAAAACTCACGGACCAGGCAAGGAGGGCATTAATCAGAGAGGCAACAAAGACACCAAAGATAACCCTGAAGGAGCTGCAAACTCCACAGCGGAGATTGGAGTATCTGTCCATAGGACCACTTTAAGCCGTACACTCCACAGAGCTGGGCTTTACTGAAGAGGGGCCAGAAAAAAGCCATTGCTTGAAGAAAAAAAGAAGCAAACACGTTTGGTGTTCACCAAAAGACATGTGGGAGACTCCCCAAAAATATGGAAGAAGGTACTCTGGTCAGATGAAACTAAAATGTAGCTTTTTGGCCATCAAGGAAAACGCTATGTCTGGCGCAAACCCAACACCTCTCATCACCCCGAGAACACCATCCCCACAGTGAAGCATGGTGGTGGCAGCATCATGCTGTGTGGATGTTCTTCATTGGCAGGGACTGGGAAACTGGTCAGAATTGAAGGAATGATGGATGGCGCTAAATACAGGGAAATTCTTGAAGGAAACCTGTTTCAGTCTTCCAGAGATTTGAGACTGGGCCGGAGGTTCACCTTCCAGCAGAACAATGACCCTAAGCATAGTGCTAAAGCAACACTCAAGTGGTTTAAGGGGAAACATTTAAATGTCTTGGAATGGCCTAGTCAAAGCTAAGACCTCAATCCAATTTAGAATCTGTGGTATGACTTAAAGATTGCTGTACACCAGCAGAACCCATCCAACTTGAAGGAGCTGGAGCAGTTTTGCCTTGAAGAATGGGCAAAACTCCCAGTGGCTAGATGTGCCAAGGTTATAGAGACATACCCAAAGAGACTTGCAGCTGTAATTGCTGCAAAAGGTGGCTCTACAAAGTATTGACTTTGGGGGGGTGAATATTTATGCACGCTCAAGTTTTCTGTTTTTTTGTGTTATTTCTTGTTTGTTTCACAATAAAAAATATATTTTGCATCTTCAAAGTCGTAGGCATGTTGTGTAAATCAAATGATACAAACACCAAAAAAATCTATTTTAATTCCAGGTTGTAAGGCAACAAAATAGGAAAAGGGGGGTGAATACTTTCGCGAGCCACTGTATGATATGTGTTAGATGTAACACATCTTGGTGTTTTAGATGGAAAATGCATGTTGATGTTGCCGTTATCATGAAAGGTAGATTGCTAGGTTTTCATGGGTATAGATAAAGTTAAGTCTCAAAGGACAGGGGGGGGTGCATGGTGTTCTTTCATTCTCAGAGGTCACATCAGGCCACACAATGTCCTAGGGATTCTGGTTCCTGGTTAAAAACCGGAGAATGTGGCCTGACTCCCAGAGCTGAGAGAAAACACTCCCATCCTCCATCTGGAGACGGGACGTCAGCGAATCTGCTGGCTGCTGTGTGTGTGTGCGTGCAATGGAGTTGGGTAAGATGAGAAGCGAACTGACCGGTGGCTGAGTGGAGGTGTGGAGAGTGTAAGCACACCCCTCTATCCTCCACAGAGAGAGATAACAGTCACCTTTCCCTGTCCCTGTCACTCATCTACTGGGTCTCCCTTTCCTTCCTTCTCTCCGTCTGTTTGTCAGCCTGGAGCCTGGAATGCTCTGGAACTGAGTGTCACTTTAAAAACAACTAACAGACCAAAAAAGAAAAAGGGAGAGAGCGAGAAAGGGAGAGAGTGAGCAAGGAACAGGCAGTGGGAATGTTTGTGTTTGTCGCAACCAGACTTTGGCTCTCAGGGTTTCTTCAGTTACAGGGGAGGAGAGAGGAGAGAGGGATAGGGGATTTGTTTGGGGATTTGTCTAGCTGCGTGGGATATTGACACAGGATTGTGGTGACCTCTCTTTTTACGGAGTGATCAGAATGTTGGATCCTTAGAGAGAAGAGCGAGGAAACAAGGCATTTTAGCCTGACCTGTGGATACCCACCTGTCATCTGGTGTACCTGTTTTCTTGTGGATAGCTACATTTGTATTTCTATGATGGAGGCAGTACTGCTGGGTCTGGAGGATGTGCTGTTCACACGTCAGGGTCTGCTGTGGACCTTCACCTCCTCAGCTCTCAGACATCTCCGCGCACTACACCTCACACACGCACACAGGTGTGTCCCCAGGCCACTGTACCAGGTAGGATACACCTCACACACACACACACACAGACACTACACTGTATGTGAGAGGAAGTGTTAAAATAAGCTTCAGACTATAGGTCAGTGTGCCGTAACTTGATGCTGTCACTAATGAAGGGGTTAGGACAGCGGGGGTTAAATGAAAGGCCGGTCAGGGCTCTAGGCAGAGTAGAGAGGAATAAAGGGGCTAACAGCTGGTGTGTAACTAACTAGGTGCATTCTCAAGGCGACAGGGCTATACAGTAGGTTTATTCTGAAGTATGAGACAAAATCAGTTGTTGTGGACAAGCTTCTGGTGTGATGGGGATAGTGGGTTGTTTTTATAGAGTGATCTAGGTGCTCCAATCCACTCATATAGTAGTAACATGGACTGGAATACAGCCACTGTCATACCTTCATATCACATAACCTATGGCTCATATTTGCGGATGTTGTGTATTTCAGAGTGTGTGTTTGTGTATGGAGTGTGTGTGGTGTGTTAGTAGGCCATTGATTCCTCTCTATAAAGAATGAGAGTGTTCTGGCCCAGTTCTACCTAATGCAGAGACAAAAGCCTCTTTAGTAGTTGTTGTTTCTCTTTCAGGACACACACACACACACACATTTTTATAAACTCCAAATACTCAGTATTCACAATGTCAGCAGGAAGAAGCAAGTGTTTTTGGTTACCGTTGGGTTGCTAGGGCTGTTTTTAAAGGCCCGGTAACTGAGTGCTGAGTGTTCTTGGGAGTGTGAAAGTGGGTGTTTCTTCATACACACACACACACACACACGTACACACACACACATTTTCAGGGGTATGAAAGATGGTGTTTGGTCACAGACTGGAGAACTCTATGTTCAGATTTACAGCCAGGTCACCTTTTCACTCTGTGTGTGTGTGTGTGTGTGTGTGTGTGTGTGTGTGTGTGTGTGTGTGTGCGTGCGTGCGTGCGTGCGTGCGTGCGTGCGTGCGTGCGTGCGTGCGTGCGTGCGTGCGTGCGTGCGAGTGAGAGACACCAGCTCTGACACGGCAGAATTGATGATCAGTATTCGCTCCACCATGTCTGAATCTGCACAGAGAGCAATTAGTATTCCTTACTCATCCCACCTTCCCTGTGTGCAGTCCACACTGTCAGGCCCCACCAGACGAACCCAGAGAGGGATCACAGAGGTACTAGGGCTGTATTCAGAGCATCATACAGCAACAGACACACACACTCTCACACACTTCCCCTCTTTCTGGCTCACTGCCTTGGCTCCCCTTTAAAGAACTGTGTTATTAGGGAGGACATCTTATCATCTTACAGAGGTCAAGTTGAAAAGTTTGCCCTCATGAAGGGTCGACACAATGACAGGAAAACCCTAAACCTCCCCTCATATCATGCACTTCCCCTGAATACACCTCTTACTCAGGAAACACCCTAACTCCCCTCAAAACAGACATAATCACCCCGACTACCCTTTGCAACTTTCTCTACGGCAAAACAAGCCTTCCCTGTGGATGATAAAGTAGTAATGGATGTTCTGAGGGCAAGGTCAGTAGTAATGAGTGATCCAGACTTCCAGAAATGGCAGACTGACTACACTACCATTCAGCTCATACTGTAGTAGCTCTCTCACCAACAAGGAACTGTTATACTTTATCTGGTACAAAACTATAGAGAGAGAGAGAGAGAGAGAGAGAGAGAGAGAGAGAGAGAGAGAGAGAGAGAGAGAGAGAGAGAGAGAGAGAGAGAGAGAGAGAGAGAGAGAGAGAGAGAGAGAGAGAGAGAGAGAGAGAGAGAGAGAGAGAGAGAGAGAGATGATTTTCCCACTGTACCTTCCCCCTAACACTTCTATTCTCAACCACTCCTCCTTCTCTCTTCACTGTAGCCCCAGGTATTTCCTGAGTAGATCCCCAGCCCCCTACCTCTGTCCCTGTCCACTTCTCAGCTCTGACCCTAGGTCTGCTTTCCTCTCTCTTGTTCTAGGGGAAACTCCTTCAGTGTCTTCCTCCCCTATTATTCTCTCATTTTCTCTCTCTCAAAGAGTATAAGTGTTCACAGGCATGTGTGTACATTTACGGATGTGTGTGTGAAATCCTCACAAATACTCACACAAATTAAATTGTATTTGTCACATGCGCCAGTGTAGACTTTACTGGGAAATGCTTACTTACGAGTTCAAAAATAATTATACAAATAAAATAGTAATACAAGGGGATAAAATAAAATACACAACAATGAATCTATTGACTTCACAGAGTATTCCTACCCCTTGACTTATTTCACATGTTGTTGTGTTATAGCCTGAATTCAAAATGGATTAAATAGATTTGTTTTTCTCACCCATCTACACACAATACCCGATAATGACAAAGTATAAGCATGTTTTTAGAAATGTTTGCTAATTTATTGGAAATTAAATACATAAATATTTAATTTACATAAGTATTCAGACCCCAGAGTCAATACATGTTAGAATCACATTACAGCTGTGAGTCTTTCTGGGTAAGTCTCTAAGAGCCTTGCACATCTGGATTGTACAATATTTGCACATTGTTCTTTAAAAAATTCTGTCATGTTGGTTGTTGATCATTGCTAAACAGCCATTTTCAAGTCTTGCCATAGATTTTAAAGCCTATTTAAGTCAAAACTGTAATTAGGCCGTCTTAGTAAGAAACTCCATTGTATTTTTGGCCTTGTGTTTTAGGTTATTGTCTTACTGAAAGGTGAATGTGTCTCCCAGTGTCTGGTGGAAAGCAGACTGAACCAGGTTTTCCTCAAGGATTTTGCATGTACTTAGCTCTAGTCAGTCTATTTTTATCCTTAAAAACTTCCTAGTCCTTGCCAATGACAAGCATACCCATAACATGATGCAGCCACAACAATGCCTGAAAATATGTAGAGTGGTACTCAGTGATGTGTTGTGTTGGATTTGCCCCAAACATATTGCTTTGTATTTAGGACATAATGTCAATTTTTTTGCCACATTTTTTGCAGTTTTACTTTAGTGGCTTATTGCAAACGGGGTGGTTTGGAATATTTTTATTCTGTACAGGCTTCCTTCTTTTCCTCTATCATTTCGTTTACTATTGTGGAGTAACAGCAATGTTTTTGATCTATCCTCAGTTTTCTCCTATCACAGGCATTAAACTCTGTAACTGTTGTAAAGTCACCATTGGTGTCACGCCCTGGCCATAGAGAGGACTAGGGTGACTAGGGTGGGCATTCTAGTTTCTTTATTTCTATGTTTTGTATTTCTATGTTTTGGCCGGGTATGGTATTCAATCAGGGACAGCTATCTATC